>NW_027040699.1:2685000-3217500 GCF_037179485.1 Ochlerotatus camptorhynchus | reverse complement strand
TGGATCATTCCTGAAATTCTTAAAATTTTCCATAATTCCTAGGAGCTTTCGGTAACTTCAGGAAAATTCTGAGAGCTTCAGAAAATTCCAGAGAATTTCAGAGAAGTTTTCAGAACTTTGTTGAAGTTTTCGTAAATTCTCAGAGTTTAATTGAACAGCACTGAGGATCATTGATCTGCTCTATTGTTCTTGAATTTATTGAAGCTAACCTTTATTGATCTTTAATCTTCCCCAAATGTCTACACTTTCCTGAAGTTGTTGGTACTGCCCTTAAGATATCTAACCTTGTCTAGACCTAGACCTAGACCTAGCTTCCCTAAGGTTCTTGGAATTTCTATACAGTGACCATAATTTACCTCACGTTCTTTGGACTTTTCTGAAGTTCTTAGAACTTTTTAAAAGTTTCTTCAGTTTCCTAGAACTTAATGGAACCACCATGAAGTTCTCGAAGTTAGCGGCGCCGGTGGTGTAGTAGTAAACGTGATTACCTCTCTCACCAGCAGGCCTGAGTTCAATCCCAGTTGGTTCCCGGTTCATGAGTTGATGAGTCGATATGTAGGGTCCAGGTGTGGGAGCTGCCTCCCTGGCGTCGGTAGCATTGGTGCTCAGCACGGAAAACAAGATCGACGGAAAACAAATCAAGGGAAAAAAGTGCCCGCAGGCTGTTAATCAAACTTCCCTCTTAAATCCTTGGTATTGATTTTCATTTCTCTGAACTCCTTTAAAATTCCTATAAAGTACAGGGTGGTCACTGTAGTTCTTGGGACATCCATGAAGTTCTCGTTTTTCTTCTGAGGATGTTTCTGGAATTTTCCTCAAATTAATGAAACTGATCTGAAGATCGCTGCACTTCCTTGAATTTATCGGAGTTTCTGTGAAGTTTTTAATTTTTTTCTAAAGTTCTCTTAACTTCCCTGATGTTTTCTATAGTATATTGAATTATTTTAAATTCTTTGAATTTCTCGCTATTTTCCAGAATTGGCATGCTTAAGGCGAGAGAGATATTTATCGGAAGCTCTCAGAACATCTTAGTAATTTCCACATTTTTCCTGATATTCATGAACTGCCCAAAGTTCATGTAACTTTTCTTAAGATATTTTTTAATCTGAATTGATGTTTTGACAACTTCTGCAAAGTTCCTGCAATTTAATGGGACAGTTCTTGACATTTTCTTGAAATCTATGGAACTGTCTTGAAACTATCGGAACACAATATTAAGGACCTTAAAACTTCCCTATAGTTCTAGACGTTCTGGAAGTTCTCAGAACTACAATGAAGTTTTCGGAAATGGAATCAACGTAAACTTTAAAACGTCATGTTTTGGAATCTTCAGAACAGTGGTATAGATAGTGTCCATGACCACATAGTTGACACAGCTTTTCCAACTTGCTGGAGCTGGAATTCACTGGTGTTGAGTTGTTCGCGTTATTTGTTTGTGTTGCGTCAGGAAGAGCAACTGATTTTAACAGAGGCTTGGACATCAGTGCTAACATTTGAAAACGGCGCAAAAGCCATTTGTAAACAAATGGTTTGTGGGCCCTTTACTCACTACCCGAAGAACGCCCACGCAAACCAACAGCATCGTCAGGAAGGGGAAAATTTCCCCTACCTGATGTTGCTGTTGTGTCGCGTGGGTGTACTTCAAGTAGTGAGTAAAGGGCCCACAAACCATTTGTTTACAAATGGCTTTTGTGCCGTTTTCAAATGTTAGCACTGACATGATGCGAAAAGGAGAAGGCCTAGTTGGAGGCATTGAAAATAATATTCAAGCGTATTTCTGGAGGAAGTTGACCATCCTGACGTAGGATGGCATTGCTGTCGACTCATCAGCAAATATCCTAGAACTGAAGCGATATTGTTGGTGTGGAGTCGTGAGCAGTGGTTCTCCCATTCCAGGAGTATGCAAGGTTCGAGGTGGATTCAAAACACTAAGTAAACCAGTACCGGTCTGGTGGTTCACCCAAGCCATGAATTTTGGAAAGGGTGTATGCGTGATCCAGTTTGGAAGACATGGTTGGCTACTTTCGGTGACGTCGTTTCATTGGAATACCTTTTTTTAAGTCGGTCGTAGATTGTGGTAATGTAAGGGGCACCGTGGCTATAGAGCAACCGTTTTTGCTTATTGAGTAAAATATCAAGCCTCGTTACATTACTGAGTTGATCTATCCAGGCCCCTATTGCAGAAAATCGGTCATAATAGAAATCGGTGGATTCGGAAAAGTAATACGTATATTTAAACAAATGTGACGTAAACCAGATCCGGTTCGGAAGACATAGTTAACTTTTATTCGGGGATTTCATTTCATTGTAACAGCTTCGCCAAATGCGTTTTTGATTACTGAGCAGAAGATCGTGGGTTAGAACCCAAGCACCTTACACTATTGAGCATGTAAAAGAAGTAATATTTGAGTTTTCGGAAAGAATTATTTTTTGGAAATCCATATCAAATTCTTCTCAACAGCAATTGTTGCCGTCGTCGGTGAGGTCGTCGCCGGGATCGAAACAAAGTAACAACATATTGAAAGGAAACTTGATCGTAATTGTTTTGTGATATAAGGAGCTCGGTAGCCTAGTGGCGACCGATTTTGCTTACTGAACAGAAGACCGTGGTTTCAAACCCAAGCTCCTTCACGCTATCGAATCGTTAGGACATCAAATCCTGCTGCAATGTCAACCCTTTTATCCAACATCTCAGTGATTTCTCGTAGAAGTGCAGAGGATTTCTCGACTTCCAACATAGCGGGTATCATGTCAACAGATTCCTACCCATTCCTTTCTTGACCTGCATTCGGGCGCGGTCGGCGCTGGTATTGCCTTATTTGAGATCACCAGTTTTTACGCATTGTGGATGAATACTAGTCCCAAGCATCATCTATTGGTTCTCTGTGTAATTGCAGCTGATCTGACAATAACAGAGTAGCATCCGCGAGCGTTCAATCATGCTCATGATTCCTAGCACATCGCTGGAGTGTCGAACGAAGCTTGAGTGCCAAATGCGTGCTTATAGCCTTGCTCACTGACTTTTATCGGGTCAAGGATGTGTGCTGCTTTTTCTTGGACGAGACCCTTGGGTTAGTGCATCTTCTCAAAGGCACCAATGTCGCACCTACCGCAGATTTGAAGGAACCTCGAACCTCGGGAGATTCAGCTCGGGCGCCAAACGCTCATTGGCTTGACGGATGGAGTGATAGGAGAAAAACAAACTGATGATCTCGGCCTTGCTGAGGTAGAATACTCTACTGTTTTTCGCTCACCATGGGATTCTCCATGGTAGATAGCGCTTCCATCTTGACTGCTACATGATGGACGTCATCGTAGAACCACTTAAGCTGCTCAGCCCTAGCATTTTCCGTAACTCGCCCTCCTGTCGAAGTTCTTTGCAAGGAACCTCAACAGCATCACGTTATCAAGAATGTTCTCCATCTTCTGCTGCCACTTTTCAAAAATTTTAGCATGTAAGGCCATTTCAGATCATATATTGTGTTTTACTTAGAATTATCAGCCCCCTGAGAACATTAACATTCACCCTCATGACTTAGTCCTTTTCTATGCCCGTAAAGCATTAGTTTCGTATTTTATGGCTCATTTCAGCAGACCCCTTGAGAGTGGGGCGTTTTCCTCATTTACGAAGATGAGCATCACTAATACACCTTTCTCTGGGAAAAAAATAAATTCCCTCACATAAAACGACGTCTTCCGTAACGACCCACCCAAAATAGGCTATATTGTTCATGTTTTCGGTAAATATATTACTCGTTTTAATCACACTGTTTTTCCCCCGTCGTTGTTGGTAAAAAAGAAAACTAAGACACGCCAACTCGTCGCCGTAGAAGCAACACATTAGTCGAAACGTGTGAAACGCCTCAGTTTGTGTTCTGCTCGGAAATTGCTCCTCAAGAGGCGATGAATAATGGGACTCATTTTTCTTTGTGTGGGATTTAATTTCTTCTCTAACATTCCGTCAGCGACCGGTAAGGTTCATTTCAATATCATTTGCCATTGGAGAATTGGAAACAATTTGATTCCCCTGTGATTGAACTACGGTTTACGGAATCAGTTTTTCAAATGTATTCCAACCATGCGAGAGGAATGCGCTTTGCGCTCGCTTGTTTGTGTCCCACTACATGACAATACAATTTGAATAACTTGAATTTCTCCCCCCAACAACCACCACGCAACAACAGCGCGGAATTTTTCAATATTTCCAACAAATCTATTTCATACCAATGAAAACGTTCGCATACTGCACCACGTGCGCGAGCTGGGGGATGAGGACGAAATTGGTATCTCATTTCGAAGTCACTTGACTACACTCTGCCGGGGGAAAACTATTCAGTCCTCCACAGGACGATGCATTGCAACATATACATCAACATCGCTCACATCTCTTGCCGGGCGAATCCATCGTTTCTTCAGTGGTAGATTCGCCAAGATGCAATATCAATTCCCGTTTGCAAAAATTAAATATTTGTCTCCGGGTCTTTTGAAAAATGAGCTTCGTTTCGATGAGGGGGGGCTCATGTTTTTTGTTCGATCAATTTCGTTAAGATGAGTGGATTGAGATAGCTGTTTCGAATTCACCGTTCGAAGTAGGGGAAATGTTGGCTTCGGCAATAACTTAACCTATTATCGTCAGGGGGTAAATAACGTCCTTGAGAGCTCAATTTTGGCACGAGGATACATTGTGTTTCAGAGCATCTATTGGCCAAATTTGAGTGCTCTAGGACTTTGTTTACCTCCGTGACGATAATAGGTTAAGGTATAGCCGGAACCGCCATTTCCCCTAGTTGAAGTGTGATTTGAATACGTATGCCTGTGATTGGTCTTAGCACGAGTTATGAAATTCCGCAGGATCACAGAGAGTATGTTTCGAAATTTTATTTGGTTCTGAAATATTATCGATAAAATGGAATGAGATCTTCAAATATATCGAAGATATTTTCTGTAATGTCGATCATATGTTATATTTTTCACATGGAGGAAATGGTTCTACTGTTGGCCTATGGATCTAAGATTGGGCCCATCGCTAAAAATCTGCTATTTATCAATTTTATCTAGATGAACACGTCATTGATAATTTAGTCGATTTCTGATTTTATGTATGGGCCCAAATTAGGGGCACTTAGGCCGACATTATATCCATTTCTCCTATTTGTTGGGCAAATTTATTTATAGTTTGGATGGCTTCTACTAACACCTAAATAAAATCCATCACAAGCATTACATACTCGTCTAGACCAGCGGTTATAAACTTTGCGTTGATTGTGATCCACTTTGAGAAATTCCATATTATTGTATAGAACAGGGATGCCAGATTTGAAGATATTTGAAATTCTGTGAGGACATTTGTCTCCCGCAGTCTTTTTGAAGACAGTTACTGTTTTGCGAATATTCTTGTAGACATGTTGAAATTGAATGAGACCTTCGATGCCATTTTGAATTTATAGGCAGACAAGTGAAGATCTAGGCTTTAGAAATGATGATTTTGACTACATATTTTAACCTCATTTTTGAAATTGATGATTATTAAAAATGTAATCAAAATCAGTATTTCTTTCAGAAGTGAAAAAATATTAAAAATAAGGACAGCATTTAAATAAAGCCTGCCAACCTGTCATCTAATGAAAAAATCTGAGAGCCTCGATTTAAATTTTTAAACAGTTGAAAATCTTCAGATCTGGATGATTAATTCTGGACGATCTTCTTGATTGACGTTTGAAACATTAAGCCTTTCTTAATGAAATTGATGATAAGCTGGAGATACTTTGAATAATTTATAAGATAGGTGAAATGGCTCTTATGTTGGCCTATGGATCCCAATCTTAGATCGCTAAAAATCTGTTATTTATCAATTATAACTATAGGAACATGTCATTGGGACGGTACTGATGGATATTTTTGATCGCTATTGAAAATTTAGTTGATTGCTGAATTTATATATTGGCCCAAATTAGGGGCATTTAGGCCGACATTACATCCATTTCTCCTACTTCCTGAGCAAACAGCAGTAACAGGAAAATAATTGATAGACGCTATTTAAATTTAATTATCAAGATCATCAGAATAATACTTGATTAAGCTGAAGTCTAGATGGAGGACATAACTGAAATCTTCGATTAATTGGAGATCATTTGAATACTTTCTGATCAAACTGCATCCTAAGAAGATTATCTGCGATACGACATTTGCATGTTTGACCAGTTGCAGATCTTCAACGCAATATTTGATCAACCTGAAGGGTTTACTTTTTTATCATCTAAAACCCGTCATTACTAACGAAGATTTTTTAATCTCACACCGTTCTCAGTTTAGAGAAATTTATAAGAATTTCAATTCACAACGTTATTATGAGACACCGAAACTGATTCAATCTTCCGAAAATGTACCTTTCTAACCTCAGGTAAGCTGCGAGTATTCGGTACAACTCCTACTAGTCATAGAAATAAAGGGTGATACAGTCAAAATTTGGTCAATATCAACTTGACGTATTTCTTTCAATTTTGCATTTAAAAAACCTGAACACCCCTCATTTTGAAGGTGTGTGTGTGTAGAATGTTGCTCCTATTTTGATTTTGGAATTCACTCTTCAGTTGTCAAAATGCCGTCCAAGCAAGAAGAGCAGCGTATCAAAATTTTGCTCGCGCATCGCGAAAATCCGAGCTACTCGCACGCAAAGTTGGCAAAATCGCTAAAAGTTGCCAAATCAACCGTTACAAATGTAATTAAAGTGTTTGGGGAACGTTTGTCGACAGCCAGGAAGTCTGGATCGGGGGGAAATCGAAAACCGGAAGCCACTGAGACGACAAAGAGAGTTGCCGGTAGTTTCAAGCGAAACCCTAACCTCTCTCTCCGAGATGCCGCAAATATGCTGGGTGTATCGTCTACAACTGTGCATCGAGCCAAAAAACGAGCCGGACTATCGACTTACAAGAAGGTAGTGACTCCAAATCGCGATGATAAACAAAATACGACGGCCAAAACGCGATCCCGGAGGCTGTACACGACGATGCTGACGAAGTTTGACTGCGTGGTAATGGACGACGAAACCTACGTCAAAGCCGACTACAAGCAGCTTCCGGGACAGGAGTTTTATACGGCAAAAGGAAGGGAAAAGGTAGCAGATGTTTTCAAGCACATGAAACTGTCAAAGTTCGCAAAGAAATATCTGGTTTGGCAAGCCATCTGTACCTGTGGCTTGAAAAGCAGCATTTTCATAGCTTCCGGGACTGTCAACCAAGAAATTTACGTGAAAGAGTGTTTGAATAAACGTCTGCTGCCTTTCCTGAAGAAACACGGTTGTTCCGTACTGTTTTGGCCGGATTTGGCATCTTGCCATTACGGTAAAAAGGCCATGGAGTGGTACGCCGCCAACAACGTGCAGGTGGTTCCCAAGGACAAGAACCCTCCCAACACGCCAGAGCTCCGCCCAATTGAGAAATACTGGGCTATTGTCAAGCGGAACCTAAAGAAGACCAAAAAAAACTGCTAAAGGCGAGCAGCAGTTCAAGGCAAACTGGCTTTCTGCGGCGAAGAAGGTGGACAAGGTGGCTGTACAAAATCTGATGGCAGGGGTCAAGCGTAAGGCCCGGCAATTCGGATTTGGAAAAGCGGAAGCCTAACTGAATATTTTTCCTGAATTTTATACTAATTGAACTTGAAAAAGAAATTTAATTTGATTTTTTAAATAAATGATTTCACCGATTTACACGCGTTTTCCCTTGACCAAATTTTGACCGTATCACCCTTTAAGTGAATTTAGTTACAAACAATGAACAATGAAAAACCGGCTCCGTAAAGCTAATGCGATTAAGCCTGCCAAATTGCAATGACATAGGTTGATGAATTTCTTAAAATGTGGTACCTCTAGAATTCCTACGGTCTGTAGATTAATTTGATTGTAAGAAAATTTATAATAGGTTCGTCTACTTTTATTTTGAGGTGTTTATGGGTTTTGCAACTGGCTTACGATCTATAATTTAGATTAATGGGCTCAAATGTTCATAATTAGCCGTAATACAGTCATGGTTCCTATATATGGATCCTGGAGACAACGTATCGGTCCTCCGGAAGAACCTGAACATCCATAAAAGTGGTCAATCGATGAAACTGATCCAAAGCTTCGGTTTTTTATCATTAGGAACTGTAATAAAAGAAAGGGGTCATGCCATAAACATGAACCCGGATGGCCATGGGACCGTTCTTCGTAAGATCCAGAACATCCGGAAAAGTGGTCAATCCATGAAAGTGATCCTAGAGCTCCGTGGATTTTTCGAAAACATTTGGAACTGTGATGTAAGAAAGAATTTGGGGTCGTGACATAAACATGGACCCGGATGGCCATGGGACCATCCTTTGAAAGATCCGGAACATCAGGAAAAGTAGTCAATCCATGAAACTGATCCTAGAGCTCTGCGTTTTTTTTTTTTTGAAAACACTTGGAACTGTGATATAAGAAAAAAAATTGGGGTTGTGACAAAAGCATGGTCCCAAATGGCCATGGGACCGTCCTCTAGAAGATCCGTATCATCCGTAAAAGTGGTCAATCCATGAAACTGATCCTAGAGATCCGCACTTTTTTCGAAAACACTTGGAACTGTGTTATAAGAAACAACTTGGGGTTGTGACATAAACATGGACCCGGATGGCCATGAAACTGTCCTCCGAAAGATCCAAAACATCCGTAAAAGTGTTCAATCCACGAAACTGATCCTAGAGCTTCGCGTTTTTTTACATTAGGAACTGCAATATAAGAAAGAATTTGGGGTTGTGACATAGACATGGACCCAGATGGCTAAAGGATTGTCCTTCGAAAAATCCGAAACATCCGTAAAAGTGAAACTGATCCTAGAGCTCCGCAGTTCTTTCGAAAACACTTTGAGCTGTGATATAAGAAAGAATTTGAGGTCGTGATATAAAAATCTTCCCGGATGGCCATGAAAATGTCCTCTAGAAGATCCCAAACATCCGTAAAAGTGATCAATCCATGAAACTGATTCTAGAGCTCCGCGGTTTTTTTTCGAAAACACTTTGAACTGTGATGGATCCTGATGACAGTTCCCAATTTTTAGAAAAAAACGTGAGGACCGATACGTTGTCTCCAGGATCCATCACAGTTCAAAGTGTTTTCGAAAAACCGTGGAACTCTAGGATCAGTTTCATGGATTGATCACTTTTACGGATGTTCGGGATCTTCTAGAGGACATTTTCATGGCCATCTGGGAAGATGTTTATATCTCGACCTCAAATTCTTTCTTATATCACAGTTCAAAGTGTTTTCGAGAAAACCGCGGAGTTCTAGGATCTGTTTCATGGACTTACCACTATTACGGATGTTCCGAGTTTTTCGAAGGACGATCCTATAGCCATCTGGGTCCATGTCTATGTCACGACCCCAAATTCTTTCTTATATTGCAGTTCTTAATGTAAAGAAAAACGCGAAGCTCTATGATCAGTTTCGAAAGAATTTGGGGTCGTGACATAATCATGAACCTGGGCGACCAGGAGACCGTCCTCCAGGAAGATCCAGAACATCCGGAAAAGTGGTCGATCCTAGTGCTCCGAGGTTTTTTCGAAAACACTTGGAACTGTGATGTACGAAAGAATTGGGCGTCGTGACATGAATATGGTCCCGGATTGCCATGGGATCGTCCTCTAAAAGATCCGGAACATCCGGAAAAGCGGACATTCCTTGAAACTGATCCTAGTGCTTCACGTTTTTTTTTTCGAAAACGCTTGGAACTGTGATGTAAGAAAGAATATGGGGCCGTGACATAAACATGGTCCCGGCTGGCCATGGAACCGTCCTCAGGAAGATCCGGAACATCCGTAAAAGTGGTCAATCCACGAAACTAATCTTAGCGCTTTGCGTTTTTTTTTTTAAACACTTGGAACTGTGATATAACGTTGATGGCTGATGGGCATGGGACCGTTCTCGGGAGGATTCTGAATATCCGTAAAAACGGTAAATCCATGAAACTGATCTAGAGCTCCACGGTTTTTATCAAAAATATTAGGAACTGTGGCATAAGAATTAATTTGGGGTCATGACATAAAAATGGACCCGGATGGCTATGGGACCATCCTCTGGGAAATCCGGAACATCCGTAGGAGTGCTTTTTCCATCAAACTGATACTAGAGTTCCGTGTTTTTTAATCGTCTCCTGAAATGTTTACATTTTTCCCTCTACCAACACATACGTGATGGCTAGATCTCCTTGTATAAACCAGGTTGCACGAATTCAGCTGTATTGCTGAAGGTGTAAGGAACCACAAACGGAGTTAAAGTGAGCTCAAGATTTTTGGCAAAGTCTCAGACATTAATCCTGAGCTGATGCTGAACAGTTTGTTTACAAAAAATGCAGAGGGATTCCGTATAAACAAGATCGTTAATTGACTGAGGCTTAAGCCGCCAAAATCGGTCTACTAGAACGTTCCATAGATTGGTTTCTAAACAAATGGCTTATGCGCCACCTCAGCCCAGTGGCAGGCGCGTAGTCAACATGTTATACAGTGACAGCGGGCCCAGCACAGCAAAATAAGTGATTTGAGCCCGGGACATGCTGCCTACTGTCAAACACTGCTGTTGGTATAGGCCTTGCCACTGGGCTGCGCCACCTCGACAGAGGACCACTTGTCGTTCAGTTTATTGCAAATGATTGGAACGAACCTAATGGAAATCAATTGGAAACCGTCTTTCTACTAGAGCAAACGCACTGTGGTGACCTATTCTCGTCACAGGTCAAGTTCTTCCCCAAACATAAAATCTACACGATTTAGGACAGAAATGGTGGACTGAGAATCCCAAACTTGGAGTAAAACCAAACAACGAAAAACTACAAAAAAGAACAAAACGTGAGAAACCTCTTCATACCAGTGTACTCATTGAACGGGAAATTTTAACCTAACAATCAACACATTTATTTAATAGAATGCTGGTACATTCTATCAGAAAGTGGATTCCAGTTAGGTACGTATGTCATAACCGACCAGAAAGTGTTCCAGAGATATTCAGGAATAATTTCTGAAAGATATTTGATCATTTGATCAGGGTTTCTCTAATGTATCAACGAAAAAAAAAAATGGAATCACTGGTAAATTCAATCAGAAAGTGAATTCCAGTTAGGTACGTTAGTCATTAGCGTTAGCGTTGTTATGATATACTTCGTAGATTTGATACTAGCGACACTCACGTCTCTTCTGAAATTCTCAGTTAGACTACTTTCAGGAATAATGCTGAGGAGTAAACATTGGTTCCAATCTAAACAAGAGTAACAGAAGCATGACTGTCGCTATTCCCGGCCACGCCCATCTTTACCATAACTAGGGATAGGGAAGGAAATGTTGATGTAGTACTTACTTAACGAGAGGCCACCGAATTAGCGACACCCTCATAAGTGCTACGGAGTTGGAGGGTTGGGTAGGGTATTCGGTTAGGATTCACCTCAAGTTGGCGATGCAACCAAAAGTATGTATTGTTTATTTGTTGTTTATTTAATCTCTCGATAGCCGGCTATCGAAAGAACATATTAATTTTGTTTAGTGATAATGAATTTTAAGAGTCATGATGGAGAGCTTGGGATTAAACCCATGATTTTCTGCTCAGTAAACAAAAACGATCCCTCCAGGGTCATCGAGCATCTCAGAACCATAACGCTTCGCGACAATACAGGACTACGTTTTCGCTTGATATGCAAATAGTTTCCGAGGTTAATGTTCAATATCAAATATACAAATGATGGTAGCGATTTATTGTGCTGTGGAAGAGCTTGGGGTTAAATCCATGATTTTCTGCTCAGTAAGCAAAATCGATCCCTCGAGGGTCATCGAGCATCTTATAATCCACAGCGCTTTGAATAACTATTATTTACGATAATTACATGAAATAAATAAAATATAAACTGCAAACAAAACGTGACTGCTAAAATCTCAAAAAGATATTCTCACAAATATATTTCACGCCACCAGGAATCTCAAAACCATTAGACGTTATAATGATACTCTGCACATATTAGACACAAGAAGAGGCCAAAAAGCAAGCGTCCGACACACAAAACCCGTCAAATCCACTTGCAGTCACAATCAACGATTCTACGAATCGCGAGCGCTCACGAATCATAAAACCGCTGACTGCGACACTCTGAAAGCGAAATTGACAGGCTCTATGCGTCAAACACCCGCCCTCCAATCTCCACCCGCATCCAACAGCACAAATCTCCATTACAACATCTAACGAATTCAAAACTCCGAAAATCACTCATCTATAGCAAGTGAGTGGAAGCAACCCTGCATGCAACCATTCTTAATGATACACTTGTTCTGCCTATCTTTCTATTAGGCCTGTGGACATGCGTTAGCTTCGAAACTTCTAACCAAACTGGGTAAATTTTCAGATCACAAAAAAAAAAAACTTGAAAAAAAAAGCTTTCAAAGGTAATTACAAGTAAGATAAATATTGATTATTTTACGCGAAAACGAGCAAGTAATATTAAATCTCTTGTATCATATGCTAATGCAAATTGACTGTAACAAAAATAATATGCTTAAATAAAATAAAATAATTATAAAATTATATGCAAAATTTACAAGAAGATCATTACTTTATTGGTGAGAAGTTTTTAATAAGCCCTCCCAGTTCCTCTGTATACAGAACAAATCTGATACTATAATCAGAATTGCTCAGTCTGCATAATGCAGCCGATTGCATCAAGGAAGTTCTATTAACAACCAAGAATTAATCGTTTGAGGTATACTGAAGCATTAAGAAGGTGATATGTGTCACTATAGGAAATCATCATCGTTGCAAATATAAAGAAATTAAACATAACCCTTTGCTTCAGTACCGTCAACCTCCATGTCCATGGGGAGGGACCAGTTAGGTACGTTAGTCATGACCGATCAGAAAGTTATCAAGGCATTTCTCATGATGGAGTTTTCCAAGCGACACCGTGCGTCTCCATAATCAGGGCTGTCTTGCATTAACGTAGAGAGAGCAAAGTCAGTTATGAAAAATATTGTTTTACAATCTTCGTCGCACTCCAAACAGCGCATGACAAATTCCGTACCAAGACAGTCCTCTTTCATTTACGTCGTGAAAAAAAACTATCTCAGTAAGTTCTCTCTCTCTTAGATCTGTCGGTTACTCGGAGAGGATTAAAAACTGCTCGTTTTAGTCAGCCGTTCCCGTATTGTTTGACAAAAAAAGATGATCGTTAGATGCAACACAAAGCACATAAAATGGGTACAAAATGGCTTCGAACCACCAATGTTGAGATATCAGGCTCTGTCCATAATTATTCATGAAATTAACGGTTTTGCTCGAAATTAGTATATTTTTAAGGGATGCAAATAAAAAAAAAACTGTTTTTGGTCCTCAAATTGGCTAGAATGCACTTAAGTTTAATGTTTTTATATGATATCGGGCTTAAATTTACCGAGAAATCCAATTTTGTGCCCAGAATTCACATGTAAATCGATTTAAAAAGTTTAGTATAAGAATTTAAGTGAAATTTAGAGGTACGTTAAAATGAATTACAGATTCGTAAAGTACGCATTTGGTTCGTCACATTTCCGGTCGATCGACTTGGTCATTGTTGAAATCGTATGTCTATCTAGCGAGACACGGGTTTTCCGGGAAGCTTTGAGGTACGTTCAAAATCCTGGAAGGTACGCTATGGTACGCTATTGGTACATTCCAAAACACGTATCCACTTTAAAATTCGTAAAGTTTGTCCCGCTGGATAGATTGACGTAGTCTCGATTGACTATTTCGGTGGGTGGAAAATTCGCTCTTCTGAAGCGCAATATTGACGGCGCAGCTCCCTTCTCACTTCAGCTGAAGTTAGGTCTCCAATCAACATTGCAAGTTTTATTGAAGTTTTATTGCATACTACAAGTCTAAATCATGGTCTACAGAACCCTCATAAAACCCAAATTGTTGGAGTTGGTTGGAAATGCTAACATGAAGCTTTAGTGTGATGATTTATTAGCTAGAGAATGATCTTTAGAAGAGGGTAGGTGGATAGTTCCGTTAGAGTACGGCAGTATGAAAATTGAATAGAAGTTGAAAATGAGCGAAGGGCCATTAATGCGACAGTTTTTCAAGATAGACGCACATTTTTGCCTAACCCGTACGATGTACGCGGGGACTTGAAGTATGTCTCCAAGTCCACAGGCAAAAATGTGCGTCCCTCTTGTTGCTCATAAACTGACTGCGGCTGTGAAATAGTTCTAGCGACGTTTCGACCCCAAATTGTTACTTGGGGTCCTTTATGCGGTGTTTACAAATATGCGGATTTTTCAGCGCTAGTGTACTTGTACTGTACAAAGCAGCCAGCATAATGTAAACAGGGCATCAGCGTCTACCAGCATGACCTTTCAGGGACAGCTTAAATTTGTGCTAGTTGGCATGTACACTAGCGCTAGAAAATCAGCACAGATGTAACAGCCTATTATTATTTTTTACTTTAACTAATCATGCTTATATAACTTCATGCGCGAAGTTAACGATTTACCTAGCTGAAGATGCTTAACATCAAATGTCAGACTTAAAGTGGTCATTTTATACGATAGATGAGAAGATGGAATTATTAACTTGATAGTTCCGTTAGAGTACAGCAGTGTGAACATTGTTTGGTCAATTTTGAGTAAAGCACGAATAGGGTTGATTATCTCCTTTTCCAAACTCCCCTGTTGAGGAGGGATGGTGAGGGGTATCTCTTCCTGCCACAATCGATTGTTTCACACTCAAGTCACCATCTGACGTAAGCATCTAATCATGTTAATCACTCAGCATAACAAATTATCGTCTAAATATTACAGCAAAAGCGTGGACAACATTCTTGCAAAATGCCCGCATAAAAGGTCTATATCTTGACTGGTTGTTCTGGTCTGAGAGCCCCCTTTTATAATTGCAGCCACAATAGCGAAACTACATTGCACTCAGAGTTTAAAGTTCTCTGGGGAGAATCATCCGCAGCATTCTCTGGGGTGAATCTCTGCTTGTCTCCTCGGAGATTTCTCCTGGCACCACTGGAGAGATTGTTAGACACAGCACGAGAGAGTGAGAATGTTGGCAGTTCACTGTTTGTCTGTTTATACACTCGCTTCCGTGAGAAAGATGGCAGCGCACATGCGTTATTGTTTCTCCAAAGATTCCGGCAGAGCTTGACGTGAGTGAGTGAAAACATCAATAAAAATGGCTGAAAATTTTATACAAGGAGACAAAGTGAGATGTTTTTTCACGAAGAAAAATGTGCGGTTTGAGGACGGTACCGAAAAGGTGGTTACGAATATTGTACTTTGCAGGGTAAATGGAAAAACATTCAAAGTGATCACGGTATTCAACTTGATACGGCATCTCGTCAATATTTATCGGGTGTTCTGGTGTTGCTAGATCGCTGCTCTTCTCTCCATTTTTGTCTCGACGACATTCTCCATGGTAAAGCTGGGTTTAGACAGGGCAAGTCAATTGATCAAGTCAGTTGAATTCAACTGACTTGAACGCGAATTGAACGTGTAAACCATGCCATTCAACTGACTTGATCAACTCACTTGAATTGAAAAAAGTTGAACCAGGGTCAACTTTTCAAGCCAATTCAATTCAACTGAGTTGATCATTTGACTTGCCTAGTCTAAACCCAGCTTAAGGACGGGCATCTCCCTTCGCACTGCCTCGAACCTTTGTCAGTTGAAGACCAAATGCTCCGGCGTTTCATCCACGTTGGCACACTCCGAACAGAGGGGTGACACTGCGTGTCCAAACCGATCCAGATAGTTCCTGAAGCAGCCGTAATCAGACAGGAACTGCGTTAGGTGGAAGTTGACGTCTCCGTGTTTTCTGTTCACCCAGGTCGAACAAATCTGTATTAGTCTACGTGTCCATCTACCGTTCTCTGCCGTGTTCCGCTCCTGTTGCCACTTAGCCAACGACTTCGCTCTCACAACTTTACGTACTCTTCCGGCTTCTCTCCGCCTGTAGCACTCGCTGTCCTCCACCAGGGTGATGCCGCTTTGAGGTTATGGCATGCCTCCGACGGTGATATCTGCCCGCTGTACTGCTTTACAGCTACTGACCAATAGCACTTCCGTTTTATGATGGACTATCTGCAGCTTCGCTCCTTGCATCCAGTAACCAATCATGTCGATCGCCTTGGTCGCCAGAAGTTCCACCTCTTCCAGCGTCTCGCCTGTTACCGTCAAGACGACGTCGTCCGCAAAGCCAACGATCTCAACTCCTTTGGGCAGCTTCAGCGTTAGCACGCCGGTTTACATCCCGGTTCAGAGCGTTGCACAGAGGAGTAACTGGAACATAAACCTGGCCAAAATTACATTCAGTGGTTTTGAGCAATTTTCTGCTAATATATATTAAAATATTTAATAATAATAGGTTTTCAGACTTCTGTTAACTTTAACTTTTAAAATCCATCTACAGTGCATGGCCTTTCATCATCCAAACGAATAAAAACAGTAAGGGGGTTTTGAAAGTAGGATTTTTTTATTCTTCTGCTTAATATAAGGATTATTTAACAAAAAAGAGTAAAGAAATTGTCCAAGAACCATTGCCCCGAAATAAAACAAATAATAAAAAATAACGAAAGTTTTAACAACGTAACTTGCGATTTCTTAAGTTCGATTAGTTAGAATCTTTGTATTCAATATTGAGTAGTTTGCGGTTACCGTGCACAGATTCTGCTTTATTTTCATTCGTTATCGCCAGATTTAACGTTCTGCTAGTTTAGCTTGAACGAACCTATGTGTATGTAAAATCGAATGGGTAAATGTGTGTGTGTATGAGAGAGTATTACAACCAAATGGCACTCGCTTTTCAAAATTTACAGTATCTACCTGAAAAGTGAAATACTTTATGGGGTAAACGGTCTGTGACAAACATTGAATTACAAGGCAAAGAAACCTTACTCTTGTTACTCACACAAATTATAAAAATAAACTAATGACACATGGTTTTTCTAGCGTTACACTCCTTTATGCTAGTACATCAATTGAGGTACTAGATTTGAAAACTTAGCAACATTAGTAAAATGATGCTGGCCATGGGTATCAAACCGGGAGTAGTTTACTGAAGTGTGATTTTAATCTAGTACCACAATTGATGTAACAGATTAAAGAAGGACAGAAGTAGTACTCGGTAAGTTTGACATAGGTATCTGCAGAAAACCGTTGTGTTACGGAAGTTTTCTGGAAGTATGACCTTATAAAAGGATAAAATTTTACCACGAAATGATGCAAAACATGCCATTTTCAAATGGCTCGCAATCGTCAATCCGGACAACTCCGGACGAAATTCCAATGCCAATGTGTTCATAATAACGTGAACTTTCATTCGTCCATAGATTCTATGATCTGATCGCGCAAGATTCTACAACTTTTTCAAGTCTGAAACAGCACAAAAAAACATAAAAAATACATTGTTTTCTTATTGTTGAAAAAATTAGACATTATTTAAATTTAAAGGTTTTTATCTCATAACTTGTTAGAAGAGAGCCCAAATTACCCATTTTCTTATAACACTTGTCTCTTGATTAAATTGTTTATATCTGGTAGGCGAAATTATTACATGGTTACTTTTTGGAAACAAGAAGCTTCGAGTTTCTTCAGTTTTTGAACATGTCTCAACATTTGTGAACTAAATGTAACGTTTTTATTTCGTTGCCACTTTATGCTGCATATATTGAAATATATAAAAAAAATATAGAAGCATGAAAAATCAAGAAAAGCTTGTTTTCTTATTTTGGCCAGGTTTTTGTTCCAGTTACTCCTCTGTGCGTTGGACCAAGGATGGAGCCTTGTGGAACTCCCGCTGCGTTCCTAATCGATCTCTGTCCCATGTCAGTCTGTCGACTCAACTGAAGCAAATTTCAATAATGGTGCGCGGATGCACTTCCCGTATTCGCATTTCCTAAATGTGTACATCATTATTTTACCAAATTTTTAAATAATCGACTACATACTGTACGGTAATAGAAAAAGTAAACTTTAAAAAATCTTTGTATGCAACAAACTAACAACCAAAGTCTTCACCAGGGTGATTCTCTACACTCAAAAAATTTCACACGTTTGATCGAAGTGTTTAAACACTTGATTTTCTAAATGCACAATCATATTTACTTTAAGTGTATTTCACCTTGGTTCAATGTGTTATACACGTTAATTTATAGTGTTTCAAACTTTGAAATGTTGAAAATCTTTCACTATCTATTCAAGTGTATTGCACATTGAATCACGCTACTGTTCAAAACAGATGGATTTAAAGTGTTTTGCATTTCATTACGATGTGAATTGCTTGCTCAGAAAGGTAAACATCGAAAACAAGAGTTGTGACTTTATCCTATCAACCTGCCTCATATAGGAGAACAACCGTGGCACAGTGAGATCGAACGAAGACTCCGGCAGCAGCATACCCCAACAGTCCATGATCGAATCCTAAATCAGACCCATTAAAAATATATGTGAAAGCTCTGGCCTCTGGCAGTTTTGTTTATATATTTTTCGATTCATTTTTAGAGTCGGTAAAGTCGAATTCGATAAAGTAGAATATTGTAGAATATTGAACTATGGTGTGCAAAGCTATTGATATCACGATATGAGGCACATAGAATCCAAGTTTGTCACAATTCAAATCCATAGTGTTCAGGCATGGTTCATAGCATAAGATTCACACATGAAATGGATGTGTTTTACAATATGCGCAAAATTAAGTGTGAGACACATGATGATGACGTGTGGAATTTTTTGAGTGTACGGTGCTCTAGATAAACATATCAAATGGTCCTAACTGCTTTGATCGATTCTCTTCATTGACTTTCTCTCTTGATAACCACGCCTACGCAAATGCATTTGGTGCTATTTTTGCCACACAGTTTGATAGCAGAAGTTCTATATTGTGCTTAGAACGTTGAACACAGCAGGGAATGCTTTTGAAGTTGAGTTATTAATGGAAGAGAATGTCGATGAAGAGAATCGTTCAATGCAGATAGAACATTTTGAAATGTTTATCTAGATTTGTTTGCGAAGTGGGATAAGCGATAGAAAGTAAAAACAATATAAAGATCTCTCGGGTGAGTTTGCTTTTGTCATAGTGTGAGTTTCAACTCATCACCCTGCTTTTTTCCCTTCAAAACAATTATCTGTAAAACAACAAAAAAATCGTTCCAGATATTCCCTAGCATAACCTGGATATTCTCTACGGTATTTACATATATTTTAATCATTGCAATTAGAGATTTTTCTCGTAAGAGCTATTGGGATTTAGTCGAAGTGCTGTGCATTATCATAACGGTTATTGTACCTTGACGGTCATCCTCGTATAACCGTCACATCTCAGAAATGACGGTCAACTAGCATATCTCTTGGAAACACCTCTACCTCACTAGACCATCTTCATAAAAGCCATCCATGACAGTTAGATTAAATGACAAGGAGAGAGTAGCAAAATCATTCTCTCACTGATCATCTCTATTGGGCATTTATAAGTGGGAAGTGAGAATAACGCTCCCTCATTTTCCTATTCTTGCTAAAAGTTGTTGAGTTCAGAACATACGAAATTTAACGGCGCCGGTGGTGTAGTGGTAAGCGTGATTATCTCTCACCCCAGCATGATGTTTATGATGCTTAATAAATCTAAAAACTGGCACAACTCACAATTGACAAGCTCACGAGAATTTTACTGTCAAAACAAATATCTTTTAAACGTTATTACGTTTCGTGTGAAAAGTGAAGCGAAAAATCTGAAATTTTTGAATTGATCCGAAAAATTGCAAGGACCATCATGGAACCAACAGATGGAACTTCGACAAATCAGTGCGAAACCGAACTTTTTGTCAGTGCAAACCTCAACCTGAGCTGGGTTTTAAAAGTAAACGATCAAACTGACGTTTGTCTGAAAACAAGCAGATCCAATCTTGATACCCGATCAAGGTTGGTACTGAATAATAAACGAATTCGCTTTTAATTTAAACGAAGATTTATTGAAATACATTGCGTTTCCTTACGGATTTCAAAGTAACGATTTGAAGTTTTCTTTGTTGATGGATACCAATGGTTGCTTTGAGTGCTAGCCACAATTCCAATATTTAGAGGAGAATTCCTATTTACGCAAGGATTTTTTATTGGTTTTTCTTGGATCCCTTGATACTTGGGCTTCGGTAATGTGGACACGATATGCGGTCAGCATCCTTATTCTTGGAGCTCAAGCGTCACGGTATCCGAAAAAATGAATAGCTGCAAAATCTCTATGCATGAATAAACATTCGTGACTGCAGGTAGTACGTGTTCATGCAGATATGAATTCTTACAATAATAATTATTGGTTATGATACGATTGTATAACGAAGGATAAGACTTTTTCCTTGAAACACACACAGCTATCGCCTCATCCGTGATTTTGGAAGGGAAATGACCGTCATAACCGTATGTATGCTCGAAATAAGATGACGGTCAATTTATATGTCTGTTTATATTCCCTCGGTGATATGATGGTAACACATGGCAGATGTTAGTGATATTGCGAATGAGTGAGAAAAGCAAAACAACGATATCTCACGGTTGTTGTGTCATACTGGTGAGAAGTTTTACGGAGAGAGGGTTCTCAGTTGTTTTGATTGTTAACCGTAGGAATCTCTTTTGTCAATCTAAAGGCTGTCAGTACCGTGATGCAACTCAGCACTGAGTCGAACCATACATATAGGTCTCACAAGTATTTACTAAAGAAAAATTATTGGAATTCTGCTTTTCAAAACTTTTCGGACAATCTTCATAAAATTATTTTCCCTTGAATTTTGCCTCTTCTTTGAGCTCTCCTCAGAATGATTTTGTTTAATTCCCTTTGACCTAATGACCTTTAAAATTCCCTTGGAACTTTAATCAGAACTCTAGATAAACATTTCAAGAGGTCCTATTTGTATTGACCGATTTCATCGACTTTCTCTTTCGTCAATAACTTAGCTGCAAAACCTTTCCCTGTTGTATTTGACGTTTTGGACGCTAGATAAGAACCTTCTTTATCAAACTATGTGGTAAAATTAGCGCGAAATATGTTTGCATGGCAGTGGTTATGAAAAGAGAAAGTCGATGAAGAGAATCGATCAAAGCAGATAGGACCATTTGAAATGTTTATCGAGAATTGGATGCCATTGTAGGTCTTCTTATTATTACTTTGCAGTTATATTCGGATGTCGGTTTAATTTGTTTTGGATTGTCATTGATTTAACTTTAAAATTTTCTTAAAATTCTCCTCATAACATCTGTCGAATACTACTGAGAATTGCCTTGGAATTTGGGGACGATTGGTTGTAGCTCGGCTTTCCGCATTGCATTTGTATGGAAATTAGAATGGGAAAACCAACTTTTTTGCATTTTTATCCCTAGAGACCACAATTTTGTATTAACCGTGCAACTAAGTATGTACAAATATAGTCCAGAAAGTGCCTAACAACTTTGCCAAAGGAAGTACGGTGCTAGAATGTATCTAAAAAAGTTATAACTATTCAAATATTTATGGGTTGAATTAAAGACCAAAAATTCCTTTTTCTGCCAACACTGCCGGTGTACCAATGGAAGTCAGATTCCAAACTGAAATAATATCGGAGTTTCTTATCTTACCGATTTGGTATGTTCAGGATGAATTATTCAAAAACAATTGCTCTATCTCAAGCAATAGTTTCAGTTCGAAATAACTTCGGAGTTACTTATTTTATCGATTTATTTGAAATATTAAACTGCCATTCGGGCCACCTGCAAATAGAAAACACAGAAGTAGTCGTACGTCAAGAACCGAAAAACTGTCTTCACCAGTTTCGTCTCAGACACAGGTACAGTCGGATTTCGCTTGTTGGGCTAACTTTAAGTGGGATAAGTTTCAGTTGGGCTCCCAAGCCAAACGTCACTTCTAACAGTGCTGATTCATTTTCGAAATTTCGACCGGCTTCATGCAAAAACCGGCAAACGAGTGGAGTAATGATACAGATTATTTCAATGCGATACAACGAGTTGCTTCCTTGATGGTTGTCAACGATATGGCTGAATAAGGGGTGAAGCGAATTTCTGACTTATCAAGAAATCTACCCGAGAACTAGATCAACAGCAATATTTGCTTCAAGGGATAGAACAGCATCGAAAAGAGTACCCTGAGAAATCGTAGAATATATTAAAATGAAATATAATCATTACAATCCAATGACATTTGAGTGAATATATCCATACCAAAAGAGTAGGGATGAGAATGGTAGTACTCGCTTTACAACTTATTCTACTGTTTTTGAATAACCCATCCGAACAACTCGAGAGATGGGAAACTCCGAAGTTATTTTAGTCTTTATCTTTACTTTCATTGATATAATTGAGGGCCGGGAAGCATACAGTAAGCCCCCCCATATCTAATTACGCCTATTAAATGGATGTTTTTGAATACATCTGAACATACCAACTTGGCAAGATCAGAAACACGGAAGTTATTGCAGTTTGAAGCCTTACCTCCATTTATATGGGTGAGGGGGGGCGGTGTATAGTAAGCCCCCCCCCCCTTATCTCTTTATATGCCTGTGAAATTGAAAAATTGTTTTTGAATAATTCATCTGAACATACCAAATCGATAAGATAAGAAACTCCGAAGTTATGTCAGTTTGAAACTTTACTTCTATAAGTGACCCCCCCCCATCACCCCTCCGACTACGCATATGAGATAGATCTATTGTTTTTAAATATTTCATCTGAACATATCAAAACGATAAAATAATTAACTTCGAATTTGGAGTCTGACTTTCATTGGTACACCGGCAGTGTTGGCAGAAAAAAGGATTATTGGCATTTAATTCGAAACATTGATCTTTGAACAGCTATAACTTTGTTTAGGAATCGCAGTTCCTCAATTGAATATGATCTGTCCATGAAACAAGTGATTAACGGGATTCCAGATCAACTTCGAACTATTATTATCCCGCGTATTTTTACTGAAAAATACCAACACGTCAATTGCGTAAACAGATATTTTACAGACGGGTCTCATCTCAGTGGATCCACTGGCTTCGGTGTCTTCAATGAAAACTCTAGTGCCTTCCGCAAACTCCAGGAACCTTGTTCCGTTTTTGTTGCTGAGCTGGCAGCAATCAATTTCGCATTGGGGATGATTTCCAACATGCCCGCAGACCATTACTTCATCTTCTCGGATAGTCTCAGTTCGATTGAGGCTATTCGGTCCATGAAACCAAGTAGGCACTCATCTTATTTCCTTTCAAACGTAAGGGAACAGATGAGTGTACTGGTCGAAAGATCATATATGATTACCTTTGTATGGGTCCCCTCACATTGCTCAATCCCAGGCAATGAGAAGGCGGACTCTCTCGCAAAGGTGGGCGCGCAGGAAGGCGAATTTTATGACAGGCAAATTTCACATGATGAATTTTACCATTTAGAGCGTCAGAGTACCCTTTCGAGTTGGCAAACCGATTGGGACAATGGAAATCTTGGACGGTGGTTACATTCAATTATTCCTAATGTTTCTTCGAGAGCGTGGTTTAAAGGCTTGGACTTAAGTCGTGACTTCATTCGCGTGATGAGTAGACTTATGTCCAACCACTGCTCGCTAGATGCTCATCTCAATAGAATAAACCTCGTGGACACCAACATCTGTCGGTGTGGAAACGGTTACGATGACATCGATCACGCAGTTTGGCAATGTACGGATAATTACGCCGCCAGAGAGCGACTTTTGAATACCCTTGAGGCCCAAGGAAGACAACCCTATGTTCCTATCAGAGACGTGTTGGGAACTCGCGATATCTGCTATATGCAGTCGGTTTATGTGTTTCTTCAAATGTCTAGTATAAGAATTTAATTCCTTTGTCTTTTGTCTCTCTTTAATAGTTTTCGTTTGTCTTGTCCCCCCGTCTCGATGAGTCTCATCGTCGCCCACTGGTCACAATAGCCGGTCGAACTCCAGACGAAACTAGAACCGCACTACCATTCGTACTGGCGACAACGCTCTGTTGAGACAACGAAACTTTACCCCCAAACTCCTCCCCTGATCCTATCCTTCGACAATGTACCTCTCTAACCTCGAGTAAGCCGCGAGTATTCGGCCCAACTCCTACTAGACATAGAATTAAGTGAATTTTGTTACAAACAAAGAAAAATGAACTATCGGCTCCGTAAAGCTAACGCGATTGAGCCTTCCAAATAAACGAACTAGTTAAAAAAAACTTTGTTTAGGGGCATTCTAGCTCAATACAATTTTGAGCAAAGTTGTTAGGCACTTCCTGGGCTATACTTTAACGTATTTAGATCCATGGTTTGTTGTCCCTAGTAATAAAGATGAAAAAAAGTAGGTTTTCCATACAAAGCTCAAATGCAATGCGGAAGGCTGGGTTACAACCAATCGTCCCCAAATTTTGCACAGTTGTTTGGAACCCCAAATGGAACCCCAAATGGAACCAAAAAAGCATTGTTCTGAAAAAAATATCATGATGACCCATCATAAATCCATGCAAGTAAACTTAATTTTCACGCAAACTAGCAAACTATAGTAGATGTACGGTTGCATACAATCAGCGTTGCCAGGTCATTTTCAGGAAAATCTGGTCCCCTTAAAATATATAATTAAGAAAAAATATGAAATGCGCTGAAAAATTCAAACTACGTTAAAATTGTGTTTTATTAATAGTGATTAGAACCCAAATAGATGTACCGATTTCTCAAAATAAAATAAAAGGATTATTCAGTTTAATTACTGGGAATTATTCAAAGTACCCCAAAATTTTTGATTGCCATAAGAATTGCATGGTATGGATTTTTATTTTACTAATTTGTTGTACCATTTTTTTTTTGATCTTTATTTAAGAGATTTTTAGCCATAGGCTAGTTCATCTCTTGCTGTACCATACCGTACGTCAGTCCTGACTGTGTCACTGTCATGTTCCACGTATGTACATCATATTAGCGGAAATTTGAACTTCTTTTTCAAACTGTACAGAACTACTACGGACTTCTCTTTACAATTCCCTTGGAATTCTTCTCAAAATCACCGTGCAATTCTTGTCAGAGCTCCCTTGGATTTCTTTTCTTTGCAGTTCATCTTGTAATTGTGTAGAAGGTCATCCCAGGTTTACCCTAGAATTGTGAATTCTAGTCAAAGCTTTCTTGCAAATTTCACCAGAATTACTTATTGGAATCCCCCTCGAAATTCGCTTGGAACCATTATTGAAATTATCATTCAAATTAACTTTGAATTCGCCTTTAAATTACTGTACAAACTCATCTAATCATTTTTGATATTCTCTCAAGATTGACTGAAAAGACGAGTATTCAATGCGATGGTTAACCATATCGTTGGATCCGAAGGTACACGAGTAAGACATCATCAATCGAAAAACATCAAACGACAAACAGCACATTTCAAGCCGCAATACCATCATTGCATCACATCCGTATAAAAGTTAATGAACGTATGTACATTAAGAATTCTGCGTGAGAAATGTAATATGCTAGCATTAGCACCGTGTTCAAACCGAAGGCTTCACGCTGCATCCGGCAGGAGGTTGCTCTACAGGATATCGATAGCATATTCTGGCTCTCGGTGACGGTACTGCGTTCGCGGTGATAATTTCAATTAACTTCTGCACACTTAGAAATAACTACTTTTACACGTGACGGAATCCATCTTTGACATAAAAGATGAGACGTAAACAAACATGTCATGTAATATTAAGTGCTCCGAGACTGAAAAGTTCATTACTCGACGAAAAGAACGTTTGATTGAGTTGAATTTCACGTCTGTTATGACTTAATTTTATGTCAAAATTGACGCTCGGATATGTCTAAGTGTGTGGTCATGCAATTACAGCTAAAATTTTGACCCATCTTCGAGGTAAATATGTTCACCCGTGTAAGTTTTTACACACAAAAATACCCGCATGGATGCACCGTCACGAGCAATACTGCATAAGTAATCGATCTATTCGCCCCCCACGTGAAACGAAGAACGAGGAGCCACCGCCGTTAGATAGAGATCTATTGCCTGACATCGGTGTCCCGTTCGGCAGCCCGTGAGTCTTCTCCGGCTGCCCAGGAAATTTGCACTTCAACTCACGAGAAACGCATATTAATTCAGTTCGACCCCCGGGAAGCACGGCAGTTCATCCGCTGGTGCCTACTATTTACCTCTTCAGAGAACGCAAGACTGTGGCATTCTACCCGGGGTGCGGTGATCGGCCTGGACTCGATTGACGTTTCAAAGCCATCGTTCAAGAGTGAGGAGGAACACAGGGGAAGACATATCGAATGCCACGTACTTCGCTCATTATTGGGAGCCTGCAACGTCCGTCTATCGATCCGGCGGTCATTTATCTGTCAACCAGCGGAATGTCTACATGAGTAGTCGGTTTCGTAGTCCGAGGATGTAGTGTCGGATACCGTTTGGCAGCTATTGATGGTGGTGATCAATGAGAGTGATGCGACTGTGGAATACTGAATGTGGAGACGCTTCGCATAGAGGTGCATTTCTGTTCCGGGCGACCGGTTAAGTGGTTGGGATTTTGTTTGCTATATACTGAGAAATCGAAACTCATTTGTCTATGTAACGGAAACATTCAGTTCGATTGAATCGAAACGGCTCAACCCAATATGTTGACTGAATCGTAAATTTGCATCGAAAGAAACAATTTCCCATCCATCAAACACCAAAGCAGCTCAAGTCGTCTCGTCGAGACTTGCACCGAGCAGAAGAAAGAAACGAGGCGACAATCTCATAAAACCCGGAGAATATTCAATTTTCCATTCTGCTGACTCAAGACATCAATTTTCCCGCTGCTCATACACACCGAGAAGAGGACCCGCCACACGACCGTATGTTCGTTCGCTTGATGGGTGCAAGCTCACTCTCAGCTGGGGTTTGGGGAGCTTGCAAGCTTCGCATAAATTTTTGTTTTCATAGCTTTGCTTTTATTCTTCAACACCAACGTCGGACGGGGAGGTGCGGAGCTGACTTTTGGCTGTTGGTCGACGCGCGAGTGGCAAATCCCCATGTAAATCTCGCGAAGACATTGCGATTCTGTTGGCTGCTGGCGCCCTCCCGCAGTGCAAAATGATGCAATGAAAAATAGATAAAATATAAATTATGTATGAAACACATATAATTTCGAGGCAGTCAGCGGATGTCGTCGTGCTGTTTTGAGATTTTTACAATGTGCAAAATCTGTGTCAATGTGTGGATGAAGGGGGCTAGGATTTTGATGGAATTACGAGGCTATTTGGAGGAGGTAATGAATAAAATGTTTGACAAATGAGATGTCGAAATGGCAGTGGTTTGATTCAATTGGAGTGGTTTTCCTTAGAACAGTGGTTTCCGAGTGGCGGTCATTGAGCTACTTTAACATTCTTTTTATAACAACTCTGAATTTAAGAGATAATTTGATGATAATTGAGTGGAGATTTGAATCTATAACGATGATTTAACAAATTCGAAAAAGTTCCAAGAGATTCAAATAAGTTACAAAAACTTCAGGCAAACTCTAAGGATTTCAGAAACGTTCATAACGTCCATGACTTCGAGCCAGCCCTGAGATCTTTCATTAATATCAGACAGTTCAATGAATTTCAGGAAAATTGTAGGAAATGCTGAGAGGTTAGCTTTAAGAATTTCAGGGCAGTTCTTTTAATTTCAGGAAAAATGTCAGACACTTTAATGAAGCTAAACAATTGGGAGATATTACCTCTCAGAATTCCATGAAACTTCGTAATATTCAAAGTGTTTTTATGTTACTTCATACGCGAAGTTTTGCGATTTTCAGAGTTGGTTGGAAATGCTATCTAACATGAAGCTTTAGTGTGATAATGTATTAGCTAGAAAATGGTCTTATAAGAGTCTTAGTTCAGAAAATCATTTTCTTTGCACAAATCACGTAAATATTACGTGAAAAGAAAAAGGTTCAAACGTTAACTAGGGGAAATGTCAGTTTCGGCAAAATCTTAACCTATTATCGACAGGGGCTGGCAAATGACTGGGATAATGCGTACCACCGGTACTTCGCGTACTTGAAGGTTATAAAATAGACCCGTCACGCAAGTGAAAGTGGTCCTTAGCCTCTTGCTCAGTAAATCCTATCCCTTCCTACCCGCGGCGCTGGCTGGGGTACGAGTAACCTTAGGGAAGATCGGGTAACCAACCCCGGTGGGAACTTTGGTCGTATGCTGACAGGGAAGGGGGAGCTGTATCCTTTTCGGAGGATGTGGCTTACAAAACCCGAGCGTCTGTTCTCCATGTTAGGGGCGGCTCAAACAGCGTCTGACTGGCATCCAGCGGCTGAATACGAAATGCTTCTCCCCGAAAGCTATACCCAAGATGGCAGTCCCATCACGGCGGATAGGAGATCTTAGGCCAACCACCTACTGTCTCCGAAACCTTCAAATTGTTACAGAAACCTATAGTGAAAGATTACGAACTGATTTTATGGCAACGACTGTTAGCGCTAAACAACGGACAAGAATTGGAACATGGAATGTACTGACGCTAGCCCAACAGGGTAAATTGGCACAACTCGCCAGTGAGGCCCACCGTATGAAGCTAGAAATCCTGGGACTTAGTGAAGTCCGCTGGCCGAACTTTGGAGAACACAAGCTGCCTTCGGGACAGGTATGTACTTTTATATTCTGGTATACGAGGTGAAAACGCTCCGCGACATCGTGGAGTTGGTTTTCTGATTAGCACCCAAGCACAGGCTGCGCTCATCAAGTGGGAACCTATCAATGAGAGAATAATCGTAGCCAGATTTAGAACACGGGTCCGAAACCTTACCATAATCCAATGTTATGCGCCAACCGATGCTGCCGAATTGCAGGACAAAGAGAACTTTTACAGTCAACTGAATGCTGTCGTGGATAAGACTCCAAGAGGTGATATCAAGATCAACACAGGTGACTTCAAAGCGTAGATCGGCTCCGACAACTTGGACTATGAGCGCATTATGGGACGCCATAGTCTCGGAGATGTGAGCGAGAACGGCGAGCTGCTTGCAGAGTTTTGTGGCAACAACGACATAGTGATCGGGGGTTCGCTCTTCCCCCATCGCTCAGTGCATAATGTCATATGGGTCTCCCGTGATGGGTATACAGAGAACCAAATCGACCACATCTGCATCGGCCGAAAATGGAGACGGAGCCTTCTTGATGTTCGGAATAAACCCAGCGCTGACATCGCGTCTGACCATCATCTCCTGGTCAATGAGATCCGCCTACGCATTGCGCGGGTTCATCAGCGGGAGGAGAGGCTCGCGCAGCTAATATTCCGGAAGATGGCAGCGTAGAAGAACAGTGGACGAGCATCAAGAATGCTTTTATTGAAACAAGCGAGAACAATCTGGGTGAGCTGCGCACTCAGAGGTAGGAGTGGATCACCGATGAAACCTGGAGGAAGATCAAAGAGCGGAGAGAAGCAAAAGCCACGATAGAGCGAGCAAGGACCCGAGGAGCCAAGAACGAGGCCCGTCAGCGGTATTCGGCTCTAGAGAGGGATGTTAAACGCGCCTGTATACGGGACAAGCGAGCGTGTGTGGCCTCCCTGGCCGATGAAGGGGAGAAAGCCGCAGCAACTGGCGATATCCACCTCCTCTATGATGTTTCACGACGCCTGAGCGGGGCAAGGATGAACCCAAGGATGCCTGTGAAATACGCGACTGGACAGTTGAAACGTTGGTTTGAGCACTTTGAAAAACTTCTCGAAGTTTCAACGGTCATCCAACCATCAACATCTCGGCATGATCCGCCAAGCGTGAGGCGCGTTACTCGCGTCAACACTGAAGTTCCATCATTGCTGGAGATAGAAGCAGCCATCCGAAGTATGAAGTCCAACAAAGCCCAATCGCGGGTGTGAGGCACCGCTACTGTTCCTCATCGTAATCGACGAGATCATGGTTGGAGCCGAGCCAGTCGATGGCTGAAAGTCTCTTTAATAAAGAAAGATAAAGATAAAAGATGGTTGGAGCCGTTGACCGTGTACCGAACCGTGGGTTGCTGTTGCAGCCTATTACTATGGAGCATCTCAACGACTTTGATTTGGCTGATGATGTTGCGTTATTAGCACAACGGCCCTCTGACATGCAAAGTAAGCTCGACGACCTTGTGAAACGCTCCTCTGAAGCAGGTCGTTGGATGTCAACACGGAAAACCGTTCCAATTTCATGGTAGCTGGGCAGGCAGTGGAGAAAGTCGAAAGCTTCCAATATCTTGGCAGCCAGATAGCGTCGGACGGCGGCACCAAGAGCGACATAGGTGCACGGATTAAGAAGGCGAGGGCTGCTTTTGCCAGTTTGTGAAATGTATGGAGAGCGAATCAGATCAGTCGACGCACCAAAATCCGATTTTTTAACTCGAACGTGAAGTCTGTGCTGTTATACGCCAGTGAAACATGGTGTGTATCAGCGGAGAACACTCAGAAGCTGCAGGTGTTTATCAACCGATGCCTGCGGTACATGATTCGTGCCTGGTGCCCCCACAATTGGATCTCAAATTCCGAGCTTCATCGTTTGTGTCATCAGAAGCCTATAGAGCGGAGACGAAATCTGCAAGCAAGCTTTGAACTGGAATCTAGCAGGACATTGCAGCAGAGGCTGACCCAGAGGCTCGTGGTGGCGGAGCCTAAACAGTGATATGAAGAACTTTGACCGAAATTTGACTTGGGTACAGGTCAAGGCCAAAGCTAGTAATCGCCCAGGATGGAAATCTTTCATAAAGGCCCTTTGTACCCCTGGAGGTGCGCAGGATCGTTAAGTAAGTAAGTGATTATCGACAGTGAGAGCTCAATTTTGACATTGTGTTTCAGAGTATCTATTGGCTGAATTTGAGTGCTTTACGACTTTGTTTACCCCCTGACGATAATAGGTTAAGGTATTGCCGAAGCCGACAGTTCCCCTAAAACAATTTTGAACTGTCCGATGTGTTCATTTTAGAAAAGTTAGCATTTTTGATAAGCTTTCCAATATACATAAGTTAAAAAATAAAAAAATAAAGCGCTTTGCTTTGTCATTAAAGTTTTTAGCAGGTTTTTAATTATTTGACGAAAATTTATGATATTTTTTTAATGTGTAGGTATGTGTTTGTAGTTTCTCTTAAACATTAAACGTTTAAACATTTTTTTAAAAATAGACGAATTCTGGCACAAAATTGGTACATTGCACCTAGTGAACAATTGTGAGAAGTTTCATGGAATTCAGAGAGTTGGTGTGGTACTGCTCAGCTCCGAGTACTTTGGGAAAATTCCAAGAAATTAAGGGAAGTTCCGCTTTTTTTTAACTGTAGGAGAATTTAGAGAAGCTCAGGTAAGTTAAGAAATGTTCAGAAACATTCCGTGAACTTCAGGAAAACTTCTAGAATTTTTGGTAAGCGCAGCCTCAGTGTTGTAGTTAACATCTATGTCTCTCACGTTAAAGGTAACAAGTGCCTCGAGCAAATAATGAATGAACTTAAATGTGTTAATGTGACTATAATACAAACAATAATCATCAGTGGATATCCAAAAACTTCCGGGAGGAATATAAAACTTCAGAGCAGTTCCAATAACTTAAGGAAAATTATAGGAGCTCTATTGAAGTTCTGCGTACTTCAGGGTAGCCCAGAGATCTTTAAGGTAAATTAGAGAACATCAGAGAAGTTTTGATTACTTCCGGTAAGTTTTGAAAACTCCAGAAAACTCCAAAATATTGAGGAATCTTTCAGGGTAAGTTCCGAGAACATCGGAGCAGTTCTATGCACTTCAGACAAATTTCCAAAACTTTGGTAGTGATAACAAAAATTTACCTGAAGTGAATGGAACTACCTTGAAGCTCTCGAAACGTACCCTTAAAGATCTTTAAATTTCCTCAAAACGGCGAACTTCTCTAAAGTACTCGTAGCTTACTTGAAGTTTTCAAAACTTGCCTTCTCTGAGGTTTTCTAATCCGCCTTAAAGATCTCTTCAGAAGCTCTTCAGCAGTTCGGAGATCTTCTGGGATGTCCAGAAATATTCAGGGATGTTTACTAATCTTGTCGAAAGATAGTAAACTTCTAGGCTGTCAATTCTTCTTCTTTTTTCTTATTGAGGTTCGAAGCTCTTAGGGAACATCTATAAATGACGTAGCATATTTTTGACAATTTTAGATTCTCCTCCTCCCCCTTCTTAGCATATTTTGGTATACCTAATGTATAGCCGGTCATATAATCTGAAACGAAACCCCCACCATCCCCTCTCAAATGCTACGTCATTTATGGATGGTCCCGAAGAACGTCAAAACCCAATAATAACAACCAGAGATAGCCTAGAAGTTCGCTGATCTTTCTACAAGATGGACAAGGTCAAATAGACAAAAGTTCGCATGAACAAAAGGTCAAATGGAGAAAAGTTCGAATGGACAAATGGTCGAATGGACAAAATGGACGAATTTAACTTAGAGGGTCCAAAGGTTGAATTACTTCTTCTTCTTCTTCATCTTCTTCTTCGTTTTGACGTAGGACTACGTCTGTGATTTCTATATGGGGGTACACTTTGTGAAAACCGAAAATGGAACATGTAACAAAATTATGAAAGATTTTGAATGTTAATAACTCAGCTGCCTCTGGACCAATTTCAATAATTGTATCACCAATCGATCAGATATATATTAACGCATCTGTTAAATCTAAGACTTTATCATTTTGCAAAATGTCACTTTTGAAAATTGCACGAATGTGCAACTGTTGCTTTGATAATTAAAATTATCACCGACTGCCTAACACAGATTTCAAAGTTGAATTCCGTCCGGTCTCACCAAACGGTGTTTATACACTCACCGCATAGTGAGGGGTGGTGTTCTCCAGTACACAATGAAAGGCTGCCTGCAAACAGCGAGCTGCAGCCCACATGAGCATCCATAGAAGGAGGATGAAGCCGCATCGCTATTGATCGGAATCAGTATCTCATCATGAGTTGCTGTGGGCCATCTATGTCAAGCGCGTCATACTTAAGAGAGAACCCGCTCAAATTCCTATTCCTACACAAAACACAAGCTTCTGCTGCAGTTAACAAATAAGATGTATTATATAAGACCACGTAGTCCTTCGTCACCATTGCGTACAAACCCATAGGGCTGTCCCTTGTAGTTTTTTAAGCTTATTGCTTATCGCGTATTACACAGGTAACAATTTGATACTTGTTTGACCGATTTTAATTCTGCCTTAGTTTGAATAATTGTTGTACATAGACCACGTGAACCTTTGTTCAGCTTTTATACATCTAAATCTGGTGATTTTAATCAGCCAAAAGCTTAACAGTAATACAAATAATAAGCTTTTTAAGGCATTAATTAACAGTCTTCTCCAACTCTTGTTCAGCCTTCTAGTTTTATTTAAGAAAAAAAATGGAAGACCGCTTCTTATCATACATATTTTTTTGGGACTACAAGGTGCTGATTAATTGGATTTACATATTTATATTGATAATTCACAGGCATCAATCATACCTACTGGACCACTTAAGCATATGTGTGGCAAAAGGTATGATCATTAAATTAAAACACGTCATATTTAAGTTGAATAACAGCCACCGGAAGAGTATTTTACAGTAATGCAGAATTGTAAACAACAACTGGTGATTCTTCTCATTTTCAAGTGTCAAAATATTTGTTGTGCATTGTTGATTTGTGGAGTTGTGTTTAGCTAAAATAAGGCTTGTTCAATCATTAGATCAGCTAACTTACTGAGGTTGAATTATGGGGATACAATTAGCTTCATGCACTACTAATCAACTATATATTCAGCCTGCTGTTAATCAGTTTTGTCCATCTTAAATCAACCAATAATCAGCTTCTGTTCTTACTGTTCAGCTTGAATTGTTACTTGGGTAGCTTATTGCGTGATCTCAACTTTGTATTCTAGATGCACTTTCACAATTATTAATTGAGAGCATTCGATGCCTGGTACCATTTTTGCATTGGTATAATTGTGTGGCAAGTACAATCATACTCTATGCCCAGGGAAGTCGAGAAATTTTCCTAACCGAAAAATGCCTACACTGGACCGGGAATCGAACCCAGCCACCTCCAGCGTGGTATTGCTTTGTAGCCACGCCTTTATCGACTGAGCTAACGGAGGTCGAATAAACAAATTTTCGAATTGAACTTAGAGGGACAAATGGTCGAATGGACAAAAGGTGGAAATGGATAAAAAGTTTAAGTTGACATAAGTTCAAAATACCAATCAAAATTGAAAAAGTATTGTTTTAGAAAATTTTAGCTCAGACTTTAAAAAAATAATAAAAATACCATACCAAATACAGTAACTATTTGTTATCTTAATTTTTCAAAGAACCGTTCATGATTTAATGAAGGACAAATATTTGAGAGTTGGCCTCCCATTTTATCCTCCAACAATTTGACCAGTTTGTCCAGTTTAGGCTTTCCCATAAACATCTAATAAACTAGGGGAACTTAAGGGAAGCTAAGAGAACGTCAGGATTTTTCCGAGAATTTCAGGGCAGTTCCATTAATTTCAGAAAAACTGCTAGTTCAACAACTTCTAGGAAGTCCATTAATCCTCATGAAAGTGTAGAGATCTTTCGGGAAGTCACATTCACTAGCAAACAGCTCTGAAAATATTAGAGCAATTCCATTTACTTCAGATAAGTTTAGGGAACATTGCAGAAATTCGGAGATTCTCAGGGAATATTCGACAATCATTAAAAAAAAATTCCATAGCTTCAGATATGTTTCGAGAATATAATGTAAGTTTCGTGACCTGCGGGAACATCCAAAATTTGATTTAAAATATTTCTAATGCTATATTCCAAAAACTTCACAAAAGTTTAGAGGTCATAAAAGAACTTTGACCTAATTCGGAGAACCTTTGGAAAGGAAGGGAAAAATTGAAGAAAAGTTCCGATAACTTCAAGTTGATTTCGAAAATTTGAGGGCATTTCCATTAATTTCCGAAAAATATAAGAACAGTTTCATGCAACATAGTGAAAACATTTTTATTTTCGATTCGATCGGCTCTGATTTGTATGAAACTTCGCGTAATTGTTTGCTATGGACAATTACTCACATTTTTGTTAAAATTAGGCAATTATGCATGTTGTAAAATGTACAAAATGGCGTACTTGAACATTTTCTTAATATTGTAGCACGGAAACGGCATTTTTGATTGAAATGTCATCTGAGACAAAGTAGTAGTAAAAATTAAAACAAACATTTAACAATACAATTATTTTCCAATGTTCTTGCTCGTGTGTTTTGAAATTTTCTTTATAAAAAAAATCTTCTGAAAAATGAAAACTTTTGAAATGACACTTGAAAACTGCCTAAAATCGTTACAAGATCATTTGGTCAAATTTATAAAATTTTCGTTAGTACCTGTTTTTAGTATTTTTTCTCTGAAAATTATGAATTAAAAAAAAGGGTTTTTTTTTTGTAAAAATTACATGAAAAAAGGCATCACAAATAGTTCAAACATTTGACCAAATGATCTTGTTCTGCGATTTTTGTTAATTTTCAAGTATACATAGCTTTAAAAACTCCAAAAGTTTGCATTTTTGTAAGCTTCTTTTCATAATTAATTATAAAAAAGGGATGAAGGCGTTTCAAGATATATAGGGTTAAAACATTTATCCAGAATTGTTACTAGAAAAGACTAAACACAAATGATTTATTTTTGCCAGAAAAACATTATATTTCTCTGCAACTTTGTCACAGACGTCATTTAGATCAGAACCCAAATGAAATTGACATGGTTATTTTGCTTAACGACGTGTTCGGGTTATCGTCCAAACAATTTGTGAAATAGGTTTATCATTTGGGTTATCGTTCGCGTATGGTATTTTTACTATGGAAGTACAGTTTTCGTGCAATAATTTCGACTGAATTTTAGCAAAAATGTAAATTATTTTCAATAACAAAAAAATATGCAAAGTTTCATGCAAATTGGAAAAGGTAAAGTTTTTTTTTGACTCATCATTTGGGGTGAAACTACTCTGTAGTAAACTTCACAGATCTTTCGAGAACCTCAGGGAAGTTTAGAGATATTTAAAGCAGTTTCATCAATTTCAGGACAGTTCCAGGAGCTTAAGGTGAATTGCAAGAGGTTCATGAAATTGCAGAGAACTTATAGACAAATTTCATAAACATCAGGAAAATCGTGGAAACGTTAAATTAATTGTGAGGAACTAAGATAAAGGGGAGTTTCAAGCACCCTTTGAAAATATCGGGAAATTCAGTGGAGGACCGAGCACTTTAAGAAAATATCATTAATTTCTGGAAAATTTCGGAAAGTTCCTAGAACTTCAGAGAAATCACGGAATCTTCAGGGCAGTTCCATAAATTAAAAAAAAAACTTCAGATAATTTTCGAAAAGATTTCAAATTTCTCTTGGTTTTCTCCGGAATTTGTCCTGTTCCTTGAATACTAAATATGATCGCCAATGATCACGTTTTGACGTAGGACTACGTCTTTAATTTTTATACTGGAGGTCACATTAAAAAAAATCAAAATTCAGACATGTAACGAAAAATCCCAAACACGGACGTAACGATTGACCGCAAATCGAACACATGACACATTGCGCATGCTCACATAAGCGAACTCACCGCTCGGTTGACCGCTCACCATTTCACCAAGGAATGGAAGGGAGGTGAAAGGCAGCGGTAAGAAAAACGCTTGCCAAATCGTTTTCTTCATCATTTACTTTCAACCAACAGACGGATAAGCGTCGGAGAAGACGTATGAGTGGAACAACACGCATCGTACCAATACGAAGACGACGACGAATGCACCCACATCGACCGGAAAAAAGATTTCCGCAATAGGCAGCATGATTCAGGGCCGCCATCATCCGGTTGGCATCGACTTGCACTGGTGTGAAAGAGTCAAGCAGCGCTAGTTGTTCTTTCACAAGAATCCAATTCAATGCTGGTTGGAGCACGTCTTGGTCTGGTGTGAATGCTGCCATATAATTGCAAGTAGGAACGCTCTGACGAAAAATACTCCAAAAGGGAGGGACCTAAGTTGCAATTCCATTAGCTGTGGGACAGTCGTCACTACTTATTTGAAAGACCCAGAAAGTGGACGTGGACATTGGAATGAAAAGAATTACCAACGGCAACGACATCCTTCAAACGTTACACAGCTGAGTTTGACTACAATGATCGCCTGCGTAATGCTGTTGCTAGGAAAGCCAACTGAGCACGCTGTTTCTGGAGGTACCCAAGGGCACCAGTTTGTTCGCTTCGCTCCAAAATATCAGTTTCATTTGCGACGGAGATGGTCACCACCCTGAAGGACGCGGACATCGGAGGCTCTCTGAGTAGCTTCACCATCTTTCGGACGTTCTACTGCAGTCGTTCCGTTGGGTAGGTTGACTACAACATTGATCACCTGCAAAATGTCAATCGCTGTTTTAAGCACGTCATCCCGAAAGTACCAGCATGTAAATCTCTTGGATCCCAAATGGCCTCTTTCAGGGAAAGAGTTAAGATAATAGATTATCGATCAATTAAAAGAACTAAATGCTCAACATATTTATTCCATCCACAAGCGGTTCTTCGTCAAGCTTCCGTTCGTGAACCTAGGCACTGACTCTTCTACTTTTTTATTTAAATCTTCATGTGATTTGATTGTTAGCATAAGGGTGTCTTCATTGTGAAGATTTTCAGTCAGACGCTGGATTATCTCCGAGTGGTTTGCATTAGAATTATGGTTCAAATATATTCTACTCACTTCCCGATGATACTCGGAACATGTCCAGATTTAGCCAATGTTTTCCTGAGTACTGAATTGATTAAATTCTCGCGTAAAGTGACACATCAGCATGAAAGGGATTGGTTCTTGAAGATTCTGGCTTCTTCCTCGGGGATACCCGGAACATGTCCGGCTGTGACCAGGGTAATTCTGGGCACTTAATACACTTAATAATGATTATTTTTTCATATCTTAAAAAGTTCTGGTGCTTAAAGGTAAATTACATAAAATAATTAAAAATTACACTGAAAGCAGACAACTAATTCAATGCTGTAAAATTTGCGCTCGTCGCTATGCCGGTATACCAATGCCATTGTGTTCGGTCCCTTCGCACATTTACCAGTTGACTGGTTCAGTTGGTTCGGAAAGTACAGAAGGAACCCTTGTCGGTCCCAAGTGTGTGCTGTGATGTGCAAGGATGTCAAAGACGCCATCATGAACTGAGTGAGAAGCTTCCCGAACTTTGAAATACAAAATTCCACAAACAATCCTAAGCTAAAGATTTCTTAACTCAACACAAACACAATTTACCAGATGATTGATGAGCGTGGTTCAATCCCACTAGAAGGGTTCCAAAAAGTATTCCAACGTTGGCGTCTTTCCACGCTTGGCTTGTTGTCAATTCGATCTCCTCCGTCCATTGTTGCTGTCTATTTGTCTGACTTTTGGTCTATCTCGCATTTATTCGCCCTCTCACATACCGATCACCAATTGCCAAAATCCAATTATTTCTCCAATACACGCACAGTTTCCTTTCGTTTACCCTTGCTGAATCCTGGTTGGCTAGCTGGCAAACCGACCACCGACTCGGAAAGCAATCCGTCATTTATCATATCATTTCATTTATCATTCTCGTGTGGTGATTTCATTTCGCTTATTGCTTCCTTTTTTATGATGATGATGATGAAACCCCGATGGTTTCCAGACCCCATTCGCGCGCCGATTCGATTTCGGACAAAAACCGAGATTCTTATTCCCTTCACTGATCTCTGCATCCCAAAGCGAAGCAACTGAGTTGTGGACGAGTTCCATTTCAATTTCCTGCTGTGAGACAAAAATAGAATTCCAAAATTTGTCAATCAATCAAACTCTCTTCTGCGGTTTCCTGCATCTGGTCGTTTTGCCAATGGTCATCGTCGCTAGAAGTATGGCAATCAAAACTAACGACGAAAAGCCAAAATACTTCGGGTCAGAAAATTCATAAATGAGATTCCACAACTTTGCCCCCCAAACAAAAAATAAAAACATGCCCATGCTGTTCGGCGTTCATTTCCGCTTAGGAACAACTTTTGATGGGAGTCCATTTCGGAAAAGTTGCCCAAAAGCTCAAGAGTCATATCAAATGATGACGAATCGAGACCCGGGCTACTTCATCTTCCACTCTCACATCCCACAACGAACCAGCAACGGGGCCAATACGGACAGGGACTAGTTTTTTGATTAATTCCTTTCTCTCTATGGTGGTTGCTTGTTTGTGCACCTACGTTCCACCATCATCGTCATCATCGTCATCATTGGGGAGTTGTATCCTAGTTAGTATCTTCGAGTCTTTTGCTTCCAGGGTGAACCAACATCGGAATAGTTTTAATTAGGAATCATTTTTGAGGTTGGTCCCAACAGGCAGTCGAAACTATTTACCCCACATCATGATGCATGTTCCATGTCATATCGTTCGGCTAGAAGTAGAGTTCTGTTGGTTCTCAACAGCAGCCAGTATTGCTGATAGTGGTTTATGATATGTGAATGGTTATGGTGTAAGGTTTTTGAGTTTTATGAGCAACCTGCTGCTGTGATGGATGAGTGTTTTTGGTCCATGGAAGATAGTTTGGCAATGGTGTAAGTTTATATGGGTGGGAATGATTAGGTTGGCCTTTTATGATTAGAGTGGTCTTTTCACGGCTAGGTTTATGGATCAAAATGCCTGTAGCACGAATTAATTTTAAACATATAATGCGAGGTTCGTAAGATGTCCTGCAAATTAGGTTGTTTCGCTGCCGGTTACCAATACAATTTGAGAAATACTTGATCCGGATCGAAGACATAAATCAATCTCGCCTGGGACTTCATTCCATTTAAATAGCTTCGTTAGCCGTTAGTTGACGATAAATTCTCTGCTTGACCGTCAAGCAGTTCAGTTCGGTTTCTGCTCGCTCTCTCGAGTTATTCGTAGTTCGTTGCGATAGTGTTCGCGCTTTGCTTTCGCAGTGTTTACTGAAGCATCGTACGACCCAAGAATGAGGAAACCGCCGCGTGGTGACGCGGCTGCCTTTCCGACCGGAAAACGAACTCGATCAGACACCACCGAAGTTCAGTTGGCATCGCAGAAGCAGCAGGCGAACAACCGCTACGCCGTTCTGGAAAATGGCGATGACTCGCTGATGCGAAAGAAAGAGAAACTACCGCCTTTCTTCGTGAAAGAGTTCCCGCCCGGATCTATGGAGAAAATAGACTAATAGACTGCCCAAGTAACATTGCAAGTTTTATGGAGTTTTTAAAGCATGCTACAAGTCTAAATCATGGTCTCCAGAACCCTTATAAAACTGAAATTGTTACTTGGGTGGTAAAGGTCTCAAATGTACCATCTGCCTTTGCACTGAATGCTTCAAGCTGATGGTTCCAGCGATGAAACACTACAAGGCCGTTGACATGTTGCTGAATAATGAAAACTTGGAGTACTTCTCGCACGATATTGAGCGAGCTTGAACGGCTTGCATTCTGCATTGACTGCCAGACATGACAACCGACACACTGTCGGATGAATTTAAGGTTAACGGACTCAAGCCAGTCCATGTTTTCAAGATGAATTGACATGACAACACTCGCAAGTATCGTGACCAACTGTATCTGGTCCAGCTTGAGAAAAATTTAACGTGCTTGAAGTCAGTGATGCAAAATATCATGACACTCACTCGACACTCGTCAACGCATCAACTGACTATCGTTGACATAAATTTTTGTCACGCAGTGCAAGGTAGTGCCATGGCAAACAACAATCACCAGTAATGGTCGCTGCCCGCAGGCCTACGCATTCCAAGTTTGTCTTGGCAGGCGCGACTGTGTGAGTTACAAACAAAGCTGGCAAAATTAAACGGAAGCTGCTGGGCTAGCTCACCAACACACTCACATAAGCAAGCAAAGCAGCAACTGGTTCAAAACGAGTTCAGATGATTTTCGTGATTGTCGGCAATGACCAGATCGGTGATGGATCACCACCGAAGACGACATTCACCAGTTGCTTTTTACTTCTTTCGTCAACTTGATGGCTGGTCATGGAGAGTGGTTCGACAAGAACATTGATAGGAATGTACCAAGCATTACTACCATCAGCTGTTTGACGATCGTGATTGTAATAGGTCACAACTCTGGACTCAAGGATCTACAGAATATTCGAGCCTTGTTCCACATCGTGGTGAAATGGGATCAGTACAAGCCCATTCACCGTGACGTCCCTCAATGCTCCAACTGCCTCCTGTTCGGGCATGGCACGAAAAATTAGTGGCGACCGTTATTGGCTACTGAGCAGAATATCGTGGGTGTAAAACCTGGTGACATGAGGTGCAGTTAATAAACTTCACACTATCAATGCCTAGTGTGAATGGAGCCGGTGGTGTAGTGGTAAGCGTGATTATCTCTCACCCCAGCAGGCCTGGGTTCAATTCCAGTCGGTGTCGCCGGGATGTTCTGATGCATAACATCTTTGATAACGCCTTCCTTCGGAAGGGAAGTAAAGCCGTTTGTCCCCGGTTCATGAGTTGATGAGTCGATAGGTAGGGTCCAGGTGTAGGAGCTTGCCTCCCTGGTGTCCGTAGCATTGGTGTTCAGCACGGAAAACAAGATCGACGGAAAGCAAATCAAGGAAAAAAATCCTAGTGTGAGAATTGCGAACTGAATGCAGTATGTGCTATCCTTCTGAACAACTTTGCCGAAGACCTGACAAGAACCACTTAGAACAGCTTTGACAGCATTCTAACCTAGCGAAATTAATAAATATCCCATAGTTTTTCGCCATAATCATAGGCTCATAGTTTAGGGTAATTAACCAAACTGTAGGGTGGCCTCAATTATTTCAAATACCTTCAAAATGAAGCAAACCTTCTGCACTGATGGACTCTTGTTTATAACTTGTACTGGACATGACGTAAACTAATATGCTAATCGATTACTGTTGCGTCAATGGCATTTGATCTTGCGGAAGTTCTTAAAAACAATACTTCAAAATTCTCATGTTAGGTGTGCAGTGTTCTTCAAAATAAATCAGATTCCTTCGCTCAATTTCACTGCAATCGTTTCAAAAACTCGTCAAGTTTTCCCAGTTCACCGGATCCACTTCAATCCTTCTCCCGCAGAAACAAAAGAATGATTCCCAAAAATCTCAACGCTGGAGATCTGGCCCTGTTCGGTGAAAATTTTACAACAGCATCATTACTGCAAACTCCACAGCTTGCATCCAATCTGCCGGCCCCGCATTCGAGTGCATTGGTGCATGGCAGCTTCCAGTGTGCGGTACACTTTCGCCAAGAAGGGTTGATTCCCCACCGCAGTGCAGTGTGACAACAGCAACTCCGCGGTAAGGCTTGAGCCACAGAACGAACAGCTGTCTGCTTGAGTGAATTGCCTTCTGCACCAACAAGTGGATGTGTTGAGGAAAAGGAAAAAGTTGGTAAATTGCAACCCTTTCGTCGCTTCGTTGAAGCAGATGATCAAAGCGCTGTTGGGTGAAGTTATTAAAGATAACAAGCTTTCGAGCAGTTTTGCAAAATCTTCAAAGTTTGAACGGGGGTTGAAAAGCTCCAGCGAGCTCATCTCCGAAGATGGTCATAATTTGTGTGCCTGGCGAGCACATCAAAAAGCCATTCCGGCGAGGGGAAAAACGATTCGAATTTATTAAATTAAATGGCACCGATGGGGCTCCAGCGCGCAGTCGAACAGCACGTACAGATGATAAATTTCTACACCCCTCGTAAATAGCCACACGCGTTTCTATCGAGCAGTGAGAGTAAACTTATTTCTTATTCTTCTCCCACTCAAGTCATGTGAAAGAACGAACGAACGGAGGTGGGAATAAGCTGGATCCTTTCGTCCTCATTTTCTTTGTTTCAAGTGTGAACCTGCACCCCCACATACACTACCGGCACCAAGTGAAGAAGAGTGCACTCGCTCAGAAACATAAAATGTTGAAACACGGAAACTATAGATGTAATAAAAATCTTCAAACTTTTCCTCGCTTCGCGCTTTGCTAGTTTTGAGACTTTTTGTAGTTCGTTTCCTCCTGCGCCCCTGCTGGGCCCTGGCACCGTGGTATAAGTGGGGTTGCGGCTTCAGCGCTCATAAAGTGCCGTGAAAAAGTGAAACAGTTTGAGATAATAAAATCAGTTGAAGGATGTGCGAACGGGAAGTCCTTCGTGTGCAGTGGGATTTTTTTTTCTTCTTTCTCGTGGGGGATGGTTATGCTCGTCCTGGGAGTTTGGATCAGTGACGTAGCGGCTGATGGATTTTAGAAATGGCATATTAGTTTAGAATTAATGAAGACTCTTGTCCATCTCAAATCATAAACATAAATATAGATCCGCGGTTATCAACCTTTTTTCGATTGCGATCTCTTTTAAGAAATTTTACAACAGCAAATTAATTCTTAGTAAACTTTCAGTATACATCTTCAGTTTCCAGTCATGGCAGTGGTAAAGATGTTTCCTTTCGACGAAGATGTATGCGTAGATGTATGCACCGTATGGGGGCATCGCAGAAGCCGTGTAACTCCAAAGAAACGACTGTTGATGTTGCAGTTACCCATAGTGGAACTGAGCCGACGAGTCCCAAATCCCAAATCCAAAAGTCGTGCGATACCCGAGAGTACGATTCGTTTGGTGTGAGTGCGAGTATCCCATTGTAATCCGAGGGTTTTCACTGGGGAAGCTGACTCGATATCAAACAGTGTACGCTCATCCCTTAGGTTTTCTGGGCTGTTGGAAGCCCCATCACGAAGCTGAAGTCCAGCAGATTGCATCCACTGGAGCAGTTGTTGGATAAGTTCTTGGCCTTCTTCGACAGTGTTGGTACCTGTGAGTGAGTCATATGTATATAAATCCTTGCCCACGACTGCAGCAGCTTCGGGGTGGTTCTCGGATCCGGTTTCCGAAAGTTGTGTAGACATTTGGTTGTGAGGTATGGAACCGATGAAGTAAATAGCTGGTCGATGAAATTCATCAGAATTTGCCTGTACATTTTCTCGATGTCAGAGATGATGGCGAATTGAGGAAATCGAAATCGAAGTATTGTAGCTACCAAATCGTCCTGTATCTGCGGACCAACCATGAGGAGATCTTTAAGAGACACTCCAGTGCAGTGATAGAAAAGTTCGCGAAAACTCACTATGACTCGCGAACTTTTTCCATGGTGAACTTCGTGAAATATCGCGAACTATTCCAACACTGCTCCAGTGTCCGATGGACATTTGGCATCGAAAAACGCTCTCAACTTTGTGGTGATCCTGTCTGGTCGAACGATGCAATGGTTGGTTGCTGTGCACAGGAATTTTTTTTTTATTATTGCATCCAAGAGGATGCACTTCAATCATGTCGAAAATCTCATGTAATTTTTATGACCACAAAAATAAACAAATGCAGTAAAAGCAGCGTAATGTCAGTTCATGCACTATATTTATGATATTTTTTTTCCTTATTGGCAAGTAATATTACCAGTGTTGGAAAAGTTCGCGATATTTCACGAAGTTCACCAAGGGAAAAGTTCGCGAGTCATAGTGAGTTTTTGCGAATTTTTCCATCACTGAATATTACATCATATTTTTGACACGATTGAAGAGCATCCACTTTGATTTGATATCAACATTATTTTTTTGCTGTGTGGGTCAGGGTTGGATCTCAGCTTCACCAATTTTATTACACTCTCCCTGGTGCATCTTTAAATCGTGAAAATACAGTTAAGGATTTGGGTATTATTTTAACTTTTAAAGATCATGTAGGATACATAACCTCCAAAGCATCAGAATGCCTGGGTTTTATGGTTGCAATTTCGTGCCGCAAAACAATTCTCAGATATTCACTGTTTAAAGATCCTGTATTGTTGTTTGGTTCGTTCTACATTAGATTATGCAGTTGTTGTATGGGCTCTATCGTTTGTCCGCTTCGACGATTGCCTTGGGACGATCCTTTCAACCTCCCTAGTTAGGAAGATCGTTGCAAACTAATCGGTCTCGATCTTCTCGAGAGCTGTAGGAACGTAACTAAGGCTTCTTTCGTATCTGACGTGTTTCAGTCTCCGATAGATTGCCCTGCAGTATCAGTTGAGTTTGATTTCGATATTCGTTGTCGTACCATCCGATCACACATTTATTTTTCGAATCCCTACGTTCCGCACTAATTATGCCTTGTCAGGCAAGTAAATTTGCAGTATAGAACCTTCGCTCTCTAACAAAGCTTCGGCTTTCAGCAACACGTCTGGTAAATCTGGGAACATTCGCTCTGAGTACATTTCCCATATTGCTGTCTACTTGTTTAATCACTCGTCTGCAGTCATCGAACACCACTCTGCTCCGAGACGCGCTTTAGATACCATAATGGAAACCCAGTCGGGGTGGTAAGAAGTGAGCAGGGGGTCTTCCAGAGTGTCATTCCAGGCAAGTACAATGTGGTTGAACGTCATTCTCCCTTTAACGATTCATCGCCTTTCAGTCTACATCATCGATTGGCGCTGAAGCTGCACCGGGACCCATGTCACAAAGCACCATGGAAGCCCCTTCTACGCCCAGAATAGTCGGAATCGTCCAAACTCTATTTCAACCAAGTTCCGTCGCAGTCGTCCCGGTCCTGTATCTGTGGCTAAGTAAGCCAAGTACCTAACGTCCGCAGATCTCTCGCTCCCTGGTATTCGTTCCAATTCCAGCATAGGGGTTCAGGACGATGTGTCGCCTATATAGACCGCAAGAATCCAGTATTCAGCCAGGGCTACCAGCGTTCCTTCCTATAATGTCAGTAGTGGCATAAATCATCCATGTAGTCAAACGGATCTCGTGTTCAGCATCTACTGCCAAAACGTGAGAGGTTTACGTACGAAAAACAAATGAACTCCGATTGACGTCATCAAGCTGCGATTACGACGTCCTGGTTCTTACCAAAAACCTGGCTTCGACGGAACATTCAAGATTGTGAGATTTCGTCATACTATCACATCTTCCGCTGTAACCGCAATCAAGCTACAAGTGAGCTCATCAGGGGAGGTGGTGTCCTAATCGCTGTCAAATCTAGGAATTCGTGAACACTGGTTTCGTTCGAGAATTCTCTTGAGCAAGTGGCTTTGCGCATCAATCTGTTATGTACTTCACTCGCTGTTCATCACTGGAATATATTAGCGTCGACTTTCCAGACAAGATTCATACACATTTCACACCGATGCGCTACAGACTATTTTTTTCGAAATCTTCAAACACCAACATCATCATGGCGTTGGGCGATTACAACCTCCCATTTCTAAAAAGGAACTTAGACGAAGAGTTGAATGGTTATTTGCCATATAATGCGTCCACGGAGCAGAAGTTGGCTCTCATAGAACCCATGCAAACGGGTTAATCCAAGTTCATCCAAGTTCATCAGCGAACCGGATACTGTCTAGCTGTTGCAACCCCCGGTCCCGTTACTGGATATCGACCATCATCATAGGCCATTCTTTTTAAAAGTTGACACTCACTGCAGAGCGTCCAAAGTAGCTGATCAACAGCATGAACTGGATTTCAAACTTTGCGATTTGAATCGTTGAACAGCGAACTGTCTGCTATAAACTGGAATCAACTTCTGGAAGGTTGTTGTTGGATGTTGTTGCGGACCTCTTCTACAACAAACTATACGAAACTCTCTATATGCGAGTTCCTCTCAGACAGCGTTCAGAGAGACCTACATCAGTTCAACCCTGGTGGGCCATCGAGCTGCGCAATTTGCGAAACGTTCTGCGTAAGGCTCGTAACCGTTTTTTCTATACTAAAACCAATGAAAGCAAACAAAATCTTCGGCTGATCTTCGACTGATCGAAAGCAGATACAACGAACTACTAGAATCGAGCTATGAGGAATATGCTGACCGAATGCAATCGAACTTAATGCAAAACCCATCGGTATTTTGGAAGTTAGAGAAATCGCAGCCGTCTTCCGAACACAGTTTCACTCAACGGTACCACGGCTAGCTCTCCTGCCGATGTAGCAAACTTGTTGACGAGCTTTTTTCAAACAGTTTACAGATCATCTTCAACATCTCTACTTCCTAGAAGTTTCAATGAAATCCAATAGTTCGACCTGCATCTTCCCGCATTGTTGTTTTCACCGAATGATGTTCACAGAGTCTTGGACGCTTTCGATGTATCAAAAGGTTGAAGTTGCCGGCGCTGGAGGTGTAGTGGTAAGCGTGACTGGTTTCTCACCCCAATGGGTCTGGGTTCAATCCCAGCCGAGCTCGGTGGGATTTTTCTGAGGCATACAAATCTCTGGTCATGTCTTCCTTCGGAAGGGAAGTAAAGCCGTTGGTCCCGGCTTATGTATGTTGTGAATGGGTGCGATATCCTACGCAGGTGTGGAAGCTGCCTTCCTGCACATTCGATTGCCGTCAATGGATGGCAATCGATGTCCGTCGGTGATTGGCACTAGATTGCGGAACAGAGACCGACGTTAAATAAAGGAAAGAAAATGTTGAAGGTACAGGTAATCGGAAAAGCAAACGAGCGTGCGCAGTTTTTAGGAGAGTAGGGGGAATTCCTTCTATCCCGATAGATGGAATTCCCCTACTCTACTAAAAAAACTGCGTACGCTCGCTTGCTTCTCCGATTATCTGTATCTTCAACCGATCAATGAGTGAACCAGGCTTCCAGTGCGCGCGCTACCATATGCGAGACGCAATACGAATAGTCTCATAATCATAGCAGTCTCATGCGCAAGAGATTTGTAGCACTCTGTTTCTCTCTCTTCAGTTTTGTCGCATCTCACATTCTCATAATGTCTGTGTGTCGCACTGTTTTGTAAGCACAGCACATTTCCGGATGTATGCGTTTCATGAGAACGAGTATCATGCGACGTCGCGTGAGCCGAAGCTCATGCGCTTTTCGCAATGAGACGTCGCTAAGCGACGTTTCAATGCGACATCGAAATAACAAACTCAACTGGAAGACCAACTCGTGTACTTGATGTGGGGAAAGTGTTGTTTTGTTTTGGAAACGATGGAAAGCGACCTAGCTACTACACTCTTATCGAACATGGAGAAGAGGTGTCGGATGGTTATGACCAACAAAGTTTTCCTAGTGGCAATTTTCGTTGATTAAAGGATTAACTTGAAAAATAGCCCATTCATAACGAACGAAGTAAGAGATGTGGCTTTGGTAAGCGAAATGTACAATCAAGTTGTGGTTTATTTGCTCGTTAATATGCTTTTTTTTAATTTCACCGAGGGTCCACGGTTCTAACACTAGGACTATTTATAAATCTGTCGTCGCAAATTGATTGTATCAATTCAGCATCATGGTGGCTGATATGAACTATCCTGTGAGCGCTAACACATCTGAAGAATTCAGTTGCTGCCGTAGTAAGTTTTGTTGATTGACAGGTATTCAATACAATTCCTGAAGCAAGAAGCTTAGCAACAATCCGTAATACAGATATGACACAAATTGTTCCTAAATTTATTTATTTTTTTCTTTATTAAAGAGACTTTCAGCCTTGGGCTGGTTCGTCTCTCCTAAATTTATTACTTTAACCTTAATCCAGCATTTCGTACCTACGTACACTGTGGTGCAAAGTTGATCGGACAAAGGTCGTTTTCATACAAACTAGCCAAGTTTAACATGTTATAAATGTGTTCTGTTATGATCAATTGGGCTGAAATTTTGACGCAAAACTACAAATATGTTGAATTTCACGTGTAAGAAATACCAAATTTTTTGAAGCACCTGCTGGTGACAATAAAAATAAAATTTGTGCATAGCTGATCGGACAAAGGTCAATGGAAAAGCAAGTTTTGTGTCAAAAATTTCAACTCAATTGATCTGACAGAACACATTTACAACATGTTAAACTTGGTTAATTTTTAAGTGCAGACTTGTGTGTATGCAATGAGAAGTCGCCACCAACGTTTTTGCAGCAAAGTACACTTTTGCGTTGAAAATAATCCCTTAAAATTGTGTTTACTCAAGCCAGACAAATAAAAATATTAATCTTCAGAGTTCTATCATTACTAGCGTGTTGATATGATCGGTCAAGTCAGACCGAAATGTGAATTTTTTATTTGATTTTGAGAAAAACGAATTTAAAGTTGGCTGTTCAATATTGTGTCTTATGTAATGGGAAAAATCATTTGATCGTTTTCTCGTGCTACTCTAATTTTTTAAATCTGACTGAAAAATTGAAATGTAGCTGAGGGAATTCTTGATCTTATGATATCATTAACTCATTTTTTGTTTTTATTTTGCTACTTAGTCTCTTCTGACTTAAGGCCGACCATATGATCTTGTATAGTATAATGCTGTTTTACATTCAAAATAGTCCATTTATATTTTTACTGGTCTGAGTAAAAGTATTCTGAGGGATTCTGAGTTTAATTTGGTGCAAATGCGCAATAACTTGTTTATTTTTCCACCAAATGGGCTGAAAGCTTCAGAGGCTTCCAAAAAATGTATTTTAGAAGATTTCCGCATAAGGACTTGTTGAAGGACACATAGTTCCACAGATATTCCGGTATTATTTGGGTGCTAACATGCTAACGGTATCCCAACTACCGTAAGGTTGCCATCCACCGCTCACGTAGCCTTCCTTTACCTTCCTTTAGCATCCTTTCGACAAGCAATTGCGTCTTCCTAGGATCATTAGTATCTCTGGAACCATGAGTTGAGTCTGCTTGAATCTATACTAGAAGATATTTTTGGAACCATCTAAAAACTTTACCCCATTTCAAAATCCACATATGCAAAGGGCCACAAGTCTTCTGTGAACAAACCCTTGCAGTCCCTTATCTCGTCACCCGACAACATCACTTATGATGGGACCGCGAGAGTCAAAGCATGCGAAACAGCGCACGGCGATGGCGCCCTGAGAGCGCATTGAGATGTTTCAATGAAACAGTCGCATGTGATTGAATACATGCGTCGCATTGAGAGAGCAATGCGATGAGACAAACAAAAATTGAAACGCTCGAATTTGTTGAGAGCGTGTAGCTTGTCGCGCGCATTGTTCTGGTCTCTCTTTTGTTCAATAATGTAGCACACCATGGATTTGAGAGTCATGCGACGCTCCGTCTCACAGCTCGCTGTCGCATTTGTGTACGCGTGAGATATCCGGAAGCCTGGAGTGAACGAACTTTCCCTAGTGCTTGGAATATTGCTTTAATCGTACCAATTCACAAAGCAGGTAATCGAAACCTTGTTCAGAATTACCGTGGGATATCGCTTCTCAGCTGTATAAGAAAGGTATTTGAGATATTAGTAATAGTCCCGGAAATAGGTTGACTACATCTACCTGGATACTTCAAAAGCGTTCGACACTGTACCACATCCGTACGCAACCGAGAAAGTAAAAGCCTTGGTTAGCTGAGTTAGCTGAGTGGATTCTTTCGTACTTGACAGACCAACAGTCCTTTTTTTCGATTAAATTTGCGCGTTTGAGAGTCATCACAATTACCGTGCCGATTCAAATTTCGGACACTTAAACTCGAATTTCGGACACTTTTAAAAGTTGATTATCTCGGTCGAATATGATCCACATGTCTTGTAAATTTTAAATTTTTTTTGACTAGTGCCCTCCACGATCATCTAACATTATTACTTTGTTTCTAACTGGATGTAATATTTATTTTGTCCGAAATTTGAATCGTCTGAAATTTGAATCGGAACGGTACATCAGGTGTGCCACAAGGTAGTGTCTTCGATCCAATGCTGTTTGCTCTTTTCGTGAACGATGATCTGAAGATGTACCGAGTTATCACGACCGTACTCGACTGCCCCGCCCTACAGAACGATATCAACGAACTATTTCTGTGATGTAATGAGAATGGGATGAATGTAAATGTAGGGAAATGAAAGGTGATTTTGTTCATACGTAGGTGTACCATCCACCAATATACATTTGGATCTGTGCCTCTGGAGCGGTATCCCTGATTCGCGACCTTGGAGTAACTATTAATTCAAAGCTGAAGTTCAACGAACATGTTGCGCTCAGCACGGCCAAAGCATTCACGGTTCTCGGATTCATTCGGCGCTATACCTGCACGGGAAAAATCCAATTCCATTTTTACGAATAAAAAATCATGAAACGAAAAAAACTTGCCATCACATGAAATCATAACAATGATTCATCATTTAGTGATGGAAATTCATGATTTCATAATGTAGCGAAATCATGACCGCTACAAGCGTTACCTACCAAACTGTGATCACCGCACTACATAGGTATCTCTTATACGCCTTTTGCCTTCCATCTTATACAATTACTGATAGTCTAGTGATCAAAGTATGGGTTTATCGATCTTAAGGTTCTTGGATCAAATCCAGTCTGATGCTTAATTTTATTATGATTCATGATCTCGGGAATCTTGGGTGCGTTACGCAAACATAGCTCATGATATCATGAATATTATTCATGGTGTATTTTCTTAACATGAAAATACGCTATGTTCATGAAATCATGAGTCATTTTTCTCATTTCGGAGATTGGATTTGTTACCGTGTGTCAGTTCACCGACATAAAGTTACAGCGGATACGCCACCAGCACAGACACAACCAGCCAACACAACCAGAGCACCCCAGACACCCATCAACAGCAGCTTCCACAGGCATGACGACACCAACAGCACGCGGCCGGATGCAACGCAAGCATCTTCACGCTAAGCAACATCGACGTTTACAGGAGCAACACGTTGTTCAGAATTTCCAGGCTACTAGCTTAGTCAGCAGATATAATTTTAATATAGGACCAGATAGGGTTTTAGTCAGTTAGTGATTGAGATTGAGAAGTGTTGGAATAAGCATTGATTAATGTAATTTGGTGGTTTAGTAAATAAATGTAGTGAGTAGTGAGTAGAACTGTTTTTAAAACCTCGACAACGACGTCACAGTGATTATTATATATGCCCAGAAAACTTTGTTTTGCGCTCTAGTTCATAGTATTTTGGAATACGCGGCTTCCGTTTGGGAACCTCATGACGCATTGCTAATCATCAGAGTCGAAAGGATTCAAAAACTCAAGGGGTTAGCACATTGTGCTGAAATTAGCACAACTTGGGCACATACATCGGCACACCTTCAGCACACCGTCAGCATACCTTCGGCACAATCTCGTAGGTATTGGATTGTTGTAAATAAAGTGGGAGCACTGCTAGATAACTGTCATTGGAGTTGTTCACAACATTACGTGCTGTTTGACTGTATATTAAGGACCATCCTCTGATTGAATATACCAGAGGAACTCAGACGAGCAGTTCACTTATAGATCTAAATACGAAATGTAGGTTCTAGAGTGAGCTCGGCGGGATTTTTCTGAGGCATAAAAATCTCTGGTCACGTCTTCCTTCGGAAGGGATGTAAAGCCGTTGGTCCCGGTCCATGTGTGTTGTGAATGGGTGCGATATCCTACGCAGATGTGGAAGCTGCCTTCCTGCACATTCGATTGCCGTCAATGGATCGCAATCGATGTCCGTCGGTGATTGGCACTAGATTGCGGAACAGAGACCGACGTTAAATAAAAGAAAGAAAGAACTTGTTTACTTCGAGTAAACAACATGGATTTGTTAAAGGTCAATCTACAGCTACTAATTTGATACATTTTGTAACATATGGTTTAAATGCTAGGTTTTAATACCAGGCTACTGCAATGGATCGAGTCATACTTGTCAAGGAGAACGCAAAGAGTAAAATTTGGAGGAAAATTGTCGCCTGTCGTTCATGCGATGCCACAAGGTTCGCATCTTGGTCCACTATTATTCATTTTATTTGTCAGTGATATAGAGTACATTTTGAAGATGTTTCATGTTTCAATATATGCATACGATATGAAACTTTTCATGGAAATATCTAAAGTATCTGAGATTATTAGCTATTTAAGCAAGAAGTTGAAATTTTTTAGACTTGGTGTAAGAAGAATTTGTTAGAACTTAACGTTAGTAAAATTAATTCTATATAATTTACAAGAAAGCATGCCATAGTAAATCACACAATTTCCATTGGTGAGAAAACAGTTGAAAGGTGTAATCAAGTAAGGGACCTAGGCATTATTCTCGACTCTAAGTTGTTATTTGTTGATCATTACAATAACTTTATATGTAAAGAAAGTAACGTGCTAGGGTTCATCAAAAAAATTAGTCTGCACTTCAATGATTCTTACACTATCAAATCATTGTATGTGCCCTGTGTGAGACCTCTACTTGAATACTGTAGCGTAGTGTGGGCTCCGTATCAGGATACATACATAAACCGCATTGAGTTCAAAAACTGTTTTTGTTGTTTGCCCTTCGAAAATTAGGTTGGACGAGATAACCACTTCCATCTTATGAATCGCGATGTTTGGTAATAAATTTAGATGAACTTAAAAAAAACGAAGAGACTTCGCCATGGTAATATTTATAAATGATGTTATTGCTCAAAGAGTTAACATTCCGGAAATTTTAGAAAATATAAATTTGTATGCTCCCACTTGTACTCTGAGGATTGGGAATTTGTTTTACATTGACAGTCAAAGAACAGGCTATGCTAGAACTGGGCTTGTTAATAGAATTACGTCCTGCTATAATGCATATTCTCAATCAATTGATGTAACAGTGAATAAAATATCACTTAAAAAAAAAAGGATTCTTTTCAAGATTAGCCAGGCAATAATATATAAGGCGTAGTTAATAAGCATTCATTGTAATTGGTCTACGATTGATTGACGACATAAATAAATAAATTTGTTGATGCTAAAAGATGAGGAGGTATCATGCTTTAGAAGTAAGCTACTCAAAAAGGGTTTTCCCTGCTCCGAATAAAGATAAAGATTAAGAACCTTTTTGCAGCAACATCAAGTTACACTAAACAAATTGAACGTATTCCTTTCCGTTTCTACTGCAAACAGCTAAACATTTATTCCAACAAGTTTTTATAAGCCGTTCCCTTTGTTCTCGATATTAATATTATTCCCGCATTCATTACATGTCCAGTTCAGTATTTTTGATATCAAAATCCATATTCCATTCGATGAGTATAGCGCTTCTCACAGCACAAACCTAAAATGAATGCAAGGCTTCGATCAAATTGCCTCTAGTGACCACTAGCAGAAAAATGGACTTATAAGGTTTTTCAAACAAACGAATATTTTGAACCCAAATTTAAAGAGGTAAAAAAGTCGTTTTCGATAAAAATCTGACTTATGCTGTTCCTCAAATAAACGATTCTATTAAAAACCACCTAACAACGTTGTAAAAACCCATCTAGAGACCAATTTTCAACAAACGATGACCAGAAATATCAATAAAATAGGCTCTTAATAGCAAAGAAAGCCTCAAAACGCTAAATGGAATTGATAAAATCGCCCTGAAAACCAAAAAGGCCTCACAATCGCTAAACAAGATTAAAATTATCAAAATTACTTCAAAACACTAAAACGGCCCAGGATTGCATTACAAATTACAACCTGAAAATGACAACCCCAAAATCAAACAAATTCGGCATGCAATTTAAATAACAAACCTACTATCAAGTTGTCTGAATTTCTGCAACCCACCTGAGGGCAGCCATAGATTGAAAATCGCTGTTCTAGATAGCCCTTTTCGACCATTTTTTCCCCCCAGATACACCCTTGTCTGACCGCTTGCAAGTTACTACTTTCCGCATGGTGTCCTGTCTCCACCCTCAGTACCCACAGACGACGACGACGACGACGACGCCGTGATACGAAAACCATCAACTAGGAACGAAAACTTTACGGGAAAGAAAAATAGCCACCCAAAAGTGTCACACTCCAAACTGTTGATGTTAATGATTTCCCGCGCTTGCCGACTGGAAATGATACACTTTCTCTCCCCTCCCCCCTCCCACACGTCCCCTCAGCCCTGCTCCACCGCAACCTCAAACAGAGGAAAAGCGAATCTTTTCATTAAAAAGTTCAACACGAAAAGATCCGCAGCATATCGCTAGTAAGCTTCACACACACACATAGAAGAGAGAAAAAAAGATCCAAAGACCAAATCGAATTCGAAGAAGAAAAATCGGAATCCCATCCCAAACTGGCCAAGGCAGATGACAATTTATTTCCATTAATCTTTCTCTGATAAACTTTTTTTTCTGCTTTTGCTTGTCGAATGATTTCCTGTGCTGGGTGGGAAATGAATCAGGATTAGCCGGGGCACTTTGAGCAACAACTTTCGGGGTTTGGCGTTGACAGTAAATGAATAAATTAATTGGCAGAATTTTTCACTTCCATTGAGGATGGTTGAAAAAAAAGGAAAGTTTTTCCAGGCTGCCGGTGAAAGGGAATAAATTGTGATTTATCGCCAATTTGTATGGACCTTGCAAAGTTCGATAAACATACAAACATGGATTTGCTAATTGGAATGTGTGTTGCTACGATTGACGCTCGGAGAAGGCACGAGTCGAGTCAGCCATGTTGTCGTTAATCAACAAATGTGCTATCATACTGCCAGATAAGGCGAAATCGTCACACCAATACCAGCGAAACCGTTATCTGATGATTGTGAAAACGATTGAGGTTGGATAGTGAGTGAGTCACGCACTTGCTATAGAATTCTTAGAAATCGGATTCAAATTCTTGTGAATCAAAGTGATGATGCATCGGTCCAGACAGTACTTACCCAGGAAACGATGTTGAAACAGAACAAGGTGTACTTGATGGCAGCGATTCGGTTGGCCAACTTGGCCACACTTTCGCCCTTACCCTCTCCTCGGGCCATTGTCACTCAATATGCTTGTCTCTGAGCTTACACTTCTTCACTACAAATCCACTGCTTTCGGAAAATTCAATCGGAATTTCCCGGCAAATCACTGCCAATGATCGCAGAATACGACTGAATTCTTTGATTTTCAAAAAATATTTCGAAATAATCACACAATCACACTCACCCACTCACTCACTTATATGTAACAGGGGATCCGGGGGAGGGCGCGAAACTATCGAATGCCGACTGATGGGTTCGGGGGACTACGAGAAACTGAACGGTTCACCTGTTCATTCATCCACCCGAGGCCTTGCCCAGCCAACAGCATAGATAACACGATCCGTTAAACGGTACGATTGCTTGAATTACTGATAAGAAAGCATAGCTACTATGTGGGTACGCTCGGTGCTAGATATCCAGAAGTATCGCACCTCGCCCGTCGTCACCCAACCGAAGCTGTTGATAAGAAATCTGATCGAGTGAACTGCATTTGAGGTTTGAGACGGCCGCATTTTCGAATGGTCTGTCATTTCGTAACCTTGTGAGTTTAACGGTTATATTTGCGTTCGCGCATGCCATTCACGGTGCGACTGATAAGGGTGCTTGGCTGGGTGGGAAAGTGATGATTGTTTGGTTGTGTTTGTGTTTTGTTTGCTTATCTTACGTGATAATTTTGAGTCATAAAGGGGAAACAACTTGTCGAGAGGTTGTGTTCAAGCAACAAGTTCTGAAAATCAGTTACAGATGGAGCTCATCGCAGGATTGGTGAATTCTCACGGGCTCTCGTTGTGTGTAACAATATGCAGGTATTACCGTTTAGCTGATACGATCCAGCGTCCACAAATCGTACATGTAGGCACTACCGCTTTGAGTTTTCTAGGGTGTTAATCTCGGGCACTATTGAGATTACAGGCATTAAATTAGCATAAACATATTTGCTGCGTCGCAGTAAACATGGGGAAGCAGTTTTGCTATTGTTTGTTTTCCGGTAGCAGATAATTGAAATATCATATGAAAATACCAAGTGGCACCAGAGCCCGGGTTTCTAGATCCTATAGCCATAAATCATACTTTCGGAAACCATTCCAACGTTAATAATTTCAGATTGATACGGATTTAACTACAGTAGTGGCGCATTCAGAATTTCCACCCAAGGAATTATTTACTGCTAATTTCACCAAAAGTCCCGCTTCTTAATTCTAGGGAAGCTTGTTAGATTTCCTGTGAAAAAGATAAAAAAAGGCATGCTCAATAAACATCTATAAAGTTAGCCCGTATCGGCCAGGAAACCATTCCCGGGAAATTGAATCTATGCAGGACTATCAAGAAAATAAAATAAAATTCATGTGGAATATGATGGAATCTTTTTGAAGAGGTTAGAAAGTACTTCTAGAGAAGCCAGAAAAAAACTCCAGGAGAAAGTTTGGAGAAACTTCCAGAGGAATGAATGATGATGATGATGATGGTCTCACCGCTTACTCCTACAAAGGTTTGAGCTGGTCGATTTATCTTTAAGATTATTAAGTGGGGTTAACTACCCCATTTCTGGCCTATTAAGCACAATCCGCTCTTTGTTTTTTTCCTTATCTAGCGTAGTTTAGCACTAAACGGAATTTTATAATTACAGAAGGCTTTCAAATGTATTTACCTTTCCATGTGTACCGTTAGTTTTGATAAGGGGTCGCAAAATATTCGTTTATTGTTGAAAATGCACAACTGTTTCTGGCGATTCAACTTGATCTAAGAGTTTTCTGGGATCAACGCCACTGGGATTCTCTTTGGCCTATCGAACGTAAAGAAAAGTGAATTCGCGTGCACCTTTGTACACTACAATTGCACCTTTTGTTTTCGAAATCTTATTTTGCATTCTTCAACACTTCGTCTGAGGATTGATTTGAATAGAAGCATCGTACCAAACGTTTGTTTAACACGATCACGCCGAAATCATAGATATATTTGATGTTTTGTGCTTGATAGGCCGGGAATGGGCGATTAGGCCGAAGTAGATTTTTCCCCTATAGCATCTTAACCCGATTAGCAAGCAAAAACGAACTGGTTACAGCTACAAATATAAATTTCCTCTGCAGTTTACAGTTGCTTCACAGCGATATAAATATGATGAGGCTCAGGTGCCCAAGTAGCAATTCTAGGTTCTTTAGACCATGATTTAGATTTGTAGAATGCTATAAAATCTCAATAAAACTTGCACTGTTACTTGGACGTTCAGCTGTTTGTTCACTTTTTTCTTTACCTAAAATATTCTCAAGCATTCCCAGCGATCAAGAGTAAACAACAAAGCATCCATTAACACAAGCAACCTCACAATCTGATGTTATCTTAGTTTTCAGCAATGTCATGAATGCTCACGATCTCCCGACAATCTACATATCATATTTTTTTTTAAACTATCGAATAAAATGGTTCATCAAAATGCTTGGTTTGGCTGAATGGTTCTCAGAATGCTATTAAATCTAGCCAACAGGTAGAGTTTATGATCATATGAATGAAAAAATTTTGGGTGGCCGATTTTCCCGGAAAACTTTGGTAGAAGCTTCTGGATTTTCCCGGACATCACGTTCTTTGAAAACCAAGCATTTTAGATCATTGCAAAACATAGTAATATGATAATTAAATTATCACCACAATCCATACCTAATATTATCTTAATTTATGTTTCCCACAATAATTTTCACGGTGGAGGAAGATCACATAGAAAATTAGGAAACATTATGTTTTGAGTAATGCAAAAGTTTTCAACTATTGTTTTCATGCTCCAAATACTATTTTTTACTGAAAAATATTTCAAAACAGTGTATCATACCGTTTCTGAGTTACGAACACAGTACAAAATGCCAGAAAAAAATTTAATTCATTTTTTTCAATTTTCCTGAATTTTGAGCATCGAGCTATCGAGCACAAAACATACTTCAAAAATTTTAAATATACCACTCAGAAATTTTCACGAGAGAAAAATGAGAAGCTGATATTTTCTCAAATCGTTTAACAAATGTTGTGGAAAACATTTTTCACATTATGTTCTATGTGTATTGCTGCAATAATTTTCTAATGATTTTACTTAACAAGTTTGATTTTGCGATATTTGGTTCATGCGTTATTGATTTTTAAACTATTTGAGGTCCGGGAAAATCGGAATTGAGAAAGCAGTACAACGATTTTAGGCAGTAGCTACCCGTGAAGTCTTTGGCAATCCTGAAGATAAACCTTAGAATTCTGGAACCTTCGACGGCATTCGAGATGTGTTGCTTGAAAGGGAGTTTTGTATCCAGAATTACACCTGGGTCCTTAATTTGGCTGACGCGCTCAATTTCAGTGCCTAACAAAACATACTTGGTGTTACCGCTAGGCAATTAATTTAAAACCAAAACCATAAGATAACCACATAATTGCATCTCGTTTGCATAGCTCTAGCTGACGTTGATACCAAGGCCAAGAATATGAAATAAAAAGTAGGGCGAGAGCTCGTTTTACATAATCTAACTGCAGTATTTACTTAGGAACGTTTCTGCGTTCAAGTGGGATAAACACGCCCACGCATGGCATGCTTGCGCATCTAGGTTAAGTTTAGCTTTCCTCTCTCTGTTTATCCTTGACGAAGGATATAATTATAATGGTTAAACGTTACAAATGTCACATTCTTATTTGGAGAGCCATATCAGATCTGAGTTACAAAAATAAATAAACTTACAAGATATCTGAGAAATCCCAGATCTGAGAGGGCATAGTATATAAGGTCTAAACAACACAACTTTACCCCTTCAAGGGTGATCGGAATCCTAGCTAATTAGAATAGTCAAATTAGGTTAAAGTTCGGTATTGAAAGTGATATTTTAAACCCTGGACAAATCATGTAAAAGTTTTACATAATTATAAGTTGCTAATGCAACACATAGCCGTAAGATCACTTTGTACAATTTTGTTGAATAAAACCAAGTTTCGTAGGTTACTCCAGATTCTTCTCTTTTTGAATCCAAAAGAACTTTCGGCCTAGAAGTAAAAACTTCTTTCCTTAACCGGAGAAAAAAGTAGCTCCTAGAATCGAGAAACAGTGTCTGACCTAGTAAGCGAAAGACTCTCCCTAACCGGAGTAGAAAGTAGCTTTTGGCGGCGACACTTGGACATAATTCAGTATTTTACGAGCGTTCATTGCCGCCACAATCTGGTTGAGTTTCTGGTAGGGAACATAGGATTTGAAGTTTGGCTTATGTCGTTTGATCTGTAAACGGTCAAATTTGATCGTTTATATGTACGTCAAACGATATAACCCAAACATCAAACCGAATGTTCCCTACCAGAAACTCAGAAAGATTGTGGCGGCCATCAGCTCTCGTAAAATGCTGGATAATCTCTTTCTTGCGCGAAAAAGAGATAACCGAGCATTTGCACGGGTTAACCTCGACACGAATTAGAATACACTAATCACCAAAAGTTCTAATCACGTTAAAGGAAGCAACAGTCTTCAATTGAGTGAATTGGAAGGAAGAGTCATCTGCGTAAGATAATCGTGGTCCCTCAATTACCAGATTCACGTCGTTGAAATAAATTAGGAAAATCAGCGGTCCCAGGTGACTACCCTGGGGTATGCCGGATGTGGCAGCGAACGTACGGGAGTGGTGATCACCAATGACAACAGTAAGATAGCGATCGGTGAGGTACGACTGAAACCATAGCAAAAGGCAGTCGTGGATACCAAGCCTGTCCAGATTTGCGATTAATATGCGGTGATTCAATTTATCGAAGGCTGCATATAAGTCAGTATTAATGACATCCATCTGAGCACGATCCGACATACTGTTAAATATGTAGGAAGTAAGGCACAGTGATCTAGCAACGGTTCCATAACAACGAATTTAGCAACAGCGCTAAGCAAAGTGATGCCACGGTAGTTGCCAACGTCCTGTTTGTTGCCCTTCTTGTGTACTGGGAAAATGTGCGCTAGCTTCCAACAGGATGAGCAAACACCGACGTCCCGGGCGTTGAACAATAAATGAAAATAATACATAATTATTGAAATGATGTCATTAATACAAAACAATCCATCCAAGATAACTAATTTGTTATTCATAACAAAATATCCGCTTATAAAGACAACTTCAACAGTGTCTTTTAACTTCTTTAATGGCGGTAAGCTCCAACTCGGATTAACTTCTAAAAGCAACCGACTCTGTTTGGATGATCTACAAAATGTTTGCTTGAAGTCGTATTGATTAGCTCTGATGTAGACTTCATAGCAGCTGGACATTCTTGATCTGGATTTAATCCGAGGATAATACCGGCTTAAGCGTACCACCATTAGAGTTTCAGGACGATTGATATGTCTAGCCATCGAACTGAAAGTATTTATTCCTTTGAAATATAATATAGGGAAAATGGATGTAATGTCGGCCTAAGTGCCCCTAATTTGGGCCCATACATAAATTCAGCAATCGACAAAATTTTCAATAGCGACAAAAAATATCCATTAGTACCGTCCCAACGAAGCGTTCATTTAGATAAAATTGATAAATAGCAGATTTTTAACAATGGACCCAATCTTAAATCCATAGGTCAACATTACAGCCATTTCCCCTACTAGGTAAAATTTGGCCATATTGGATCATGATTTTTTTTTTCAAAATGGTGTCTTTTTGAGTTTGTTGATTTATTTCCTTTTAATTCCGTTATTGGATTTAAATTCATGTCCTTTATCCATCTCTTATCTTATCTTATCTTATTTTATTAATTTTTACCGCTGCGATGTGTTCCTTAAACCTTAATTCCAAGGTCCTCTTCGTTTGACCAATGTAGATATTATTGCATTCTGGACAAGAGATTTTGTAGATTCCGGGTTTTCTTAAGACAGTTATTGAATCTATTATTGATCCTAACAATAACTTCAGCTGATTTGTCCTGCTGCTGAATACTAAAGCTAGGCCAAAACTTCTAAACTTTCTACTCAATGGTTACGTAATGTTTTTGTTGAAATACTCCGGTACCCATTTTAATCCCTCAGTTACTGGTGTAAGCGTTGTCAAAGTACACCAAAAATGATCCCTTGTTGTTTTATCGATTACTTCTTGATTGTTTTTTCTTGATACCCATTAAAGCCGGAACAAATCACAAGTTTTTCTTTTGTCATTCGATGCCCGCACCAGTTGAGGGGGGGTAAAAAATAAACCAAAAAAAAATAAAACATTTAAAATTCGAGAGAGGTTCGACAAATTGAAAGGATTTTAAATTCGTTTTACATTATATCGAAACCATATATTTAAAACGGTAACATTTTTTCTTAGCCTTTGCTTTAGCCTTATACTTCTTTAAAACCGTGATTTTTGACACTAATGCCACAAATGTTGACTTTATTATGTGTCACACTCAAGTTATAAACAAGACATTTTGCGCATATGTTTTTATATCCTTTCAAAGAAGAACATTGGTAATAAAGTAGATGAATTGATGATTTTTGGGTATTGATAAATTCCGGATAAACCATCAAGCGAAATACCACAAACGTAACAGTTCTTATGAAAAAAAAACGTTCTGTTTTCGATACTTCCTCCTTATCCAAATATAACTCAGTTTTCTCAACAATTGTTCGTGCTTCAAAAAATCTAACTAGACGTATGGATTTAGGAAGGTCTATTCAACAAAATCCAAGCGTAATATTCAAAGGAAGGAGCCAAAATCCATGTAGGCTGAACATAAAAAAACAAATTTTAACAAAAATACGTAGTTTTGTCAATTTAAACCTGGCTCAGCAAGGTCAATTTTATGAAATCTAAGCATAACTCTCAAAGGACAGTATCAAAATCCAACTTAGCAGAAAAGGAAAACCAAAAAAAAAACCTTTTCGAATTACAAACCCGGTTCAACCTTCACGTATGGATTCAGCAAGGTCCATTCTAAAAATTACAAGCCTATTTTTCAAAGATATGAGCCAAAATGCAATTTGGCAGAACAGAAAAACCAAATTTCTATGAAAATACATATGGATTCAGCAATTCGGTAAAAACCACTACTATTTTTCAACGGAAGGAGTCGAAATTCAACTTGGCTAAACAAGAAACCCAAATTTCTATAAAATACGTACCTTTGAGAATTCAAACCAAGCTGTCTAAAAAAGTGTGCATGCTTCAAAAAATTTACCATCACCTATTGATTCAGCGAAGTTTATTCTATAAATAAATTCAACTTGGCAGAACAGAAAATCAAAGTTCTTATGAAAATACGTACTTTTGTGAATTTAAACTCGGTATTCTCAAAAATTGAAGAAATTCAACCCTCACGTATGGATTCAGCAACTTCTATTAAAATACAAGCCTATTTTTCGAAGATAGAAGCCAAAGTTCAGTTCAACTAATCAGAAAAATAAATTTTCTATGAAAATACCTTCTTTTGTGGATATTAACCAGGTTCGTCCTTCCGGTATTCAGCAAGTTCCATTTTATAAAATCCAAGAACAAATTTCAAAAGATTGAACCGAAATCCATCCTGGCTTCAAAAATATCTACCATCACGTATGAACTCACAAAGGTCTATTCTATAACATCCAAGCCTGTTTTTCAAAGGACGGAGCCAAAATTCAACTTGACTGATCAAGAAACTCTAATTTGTATAAAAATACGTACTTTTTGTGGATGTAAACCCAGTTTTCTCAACAATGGTGCTTACTTAAAAAAAAATATACCCGCAGGTATGAACACACGAAAGTCCATTCTTTAAAATCTCAGCCTAACTTTAAAATGAAGTGAATCTCACAAGAACGAGGAAGGGATTTAAGGAAGCTAAATCTACATTAAAAGTGAAGTTAATCACTTCAGGAAAGCTCAGACTAACATTTAATATAATTCAATTACTCAACAGAAAAGTTTGGACTCCCTAAGAAAGGTTTTGAACCACTTCATGAAATGTTGGACACCATTTGGAAAAATTTAAGCTAAACAATTGTCCGTTCACTTCGGAAAACTTTCTACACTTTCACTAAGCAAGATTGTGTCCTTGCCAAATGCCAAAACAGTTAACAAAAATCTGGAGCTTACTTAGGAAAATGTTAAACTCGCTCTGACAAGTTTGGTTTCAGTTCGGATAAAGTTGATTCAATGCAGGAAACTTTGGATTCATTTAGGAAAAGGATTAATCAGCTAATGTTGCCTCACTTCAGAAAAAGCGAAACCAATTATTTAAAACATGGATTCGGTATGTGTTGAATCACTTCAGGAAAGCTTTGACAAGTTCAGACTCAGTTTTAAATCTGCTTTGAAAAGTGTCACCTCAGTTAGGAATTTCCTGAATCGTTTCTGATTTGGTCTCACTTCTAAAAATTTTAAACCAATTTTGAAAAGATTGGATTTAGCTCGGAAATGGTTGAATCACTGTAGAAAAGAAGTGAATCATTAAGTATCATTGCAGAAGGTTTGTAAGTTAAGAAATGTAGATCAAATGCAAAAATGTGGTGACTACGGTGAGCTGGGCACATCGTAATAATGTCGGATAACGACCCACTGAAAATGGTTCTTTTTAGTGATCCGACTGGGACAAGACGAAGATGTGCGCAACGAACAAAAGAGGGATCGATCAGATTTAAAGTGGCTTACCTAGTGAGTTGCCAAACAAGATTAGGAATGATGTTTGATGAGATCCATTTTCAACAACTGAAACCGGCTGATCCGATTTCAAGGACCTGTCATGCCATACTGGTCAAGTACAGCGGTGCCGGTGGTGTAGTGGTAAGCGTGATTACCTCTCACCCCAGCAGGCCTGGGTTCAATCCCAGTCGGCGCCGCCGGGATGTTCTGAGGCATAACATCTCTGATCACGCCTTCCTTCGGAAGGGAAGTAAAGCCGTTGGTCCAGGTGTGGGAGCTGCCTTCCTGGCGTCGGTAGCATTGGTGCTCAGCACGGAAAACAAGATCGACGAAAAACAAATCAAATGAAAAAAAAAAAAAAACTAGTCAAGTACCAATTTATGTGAAAATTCTTTAAAAGAACAAGGTGATCCAACTACAACAACATAATAAATTCTAGTAAAGCGAGTATCCATACCCAAATGAATTTGCGAAAAATAAATATACACTGAAAGTTTTATTTTATTTCCCCCTTGGTGATATTCCAAAATTTTGAAGAGGGGCGGGTGACAAAAGAAAAACTTGATATTTGTTCCGGCCTCAGTGTAGAGATTTAAAAAATGTAAGTTATTTGCTTTCATTTGCCTGTATCACTAAGGGGAAGAGTGTGCATCCTGTGAACCATGTCGCACACTCAAAAAGCTCTTCATAAAAGGATTCCATTAAGAGGTTCACGTGGTAGCAAGAAAACGTAACTTTTGATCGAAATGACTTCTAAGTTGTATAGAAACAAAGTGTTTCTGGGAAGAAAATTCTCAGCTTTTTTTTTTAATTTTCAGTAAAATAAAAAAAAAAAACTGTTGAATACTCAAATATCTCAATATGTTTGTGTTCAATTTTATTTATTTTTTTTTAAATGGTCACGGAAATTGCAAATTTAAAAAACATTGTCCATGGACATTTGAAAATAGACAAAAGTTTCCTTTTTTCATAAGATATATTAAAAAATAATATATTAATTGAACAAGGACATTTAACATAGGTATTTGAGCACTTAACACTTTTTTGTGGATTTGGACTCCAAATAATTAAATCAAATTTTACACTATTTTTTCCTATAAAAACTTACTCTCAGACGTCATTTGCTGAAAAATGTCAGGAACAACTGAAATTCATGCTAGTTGCTTGAGCTGGTTGAACTACCAGGTTTACCATATCCAAAACTTTAAAAGGAGGACATTTCATTTGAGGTTTTAAGATCAAGGGTGGACAATGTTTCCAATGTTTATTTATGTTTATGGAGCAGGAAAAAGTCCGCTGGAGTAGAGCTTTACAATGTAGCCCCTCCTCCATCAGACATAAACCTCCTCATCATTTCTTAAATTACCAAATTAAATTCAATGATATTTTCACATGACACGAGACATCTGCAGTGAGTTTGCACACTGTTGGCTCGACTGCCAACGTGATGTTTGACTTGAATCTAAAACGGCTGCTCGTTGGGCCTTGCCAACAGATGACGACAAATTCCAGCTGCACCAGCTGCGAGCCGACATCGCTTACTCGGAATCGGTAGTTCTTAAAAGAACACCGCGAAAGTAAAACTCTTTTTAGAGCAGCGACGGCAACAAGCAACGGTGGGAACAGCAACTCTCCATTTCGGAAGTAGAGGGAACAGGAACTCCACTGAGCAGGACCACCGACAAAACTAGGACGGTAACAGGGACCCCTTGCATCGATATCGAATCGACGGGAAAACTGGAATTTTCTTTCTTGGATAGGATAACTTCAGCTTCTTCACTTTATCTCTATATTGCTTGGCAATTCGGAAACGACTGACAATGTGAATGCGTGATTCGCTTGGTTTTATACTTTTTTGAATCAAAGAGAAATTAAATGACGATGATGATTGATCTAACAATCTACTACGCAAAACGGAATGAACGTGTACAATGTCATAAAAGCTAGATTCTTATTGGATGTTTACACTTATTTCTGTTCTTATTACTAGTGTTAGTAAGGGAAGCCGTTTGCCCGCGGCGTTCTCGGGGTTAGTAAAACAAAATGCAAGGAAGGAAAAAAAGGATAGGGACATATTTCTGCTGTGCTGATTTCTGCGGCCAACATCGGAAACGTGGAGTGGTTAGCGGTGGCGGTGTAATCGATACACGGCAGTGGTACCAATCTATTCGCTGTTGCGAACATCCTCCCCGGCGCAAAGAGATGGGTTGCCAGAAGTCGTAGATTGATCAGCGATGTGTTGTTTATCTTAACGTCAACAACACGCACCAAACCGTCTTCCCCAGGATATGTGTGGACTATTTTTCCCAACTTCCACTGCTGTGGTGGCAGATTTTTCTCTTCAACCAAAACGACGGTGCCGGGGGCGACATTCTCTAGACGAATCCGATTTTTCCCTCTAGGCTGTAAGTTTACGAGATAGTCATGAGCCAATGACTTCCAAAAATGTTCCCTCATCTGTTGTAGGTGTTGCCACCTTGACAAACGATTTTCGTTCAAACCTTCATAAGAAGGCTCAGGGACAGCGGTCAATGGCCTTCCAATGAGGAAATGTGCAGGAGTTATAACTTCACCCTCAGTTGGGTCATCAGAATGCGAAAACAGCGGCCGAGAATTAAGAATGGCCTCAATTTGTGTGAGCAATGTGTAAAACTCCTCAAAAGTCAAAGGTGTTTGCTTCAGAATACGCTTAAGGTGGTATTTCGTACTTTTGACCGCAGCTTCCCACAAACCACCAAATTCCGGAGCTTCTGGGGGAATAAAATGCCAAACAATCTCTTTAGTTCGGCAGAAGGCTTCAATATCGTGGACAGCAATGTGGTCACGGAATAAGAGGAAAAGGTCATGTAGTTCTGCCTGGGCACCCCGGAAATTGCTACCATTATCCGAGTGTAGCTCTCGAATCAACTCTCTTCGACTTACAAACCGCTGCAGAGCAGCAATAAAGGCAACAGACGTCATATCAGACACGAGTTCGAGATGGATAGATTTCGTCACCAAACAAACAAACACCGCTATATATGCCTTAACAAGAGTCGGTTTTCGGGATCCTTGTTTGATCAGAAACGGTCCTGCATAATCTACCCCGGAAACTTCAAAAGGAGCGGCAGGCGTTACGCGGCTTTCTGGCAAACTACCCATATACTGGGCAGTTCCTCTAGGCTTCACACGGAAGCATCGAACACATCGTCGTGTTATCTTTCGTACTGCAGATCGGGCACCGAGTAACCAGAAGCGTTGGCGTAGCGTGGACAAAAGACCAGATGGTCCCACATGAAGGTGTTCTACATGATATGCTTGAATAATGAGATCGGCCAAAGGATGATTAGGCAAAATATACTGATGTTTCGTATAGAAAGGGACACGAGAATGTTGGATCCGACCTCCTACGCGTAGAACACCATCCTTCAGAAAGGGTCCTAGCATACCAATCCTTCGACAGGGTTCCTGATCCTCAACTCTCTGAATTTCATCAAGAAGTGTTTCATGCTGGATGACCTTTACGATTGTGTGAAGTGCAGATCTTAGTTCTTGGATGGTAGGTAGAGGTTGCTTAACACGAGCTTCAACTTCTTTTGTTCGACAATTGGTAATGAATCGTTGTACATAGGCAAGCACCCGTTGCAATTTGCGAAAGAAGCTAAATCTCTTGAAAACGGGAAGGTCATCTGAATTCAACACGATCATTACAACGAGTGGAGTGGGTTTTTACGTCCGGAAGTTGATTTTCTGGAACTTCCTCAATATCGGGTTGATCGAATGAAACGGATCTAAGAAACTCTGGGCCATTCCACCATAATGAGTTTGACTTCAACGAATCAGGCAATTGACCACGAGAGACAACATCTGCGGGGTTTTCCCTAGATCGAACATAGTTCCACTGCTTGTGATTATTGTCATTGGTGATTTCTGCAACCCGATTGCGGACAAATGGTTGCAGCATTGAGGGAGGCTTTCGAAGCCATGCGATGACGATTTGACTATCTGACCAGAGAAATATTGACGAAAATTCAACTTGCATCGCGGGAACAGTTCTTTTGACTAACTTGGAAAGGAGTAAGGCAGCACAGAGTTCTTTGCGTGGAATTGTCAATTCCTGAAGCGGAGCTATTCTAGATTTGCTGCATAACAGCCTTACTGAGACTGAACCATTAGCTTGGATACATCGAACGTAAAGACAGGCACCGTAAGCCATACCTGAAGCATCTGCAAACCCATGCAGTTCGACGTACTCGTATTGAGGTACCATCACATGTCTCGGAATATGAATATCCTTGACTTGTATCAATGAGGAACGAAATTTTACCCAGGATTGCAAAATGTCTCCGTCGAGAGGTGTGTCCCACCCAATCTTCAGACTCCAAGTTGTCTGCATCAGATGCTTTGCAAGTACGATAACGGGTGAAACGAGGCCGATTGGATCAAACAGCTTTGCGATTTCTGAGAACATCTTTCGTTTGGTGACAGGTGTTGCATCTGACAGATTCGGATGGATTGAGAAAAGAAATTCATCATCGTGCGGATTCCAGAGAAGACCAAGGGTTTTGATTACTTCGTTGGCTGACATTTCATTCAGTTGGACTAAAGTTTCACGTTCGGACTCGGGAACTCCTTCCAAAATATCCGGATGGTTGGCACACCATTTGTGCACTGGAAATCCAGCCCTTTTCAGCATTTCCTGAATTTGCTGCCGACATTCGACTGCCCTTTGAATACTGTCTGTACCGGAAAGAATGTCATCAACATAGCAGTCTTCCCGGATAGCATGTGCTGCCAAAGGGAACTCATCTCCTTCATCAACACAAAGCTGAAGCAAAGTTCTGGTAGCAAGGAATGGAGCACAGGAAGTGCCGTATGTTACAGTAAGTAACTCCAAAACTCTGAGAGCGTCCGAAGGCTTCGAACGCCAGAAAATTCGAAGGAAAGCCGCCTGGAGGGGATCAACAAAAATCTGTCTGAACATTTTGGCAATGTCAGCAGTGAACACGTACGTGTGCTTACGGAATCTTAAAATCACAGTCTCAAGGCTGCTTTGGACAACTGCTCCGACCTGCAAAACATCATTTAGGGAGGTTCCAGAAGGAGGTTTCGCTGACGCGTCGAAAACAACTCTGAGTTTGGTACTAGAACTCGACGGTCTGATAACAGCATGGTGCGGAATGTAATATTTAATCATACCAGGGGGATCATTGGACTCTCGAACCTCTCTGCAATGTCCTAGTGACTCATATTCTTTAATGAAGTCAGAATACTGTGCATGTAGCTCCTGATCTCTGAGAAGACGTCTTTCAAGGAAGAAGAAACGACGCAGAGCCAAAGAGCGGTTGTCGTTCAGTTGAGATACATTATCTCGGAATGGTAGCTTTACGACATATCTACCGGATGAATCACGACGATGAGTTTGAAGAAAGATTTTTTCACATTCTTCTTCTTCTACAGTGCGCTGAGAAGTGTTATTTACCTCCTCGATTTCCCAAAACCGTTTGACCATTTCATTAAGGGACTCAATAGAAACTGCGTTAACTTGTTGTGGACTCACAAACGCAACTGATTCATCCCGAATCTCACCTGAGACCACCCAACCCAGTTCGGTTTCTCGCAATTCTGGAAGACCGTCACCAAGTACTAGATGACCGGTTCGCAGAAGACTGAAGAAGTGATTCATTCCAATTAACAAATCAACATCGGAAGGTACATAGAACTGGGGGTCGGCCAGTTGAAATCCGGAAGGAATATTCCACTGTGAGATATCAACTTTCCTGCACGGAAGAGCATTGGTTATCTTTGGAGCTACCAGACACTTGAGAGAAACTTTGAAGTCACTGTAGAGGGACTGAAGGTTCACGGTTACGAGACGGTTAGACTTACTTCGAACATTACTGACTCCAACAATGTCAACATTCACTGGAGTGCCCTCGATACCCAACCTTTGGTACATTGAAGCAGACATCAGATTCGTCTGGGCCCCACAGTCGAGAAAAGCACGACATGGCACTGGTTGGTTATTTTTATTCACCAAATTCACCACAGCAGTGAGAAGCAAAACATTTGGTACCGTAGCAGTCAGAGAACAAGAAGACGAGACGAGTGTTGTGGATTCAGCAGAACGCTCGCTTTGGGATTGTGTAACAACTGGAAGAGAAGCAGGCCCATTATCACCCTTACTCTGATTGGACGAATTACCTGAAGGAACACTACCGTCGGTTTTGCTTGCATCATCATGCAAAAGGGAATGGTGACGCTTGTTGCACTTACTACAACTTTTCTTCGACAAACAGTTCATGGACCGATGTCCACGACGCAGACAATTGAAACATAGGTGGGCTTCTCTTACCTTGGCAGCTCGATCAGCCACTGATAACTTTGAGAAGTCGGGACATTGATAGTTGAAATGGCCCTTGCCACACAACTGACATGGTTCGTTGTTAGTACTGGATGTTGACGCATGAACCTTAACGCTGGTAGGCTTAACATATTGTTGGGATGGTTTCATTGGGTGCGCTTTCACGGTTGTATGAGTATCGGCTTCACAGCGTTCAAGGATACGGCACTGTTCCTTCAGAAAGGTCAGTGTCTTATTGAGATTCGGCAACTCATCATGAGAAAGGGATCGTTCCCACTGTTTACGAGTGGCACCATCGAGACAGGATGTCAAAATTTTGTTGATTATTAATCCCGTTGTACCCTCAACTGGTTGTTTCATGAACCTTAAACCCTCAACGTGACGCGTGCACGTATCTACCAGAGCTCGAAGATCCTTATGGGATTCTTTTGACATCTTCTTCATTGTTAAAAGCTCATCAATGTGAGTATCAATGATAATTCTGGGATTTTCATAACGATCAGTAAGAATTTCCCAAGCATGCTTGTAATTGTTGTCAGCAAGAGTTTTTGAATCAAGTATACCAGAGGCTCCACCAACTAGTGCTTTTTCTAGATGATGCAGTTTGATTGCATCGGAATCAGAGCTTCGACCAATTATATCTTCGAACATGGACTTAAAACGGGGCCAATTCTCATAGCGCCCGTCAAAGGTAGGGATTGGAGCTCTGAGCGGTTGTTGCTGCACGATTACATGTGTAGCACTAGTTGGTGTATTGGATGTAACAGGGGAAATCTTGGAAACTGACAACATTTCTATCAGAAGCTCCAACCGAATCAAAGATTCGGTGTGAAGCTTGTCAAACTCATTCAACTTTTCATCCTGATCATTAGTTTTGTTAGGAGGGATGGAACAAAGAACTTCCTTGTGCAAGTTATTGTACTCATTGTAATGAGCTTCGAGCTTCTTCGCATAAACTTTGAGAATGGGTAGACTCACCTGAGTTGGATCGTCTTCGGCTCTTTCCAAGGCACTTGCAATCGCAGTGACCTTGGCCTTTACCTGACCACGTTGGTGGATGAGTGGCTTGATGTCCTCCATGGTCAACTTCACAGGTTTGGTTGGGGTATAATCCACTGGCATCACGAAGGAAGGATGTTGTTACTTCGGAAGAGTAACTCTCGAGGAAAATGATACCAGTTAGGAACACTTCGTACTTTACTGCTTCACAGGAACATCACTTTTTGGATACTGGGAATCCAGCAAACTTCACAACTTGTTCTTTTTGCGTTCTAGCAATTCACTTTGTTCATGTTCATACGTGTTTGTTCATGTTCACGGTTAGGTCAATGGAAGCTATAACAATTCACTTTTTCTTCGGTACACTGTTCTTCTTCTTCCGTATTGACCACCGTGACACGGGAAAACAATTCACTCGTGGACTGTATGTTTCGCACTTTTATCCGGTTCGGAACGGACCACTATGTTGGCTCGACTGCCAACGTGATGTTTGACTTGAATCTAAAACGGCTGCTCGTTGGGCCTTGCCAACAGATGACGACAAATTCCAGCTGCACCAGCTGCGAGCCGACATCGCTTACTCGGAATCGGTAGTTCTTAAAAGAACACCGCGAAAGTAAAACTCTTTTTAGAGCAGCGACGGCAACAAGCAACGGTGGGAACAGCAACTCTCCATTTCGGAAGTAGAGGGAACAGGAACTCCACTGAGCAGGACCACCGACAAAACTAGGACGGTAACAGGGACCCCTTGCATCGATATCGAATCGACGGGAAAACTGGAATTTTCTTTCTTGGATAGGATAACTTCAGCTTCTTCACTTTATCTCTATATTGCTTGGCAATTCGGAAACGACTGACAATGTGAATGCGTGATTCGCTTGGTTTTATACTTTTTTGAATCAAAGAGAAATTAAATGACGATGATGATTGATCTAACAATCTACTACGCAAAACGGAATGAACGTGTACAATGTCATAAAAGCTAGATTCTTATTGGATGTTTACACTTATTTCTGTTCTTATTACTAGTGTTAGTAAGGGAAGCCGTTTGCCCGCGGCGTTCTCGGGGTTAGTAAAACAAAATGCAAGGAAGGAAAAAAAGGATAGGGACATATTTCTGCTGTGCTGATTTCTGCGGCCAACATCGGAAACGTGGAGTGGTTAGCGGTGGCGGTGTAATCGATACACGGCAGTGGTACCAATCTATTCGCTGTTGCGAACACACACTTTCAAGGAGATGAGGTTATGAAAACTTTTCTAATATTTATGCAGATAGGCAGTTAGGTAGTGTCTAAGTATCTAACCATTGTCGGTGCACAGTTCAACAGATGAAGGTAGACAGTTGCTAAAGAACGGAACTTGGACTGCGATGAATTGGCCAGACGTGGAAGGTAACGTTTGCATTTAAAAAATGGACTTTTTTCGGATGGTGATAAGAAAGCTAAGACAGGAAATTTCTTTTGATAAATCTCTCATGGAAGGTAATTATTTAAGCTTACTTGCAAAAAAATTCTACGCCCTCGCAAGTGGCCTTCCGGCAGTTAACCGGAACATTTGCCATGGCGGACGAAAACATGCGTGTAGGCATGTTTTTGAGTTCTTTCTTCGTTTTATTTATCAATTCCTCCTCAGTTTTCACGATAAAATTGTTGGAGTAGGTTGGCCCAGAAATTCTCGATAGGACACAGCTGGGGGACGTTGGGCGTGTTCGCCGACTTGGGTACCACATCGATATTCAGCCGCTCCAACGATCGTTTCGAGTAGTGGGCCGACGCCAGATCCGGCCAGAACACCGCGTCTTCGCCCTTATGGTATTTCTTGATGAACGACGCAACTTCCCGCAGGCATTTCGTACTATAAATTTCCCCGTTCACGGCCAGTCCGAAGCGAAAGAAGTTCGGTTTTGACATCCCCTTCTCGCTGATTGTCAGCTACAGCAGCACCTTCTTGGGGAACTTGGTGTGTGAAATGAACTTCACCTCGGAGCTCATTTCGGAGATATTCAAACCGATCGAAGGACAGATGAGGGTCGGTGGAAGCATCGACTCCACTAGACGTTGAAATCGTAGGATGCCTTGGATGCCAAGCTGACAGAGATCTGGTGTTGAACCAGACCAAAGGACACATGAAGGCAGCTGGGAGCGTTCACTCAGCTAGACATCGGAAGCGTAGGATGCCATGCTAATAGAGAGCTGGTGTTAATTCAGACCGAAGGGCAGATGACGACCGCTGAGAGCGTTGGAACAGCTAATCGTCGGAAGCATAGGATGCCAAACCATCAATCATGTGGATCTGGAACCATTTGTTGGACAAGCCATTAGGGGCGCAGTATCACTGGCGGCTTCGACCAGACATATACCAGTCTTAGTTACCTGGCAGAGAACTGGTGTTTAACCAGGCCGAAGGCAAGATATGGCCGCTGGCGATTTACGGCAACGTAGATAGTGCGAGATACGCAGCTTTAGATGTCGTTTGATGTTCGCCTTGAAGATTGATGGATTGATGTTGTTTGATTACTGTTGGGATCTCTTTGTACAGTTTAGCACCATGGGAACCAAACCGTTTTTTCCGAATTCTGTATGGGGTCGGACCAATCGAATGCTACCGTTGAATTTACTGGATCTTTCTGGATGTGTATTAATGTCTGCAATACTTGAAGTCCTCGAATTGGTAAAACCGAGTTCTGCAGGTCATTGTACAGCTGTTCCGTTGAATAAAGGTGCGGTTTTTTTAAAGATGACTTTCAAGCAACGGTTTTGGGAACCAATGAATAATACAAGTTCATGATCCAGTTCATTGGAACAAATGTTCCAAGGTAAGACCCAGATAAAACAGCAAAAAAAAAGTTACGTGTTTCGACTACAATGAGCATTCTTCATCAGTGTCATTTCCACTAAAGAATTTATCAAAATCTAATCCCCTTAAGTACTCATCCCCTAGGTATAAAAGTCAAGATCACAGGATTAAAAATGAAACTACAATGTGTTGAATCGGAACCTACCTAACTAATAAAAACCAAAGATTTAAGTAAACTAAAGGAGAAAAATCTATACAACTATTTAATAAGGAAAATTCCAAAGGCTTGGTAGTCATCATAATGAAGTAATGAAATTGGGTTGTTGGCGGAATGCTTAAATAAAACAGCAAAAAAAGGTTATCTTCCATTTAATTCCAAAATTTAATTACCAAAATTAATAAGGTGGAATTAAATGGAAGATAACCTTTTTTTTTGCTGTTTATTTAAGCATTCCACTAACAACACAATTTCATTACTTTATTATGAGACGTATTGATGAAGCCATAGGTCTTGCTGAATGACCATCAATCGCTTCAGCTATCTCATCCATTAGTTCACATGTAGCAGTGAGAGTGCTACACAGTGTGATTTGTATTGGAGTGCTTTTTTCAATCATTAAATTTATACCTACATGCCTATTCAAGTTTTGATATATTTCATTACTCCATTACATATATTTTCATTATATAAATAAATACTGGGTTGGAAGGGAGCATCAGGGTATCATTTGACCTGGGACTGGACGATGGAGTGGTATGACAACCGGAGTCTAGGAGGGAATAAACACTATCATTTTCTTTATCCTACCGATTCGTTTGTGGTGGTGTGAATTCTACTCCAACAGTTTCAGTGAGATTGACGCGCCCTTCTTTACAAACCATCCTGTAGGAAGCTTAATAAGTATTGCGAATTGTGTTATTCGATTTGTTGGATCGTATCGTTGGAAGGAGATTCTTAAATTCCCGTGGATTTCGTGTAAGTGTCTCTGCTTACGGGTCCGCACCTCCGTTTTTGGCCCTTCATACAGCGATATTGTGAATTCAGATCGGTAACTCAAATTGATCTTGCTATTAAGTGGAGCTGCATACAAGACAAGATCTTTGAAGGGATGGTGGCTACCTTACATACATACATACATGTAGCAGTGAGAGTGCTACATCCAACTCTTACACCGTACTGTCGTTTGTAGAACTCCGAGATCCTTGCTCCAATCATCTGCTGAAGTATTTTACCCATCACTGAAAGATAAGATGAGGCTACGACATAATTAAACAAACATGCTCTACAAACAACGATCTTTGAAAACAATTTTATAAATATATTACTGAAAAAAAATGCAAGGATTAAAAAGGAGGACATTTTTGGGCAAAAGGAGGATGTCAAAAAATTAGGACGTGCATTTTCTATGCTGTGAATTTTTCTGAGAAACGATTTCGTCATATTTTTAAAACAGTAAAAAAAAAACCAATCTGATAGTAATTTCCAAAGTTATTCAAGTTTGGAGCTGTCTTTCCGTGACTCTCAACAAAACCCGTGTCATGAAGTTTTTTCAGAGCTTCAGAGAGTAGCAGCTCCGAAAACAAACTCCTCCAATGAACCCCCGAAGTTCTTTCGTTTGCGACGACGTCACGGAGAAGCGAACCACAAGGGCTGATCCTGGGGACTCTTTTAGTGATATTTCACATTAGATGAACCTGATATGGATGATCAATATGTGAAAATTAAAAAAAGATAACAGATACAGGACTACAGGAAATTCTCCCTGAAGAAAAGGAATCACGAGGAATCAGGATGTACATGTTAATTCTGTTGAATAGTTCATCCTGATTGAAGCAAGAAGGGTGGACCATGAAAGTACCAGTAGCGCCATGCAATTTCATTCTGTTGACATTGCTCATGGATTCATTTGGTGAGTTCGTTCCTATTTATTAACACTTGTGATTATGATGGTCAACAGTGTTGAATGGTCACAAAAAACTGCAGAATCTAATGAGAGCTTACCATTTATTTAATTTAAATATTTGTACCGTAGTTGTTTGATTTAGGCACGGCTCGATTTTAGCAACAAAATCACAAAACCGTTCGCTTTTGGCACGGGGCTTAATTTTGGCAATGTGCCAAGATTGAACGAAATTTGAAAATAGTGTGTTTTTTCTCCTTGTGATTACAACTTTTAATAAAAGATTTATTATTAGTAACGTCTATGTCATGGCGATGCCTCGCAGTGGTCCGAAGTCAACCGATTCATAAATTGAATTTCACAATAAGACCGTTCAATTTTGGCAACACTAAATTTTCGGGCTTGTTGCCAAAATTGAAGTGATTCCTCGTGGAAGTGCGGAGGATTCCTCGGTTTCCATCAAAGTGAGTGTCAATTTAACACATTTCTACCCATTCCTTTCTTGACCTGCGTTAGGGCGCGGCCGGCGCTGGTATTGCCTAGTTTAAGATCACCAGTTTTTACACATTGAGGATGATTGCTAGTCCCAGTCATCAGGATTTTCCAGTAATCAAAGGATCACGTTTTAGTCCTTGTTACTTTTTATGACTTGATAATAGTGATAAGACTCGGGTAGTGACCACCGCGCCGTTATACATTTCTATATTGTATATTTCAAATCAAAAATATTGTTTTTGTTCATAGATTTCACAAAATCCTTTTCCCTTTGTCCTTCTCTTTTTCCTTTCCCTTTTCTCTTTTCAGAAAGCAAGTAATGGCGCTATATCCATAAGTCATAAAAGGCTAGGACAAGAGCTAGTGCTCATGTCCCAACCGTCAGAAGAAAATGGAGTATCACTTAACCTTTCTAGCTTTGATGCTTCCAACGACAACCAATCATATAATTACCAAAATCGGAACGTACGGTACGAGATGTCCACGTTTCATCCATTTTTTGGATTCTGAAGCATCGTGTTTAAATCTTCGATTCAAACAGGCCCGATGTTTTCTGAATCATCTTGCCCCTTAAATGCTGCACAGTAGGCCTGGTCGTTTTGTATGTGTGACGCATCTTCGATGTGAAACATATATCAAATAGACAAGAAAAATGATGTAGGCATATATATCATTTTCCAGGATGCTTTCAAGAACTGGCTGTGTTGGTGTTAGATTAGATTAGATTAGAAAGGAGGATGTCGAAATATTATTGAAAAAGGAGGACATGTCCTCTTTTAGGATACCATATGGTAACCCTAAGCTAGTGAGGCTAGTGTAAACGTCTCAGACGTCATATCGATTAGAAACATAGTTTCCATTCTACTATTTTTTTAAACATTTCGAGGACGCCTTTTTTAAATTTTACTAGATCCTAAATGGATGAATTTTAGCAAAAATGTAAATCATTGCCATGGCAAACAATTGAACAAAGTTTCATTCAAATCGGAGAAGGTCGACTCAAAAAATAATTTATTTTTTTCGCTCTTTTGCCTGGAACTGCTCTGTTTTGGTGCGTTATAGGATATTGCGATTATCCTGTCGAAATATTTTTTTTATGTTTGTGGTCCGTCTTAAAATGGTTATGTGCATAATATTTATCAGAAGTTTACCCTCCTTATTCTAATAGATACAATTAAATTAATTTACGCCTAGTTTAGGACAGTTGACTGCATAGTATAAGTATACAACCTTACGAATATTCTTGAAACGGTAGTTGAAATTCCACCAGAGCAAAAATAAAAAAGGTAACCGAGGTAACATCCTTTTGATTCCAGCGTTTACCCTCCCCATCTCCTTCATAGCCCACAACGCAGCATCAGTGTGCTAATAAACATCGCTTTTTTACACGCGGTGACGCACTTTTAACGTGACATAAAACAACTCCTTCACCCGTCCACACGACACTTATGGTTCCCCATTGAAGTAGACTCCTCTACTAAGACGTCAAAAACATACAGACGCACATAGACTGTCAGCGAGCGTGACGAAAGTGTGGCTTGCTTGTGGGGGTGCTGGCTGAAGTGAGAACCAGATATTGTATGCATTTTATACGCTCGCCCCCGCCGCAAGCGAGAAAGCGGCGATTGAAACAGAACAAAGAAAAGTCAACTCCTGAAAAGGCAATCACCTGTTTAACTGTTGTCGGCGGGGTGGTGGATCTAGGATAGCTACCTGCGTGGCGAAAGAAAGTGCGAAGTCAGATGGGGTGACGCAGCGATGGGTTCTTCTTTTGATGTGACATAAAAGGCGTCACCTAGTGTGTGGGGGGAATGAGGGAGGTGGTGTAGAACAAGCGCGGTTCTTGAGTGAGTGCGTTTTGAGTTGTGTGTGTGTGCACTAAGGGGGGAAAAGGTGACACAAAGGGGCTGTCAATTAACTTAAAAGTCAAGTTTTACGCCGTTGTTGTGTTCGCCCTTGGGGGTGTTAGCCACGCTAGGAGGGTGACATGAAAAGAACCTTTGTGTTCCTTAAATGAGGTAAACGCATCCGGACCGGAAAGTGAGTGTGTATGTTTGTGGGAAAACATGGCTTTTGATCTCGCTTTGGGGGTTGTACACGAAAGGGCCTGAGGTTAACCCCACAGGAGTTGACACATACCAGTCGAGTTCTGCTTATTTGGCTACCTTCTTTGAATGATGAATTACTTGCCTTTGCACTCTCCGGTGGGAGACGAACACTTGTAGCAAACCGAAAGGGTTATTTTGCTTCAAAGAACAAGAAAACCCTTTTCCGTACTTTTCACTGAACAGCTTCAAATGTTGTTCATATGCTTGGGGAATGAAAGGTATTTTATAACACACGAAAGTGCCATCAGTAAAACGGCTCATTACACCTGGAACGATTTTCACACGAACGGAATCAATTCCTCTTTGAGCAAGTGCCAATTAGATACGCGGCAAGGACGACGACGACGATAACTAACTCGACTGTCCCCCATTGTGGAGCACATCAAAACTCAATGATCCTTCTCCAGCGCAGGTAATGAACCCTTCAGCAGACAAAGAGAATGGCCAAGGATTCAGTCGACCATCACCATCATCATCATCATCATCATCATCATCACTACCTACCAAACGAACGGACTCGTCAGACGCGCAAACACTCCAAAAGTGAACCAGTTGGTGGTGGCCGATTGGAGCGGATAAGGACTAAAACTTGGCTCATTTTGTTTTATTTTACGACCATTGCTCTCCAACGCTTTTGTCTTCAATGATGGTGTTTTTTTTTCGCTTCGGATCGAGATAAAAAGTGAAAAGTTTTCTGCGTTACGAGAATAGCGAGATACCTCTAGTCGTTGGGGGGTGGTGAGAGCTCGTGTCCCACTCGGAATCCCCCACAGCATGATTGTATGTGGTTCAACTAGAGTTTTGGTGCAAAAAATAAAGAGTGTGACCAAAACTTAGCAACTTTCAGAGGGAGTTATTTTCGCCCATAGTTTGTTGTTTCCAAAAACGAAAAAGTTTCACGGTGATGGTTTCGTTTTGCTCTATGGTAATAGAGGGGAACTTCTGCGGTTTTTGAAACAAGCTTCCAGCGTTTGACCAATTTCCAGCCACTGCTTAAGGACAGAATAATTTGGGTGGAATTCTAAGAGTAGCACAAGGCTGTATTTTTCTGGTTTCGGTGGTTCTGCGGATGGTTCCAATGTTGCTGCTGTTCCAAAATTCGTTACAAGAATGCCGTCAACGAGCTTAGGTACCAGATATTTCACACCTGGACCCTACTTATCGACTTTACGGCTTTACTTCCCTTCAGAACATTCCGGCGGCGCCGACTGGGATTGAACCCAGGCCTGCTCATCGGAAACTTTAAACTTCTCATTGGAAAATCTTTGAACTTCTCAGCTGAAGGTCTCTGATTTTATTGTCGGGCCATGGGGTAGCCTTTGTCACTCTTGTTAGTTGACATGGTATCTAATGACATGTTCATGACATTCTGAATATTTTGAAATTACGCATGTTTAGTTTATGTTGCAATCCGAAATTGACCACTTCCCCGGGGCTTCTGGAACCTGTTTCGGGGTCATCGCGTGGCCATTGTCAATCTGCTTGGCTGGTATAGTCTCTAAAGAATAGTCAATAAAATTCTGAAAATTTTGATATGTCACACGACTAATTTCTGATGCAATAAGAGACTGGCCACTTCCCCGGGGCTTCCGGAATCTGTTCCAGGGCCATCGGATGGCCTTTGTTACTCTTGTCAGTTTACATGATCTCTAATGACATGTTCATGAAATTCTGAAAATTTTGATATGCCACATGACTGTTCTGGGGACAATGAGCGGTCCATTCCAAAATGTATGTAGGCGATATTTTAGTTTTTATCTAAACCTACGACTTTGCAGAACATTGTTTGGTTCTATCTTATTGTCTGAGCTTCGAAATAAGCTTGGGTACCCGGGTACCCCGTCATCCTTTTACGGGTGGAAAAATCGTCACGCACATAAGGGTTAACCTCTCCATGAAGCTCTGTGAACTTCTCATCGGAAGTTCTCTGAACGTACTATGAACATCTTGTCAGAAGTACTAAGAGCTTCTTGTCGGAAATTCTCTGACATCCTCGTCAGAAATTCTCAGAATTTGTCGTCAGAAAATCTTGGAATTTCTCATCGGACAACCGCGAATTTCACCACACCCAACTGCGAAACACGTTCAGAAGCACTTTTGGTACACTTTCGATATCAATTTCTTTTGATTTATTTTTTATTTTTTGCTAAAATAGTTGCAAGTGTACCATCTTCTTCTTCTTATTCGTATTTCAAGCTTATTGCTTAGCGCATATTAGCTTATTGCGTGCTCTCAACTTAGTGTTCTAAATGCACTTCCACAGTTATTAATTGAGAGCTTTCGATGCCAATACCAATGCATGAATTTTTATATTGTGTGGCAAGCACAATGATACTCTATGCCCAGGGAAGTCGAGAAAATTTCCAACCCGAAAGATTCCCTCGACCGGACCGGGAATCGAACCCGCCGCCTCCGGCTTGGTAATACCGTGCCTTTACTGACTAGGCTATGAGGCCCCATAACTGCCCCCCACAAACTGCGATCGTGAAATGGGCCGTTTTCTGCGATACACCATCGAGATTCTGCTGCCGCCGTTGAAGGAAGTCTCTGTTGAACATAACTTCTTAAAAGAAAATATTTCATCCAGAAGGAAAAAAGTTTTAGTTTTTACTATTATTCATTATATTCGGAGCATGTTTCGTTCTTCGGTTTCTCGTCAGCAAAGTCTAATGCGATGATTCTGTACTTGGTTGGATCGGATTTACTCTTGACAATCTTCAGATCGCCAAGAACCCTTTCCTACCACTCTTGTTGGACCATCTGCAGTAGCTTGGAGCGAACGCAGAACACCGGTTTTCATTTCGATTTCATCGGGTAGATCGATGATGGGTTTGAAGTCCGGATGAGGATCGTACTCACCGGAAACATTGGCAGCTGTGTCTTCATCGTCCTCCCCCTCTTCGACTTCAGCACTGTCGACTGTTTTAGAGCTCTGGTTGAATATTCTGGGGTTGGCAGCGTTTCCTTCGGAGCTGGAATTGGAATGTTAATCGGTTTTTATCCAACAGGGGAGATATTTCCTATGTATACCAGTGATTTTCCACAACGATTTCACATTCTCCTCGGTGGAAATCTGAAAACGATTCCTGTGGTTATTTTACGAGAACAAATTGCATATTTCCACCTACCTACAGTTAATTCACATTTCACGTTTTGAAATGGAGGAATACGAAAAAAAAAATCACTTCCAAAACAATAACAGCAGCAACTGCAGCCAATCGGCACAGATGAGCAGATGAAAATCCACGCTAATGCGCCCCCTTTCGAAGCTTATCCAGCATCGTTCAAGCCATTTTCTGAACAAAATCTGGAATTCACATCGTTTCAATAGCCGAACAATTCTATTTTGTTTACAAACAAGACTTACGTCTAATATGTGAAAGGGATAAACGGAGTGAGCCAAGGAGTAAAAAGACAAAAACATCGATGAACGTCGATTAAACTTTGAGGTACAGTGAGCTACTCACGAGTTACTCGCTGCAAAAAGCAACTCAGAGCAAACTGTCTCACCCCTTGGTTTTTTCAGTGCATTTCTACCCATAAGGCAGAGGTCTAAATATATACAAGGCCTGCTATTTTTAGATCAAATTGTTCACATGAATCTTCGTGACTAGTAAATTAAAAAAAAATCGGATCTTAGGCCATCCCGCAGCATAAAACCGTCAAGATTTTGGGAGTTCGAATTGACCGCAGCCTTTCGTTCGTACCCCACTTCGATGAGGTGAAATCTAACTGCCGGTCAAGGTTGAACCTTATTCGCTCGATCGCCAGACGCCACCCAGATAGCAATCGGTACCTCCGAACCCGAATTGCCAAAGCGATCATCAACACGCGGCTCACCTACGGGATCGAGTTAAGCTGCATGGCCAGAACAGCTCTCATCGAGAAACTCACTCTTGTGTATCAAAGGGCCATCCGAACTACCTCCGGTCTATTCCCGTCAACTCCGGGTTTGGCAGCATGCGTTGAAGGAGGAGTCCTTCCTTTCGACATCCTCATCGCCCTCACCATCTACCGCCGAGCCGTCAGCTTCCTAGAAAAAACTACTGGATCGAGCGACGGAGTGTTCCTCCTAGATGAAAGAAACCAGCTCCTCAACCGTCCACGGTCCACTGGGTTGGAACCAGGGGTTGGAACCTACTCAAAATCTGCATAGACCCAACTATCAAGCATACCTTTAAGACAGGCTCTAACCCTCTCGCCGTTACCCAAGTACACAGGGACCTAATATTCTGACGGCTCGATTGCACAAGGGAGAGCTGGAATTGGGGTATCCGGCCCCGATGTAAGTGTGTGCCACCGTCTCCCTGACCAATGCAACGCCGAGGCAGCCACCGCCTACGTCACCATCACCACACCGTCTAGCAAACCCATCGTCCTGTTCACGGATTCCGCCGTGGATCCAAGCCATCATCCGGTCTGCTCCACCCAACACCACCGTCGCCTGGATACCCGGTCACTGTGGAATCCAGGGTAACGTCGAAGCTGATCACCTCGCATCTTCAGGTCGACAAATGAGCAAATTAACAAGAAAAGTTCCAGGCCCGGATCTGAAAACCAGGCTTTCCAAAATTACTCGGGAGTCTTGGAGACAGGACTGGTTGGACTCACGAAATCTGTTCATCCGTAAAATTAACCACCGCTGTCAAGTGGTGATCTCCAGGCTTAGGTCAGGACACACCCGTATCTCACACAACATAACGGGAAATGGCGAATTCCACCGACCCATTCGGTGGAACACTTTATATGCCATCGCCCGCAATACCAAGGAGCTAGAAACCTGTTTGACATGCCCGGCAGCATTCGAGACGCCCTCAGTGAAGATCCCTGCCGCTCAGCGGCACTACTGGCTTTCCTCCGCGAGGCAGGCCAATTCTCTCGAATATGACTACAGCCGACTGAGACATTACCTCCGAAAGCAGACCCCTCAATGATGCATGCTGTCATACCCTCAACTCCGACCATGAGGACAACTACCTGTTTACCACACCACGACCAGCTCGAACATTTTCAACAACCACGACCACAGCTAAGAACAAGGACTTCCTCTCCGCCAGCCATCCCGGGAAACCCTCCACCTTCCAACGTAAAATGAGTCAGCATCAAAAGACAATAACCGTACCTTAGATATCACTAAGTATCACATAAGTATTTCATATTAAAGGGACTCCCTTCTTGAACCTCCCCCATCTTTCAGAAGTGCTCCCTCCGATTACTTTTTTTCAATTTTTCAATTCTGTAATTTGAGGAAACCCCTTCAGGGGTTCTCGGAGATGAACCATCTTCTTCTTCTCATTCGCATTTCAAGCTTATTGCTTAGTGCATATTAGCTTATTGCGTGCTCTCAACTTTGTGTTCTAAATGCACTTCCTCAGTTATTTATTGAGAGCTTTCGATGCCAATTACCAATGCATGAATTTGTAAATTGTGTGGCAAGGACAATGATACTCTATGCCCAGGGAAGTCGAGAAAATTTCCAACCCGAAAGATTCCCTCGAACGGACCCGCCGCCTCCGGCTTGGTAATACCGTGCCTTTACTGACTAGGCTATGAGGCCCCACTAGATGAACCACGGAGATGAACCAGCGTAAAGACAACCAACCAACCAAGATGTATCTATATAGACTCGATATTTTTGTGTTACAAGATCTTGAAAGATTGCAAATACAAATGATGAATAAACTCTGCAATACATGTTTCGTCAATGCAAATTTGTTACAAATAGATTTAATCATCCCATTAGCAAGCAAACTACAACCATTATTTCGAGCAATTTTGCACGATCTAAAAACAGGGCTTTGAACAAGAAATAAAAAGTATAGAACATTTTTCAATTAAAAATTAATTATGGTTAATTTCGAAAACCGACTTTTCATTACAAGATAAAAAGAAGTACTCCTCGGTGCGGCATGAGAAAATATTATTATTAATATTACTATGCACAGTGCGCACGAACATTTGAAAATTTACTAATAGAATAATCGAAATCCTATTCTCTCCATAATTGATTGATGTAGAAAGCTTGGAACGAAGTAGCTCTTAAAATCAAATATACAATTAATTATCTAACTCGCTTCACAGAAGGGTCCCCTGCACCCGAATGAAGAAGATACGAAACGCACCTAATTTCTGCGGAAAAAGCGAGCAGAAGCCCTCGAGTTGAGTACTTTCCCGGCTGAAAGGAAACTCGTGTTTTCCAGTTGGGACTACGTTTACAACAAGCGGCGTGGTATCATTATTTTCGTCTTCTTCCAGTTACTTTCCCAATGCCGGCTGCTGCTGTTGCCATGAATCTTGATGTTTCGATGTTTGCTTCCCAGTTTCCACGGGGGAGCGAGGAGGGGACTCTTCACGGCAGACAGGCAGACAGACAACCCGAACGTTGAACCCGCCACCCATCGGCATCGTCATCAGCATCAGCATCATCATCATTCTTCACTATTACATCACCAGTGGCACAGTGCACTGATGGAAATGTTGGATCGAGATTTTCATCTACTCGCTTTGGATGAACCACTGCACAATGGGATATTTTTGTTTGGAAAAAGAGTAAATAATTTAATGTACCAAAATTTTTCTGGATATGATGGGATATTTGAACAAAAAATATAGCTTTTTTTATGAGAGTTTAATGGTGGTTGCTCACGGCACAAATCATCATGTTTCTAGCGAAAATAAGGGTTAACCCTAAGACAACATATCAAGAAGACTGGCAGAATCAAAGCGATAGATACAGTAGCGCTGCGTTCGAGCGAAGGTTGAAGCAACGCATAGACAAATTAGCAAATACACAAACCTTTCTTCTGAGGATGAAACTTTTTCTATCAATTTCGTTCGGTTCATTTACCTTTGAATGGCAGATGACGCGATTGTGCCTGTCTCATACTGATCGTATGATTAAATGAGAGAGTTGCCAGTCTTCTTGATTTGTTGTCTTCGGTCATACTCTTATTTTTGGAGTTTATTTTTTTCCTTGATTTGTTTTTCGTCGATCTTGTTTTCCGTGCTGATCACCAATGCTACCGACAACAGGGAGGCAGCTCCCACACCTGGACCCTACCTATCGACCCATGAACCGGGGACCAACGGCTTTACTTTCCTTCCGAAGGAAGGCGTCATCAGAGATGTTATGCCTCAGAACATCGCGGTGGTGCCGACTGGGATTGAACCTAGGCCAGCTGGGGTGAGAGGTAATCACGCTTACCACTACACCACCGGCGCCGCTATTTTTGGAGTTGTGTAATGGTAAATTTTACATAGTAAATGTCAACCATTTTTTACAAAACTATAATGTGAAAGCTAATATCATCATACATAGTCGCATTTTTTTTTATCATCCTCTGCCCCTCACCCAGCTGGGAGCGCTGGAAAAATAGAACTGCGAATAATGTGATCAAATGTAATGCTCCGTAATGGTGCCCTTCATGTTGTGACGATCAGTACCTACTTTAAAAAAGATAACTTTTGAGGCAAGACAATGCATCATCATCAAGTTTAGGCAGTGATGTGCTTGAACGCGTTCATAGTTTGTTCAGACTCTATAAACCGAACCGCAAGATGACAGTTGCACTCCCTCCGTTCGTTTCTCATGTTGCGAACGTAACCGAATGCGTTGAACGAGTGCAAACGGACCGAGTGAATGGGCGAAACGATCGCTTCGTGTGTAACGTAGAAAACGCTTCGTGTAGGTTTCGACTAGGATTACGTCTTTCGGCAACGGTGCAATTTCAAAAAATCAAAATCGACCGCATTACTAAAAGAGGTCAGGTTTTGACCGCTTATAACTCTGTCAATAGCATATGGATTTTAATTCCTAAACAAGCCAAACAATTGGGAATTTACCTACCAATCTGGTAAAATGAACATTTTATTAATTTTCAATAGGTCACTATTGAAAAATACACAAATGACAAACTTTTGCAATGGTGATCAAAATTATCACCGATTGCCTGCAAAAAGCACTTTCCCTAACACAGATTTAAAAATCGAATTCGATGCGGTCCACTGAACGGTGCTCATTCAATCACCGTGTGTGGTGGTGTCCGGTCGTCGGTGACAGCAGCAGTGCTTTCGGCGTGTAACGTTGAAGATTGTTCTCCAGTACACAACGAAAGGCAGCCTGTAAACAGCGAGCTGCAGAGCCCATATGAGCATCAATAGAAGGAGGAAGAAGCCGCACCACTCTGGATCGAAATCAGTTTCTTCGTAAGTCGCTGTGGGTTATCTATGCCAAGCGCGTCACCCTTGCTCCAAGCAACATACAGCTCACCAGCCTCATCCGTGTTGAACACCCTAATAGCTAAGCATTACTCAACCATCACGACAAAACGTTCCTTTTCAGGACCACCATATAAATGATAAAGAGTCTTTTTTGGAAAATGTCAAGATGAATATTGCATTAGGTCCTAAGTAATATTGATCGAATCTCTTCGTTGACTTTCTCTTTCGTTAAAAACTTGAGCACATAACCGTTTCTTTTTTGTTTGTTGTAATAAATGGTAGATAAAAGTTTCTTTAATCGAGCAGTGTACTGAAAATACATGGGAATGTCATAACATGACCGTGGGGATACAAAGAGAAAGTTTATGAAGAGAATCTGTCAATGTTACTTAGGACCTAATGCAAAGTTCAGCTTGATTTTTCAAGTTCATCAATCGAATGTCAGTTCCCATATGTTAAAATCTAACATACCATATATTTTAAGGCAACATATTGGGGGTGCAATTTCAGAATCCAAAGTCGGTTGCTGCATAATAGTGGTCTGATTTTGATCAGATGATGGATTTTAATTCTGAATACGCAAATCGATAGGAAATTTTTCTACGAATCTGTTAAAATTAAGGATTTATTTTTTTTCAAAATGTTACCAGTGAAAATTGCACAAATGTGCAAGTGTTGCTATGATCATAAAAAGGTCACCGAATGCCTGCGAAAAGCACTTTCCCTAACACAGATTTCAAAATTGATAAAAGAGTTAACTAAAGAGTAAGAGCTTGTATCCAAGACATACCGGCCAGGATTGACTTGTACTACATGGACATCGACAGAGCACCTCACACTTTCTCTGATAACGAGTTATGAAATCAATTTAATATATAGAAGAAATGGCTCTAATGTTGGCCTATATGGATCTAAGATTGGGCCCATCGCTAAAAATCTGCTATTTATCAATTGTATCGAAATGAACGCGTCATTGGGACGGTACTAATGGATATTTATGGTTGCTATTGAAAATTTAGTTGATTGCTGAATTTATGTATGGGCCCAAATTAGGGACACTTAGGCCGAGATTACATACATTTCCCCTACTATACTTCTGCTGTGACATCAAAACTACTTCATGTAATCCTACGTTAAATCTACGGTCGTGTCTTGGATACAACCTCTTACTTTTTTCGTTGCCAAAATTTTCGAACGGCGCATGCATTTTTTCGAACGGAGTAGATGTTAAACATTTTCGCAATCATTCTCATCTCCAGAGTCGACTCCAGTGTAGTGATCATTTGTTGTGTCCTCTTCCATTTCTAATATTCACCCTTATTCTCGTTTTCGTTCGAATCGTATTTTTCATACAAAACATTTTTGAAGCAAACAAATACGGTTCCATATCAACTTGATAATACACTATTTGAAAAAAAAAAAACATTTTCAATCAGGGGTGGACGCATCGTTATGTTAAGCAGATTTATGAAAGAAAGGGTGCATGTCAATATTGGGTGCAACTACATAGCTCAAATTTTAGGAAAACATCACTGGTGATGTGTTGCAGAGTGAACTATATTGTTAATGTAGTATATTTGGTAAAACTGAAGATAACATATCTTGATATGATGTCTTTGGTAAAACCCTTACTTTCGCCCCAAATTTCCCGAAAATGGCTCGTGCCGTGAACACCCACTATTCTGAATCCCCATAGGGATCCATATTCAGAATCCCCATCGGGATCTGAATTTGGATTCCCCATCAGGATCCGTGTTGGGATTTCCCATCGGGATTTGTCTGCGGAATCCTCATCGGGATCCGTATTCGGATTCCCCATAGGGATCAGAATTTGGAATCCTCATCGGGACCCGTTTACAAATCCGTCATCGGGTAGCCATCGGGATCCTTATTCACTTCCTCTTAACTTTTAGTTAACTTTAACACTTTAACGAAACTTAATCTTAACCTTCACTAACCTTTTTACCCTTTCATGATGCGCTGCCGGAATCCAGCTTCGGACTCCCTGCCCGAGGGGCACGCAATACAAAGAACCGATGCGTTGAAGTTAAAATGCAATCAAAAGTACTTAAGGTAATTAATGCGTTTTGAAGTGGTAGTGACGGTAATTAAAGTTATCTATCCGTAGTAAATAAAATTAAATGTATTGAAAATGTAATTAATGTACTTTAATTCCAAAATTTCAACTGTAATTAATGGAGTTAAAAAGTAGTTAATGTTCTACATTGCGTAATTAAAGCAGTAGTTAATAGAATTAAATAAATTACAGCCCTTGCCTGCGTTGGAGTTAAAGGTTATTGCGTGCCCCTAGTCCCTGCCAGGATCCGGCAGCTTAAAACGATGCAATTTCCTAAAAAAAAACGTGTAATTAAACAACAATTAATTTACATTTACTCACCAAACAGCATTTCCTTTGAATATTATTACTTTCACTCCTTCTCCGACCATTTCTCAGCAAAAACAAAACAAAAAACTTCGGCACGCTTTTCTTGTTATGCTGTCAAATAAAAAAGCAACCCATCTCGGGTTGCAACTCGGTCTTCAAATTTGAAGACCCGCTTCTAGCCGGGAGTGCGTTCACGGTAAAGTTTTCAATTTGCACACCCATTTAGCACCCCGCAGCGGGAGTCGTTACAACCCATGGGTTGCTAAAATGGGTATTAAACCCCGTTTAGCGCCCTGCGGTGGAGATGCTCTTAGATATTCAATTCCTAAAAAAAAGCTACCATTTGATGCACAAATATCCCATCATGTCCAACCAATGTTATGTCAACCAATGATATATTGAATTAATGACATTTTTAGAAGAAAACAATCCCATTGTGCACTGAACGGTTATCCGTCGTGCCATCGTTAAAAGGGAAAGCTTCTTGTGAAACACATGTTGGCTTTTAATTCGTCTCGTCTCCCGCAGATAGAAGATGGTGGTATAGGTATAGGTAGAGGCACTGTGTTGTTCGCATTGCGCTTTCTTGGGTCAGAAGTTTTTTTTTTCTTCCATCTGATAAACTTATGTTTGTAAACCGGGAGCCTCTGGATGGGAAACACGAATGAAATGAAGGAAGAAAAACCATCAGATTGAATTTTCTTGTTAGATGTGTAATGTATTTTGTTGGTATTTTTTTTATCCATTTCCATTTACAAACGCGATTCCACGTGGTTCTTTGGTAGCAAATTTCGAAACGTGTAATCCTTCTTTTCGGGTCGATCAGGGGAACTTGTTGACTTATTTTTAAATGGCAGATTGCATATGATGCATATGATTTCTTATGATGGCCGATTGTAGAAAAAATGAGTATAGTTTCATGTCAACCAAATATGTATCAAAGAGAATGTTATGCCTATTTTTGGGGAATTTTGATAAGTTTTGTGAGAAAGGGAATGATTGCAAGGAAATTTTGGAGAGCATCCCAAAGAAATCTTGTCAAGAGATCCTAGTGAATAACACTAGTTTACAAATAAAAGTTAAAAAAATGAACTTCAATGTTTGACCTAAATCGTGAAATATGAAATCGTGCGCTGAATCCAAAAATTTAGTTAAAAAAATAAATAGTTTTCTAGATACAGCTAAAAAACGATATTTCACTTTAAAAAAAATGTTTTCTAAAATACTGATATCTCCAGCTGTAATAAAGTTATATTAAAAAGCAGGCATCGGTCAACGTCTTCGGGGGCGTCCGGATTTACTTTGTAGTCGACGGCGGTGTCGACACAGTGCTGGAACCGATTTCATTAAACACGATGGTAGTTTCGCCGGGATGCTTGAAATCTATTAGTCGAGAAGCCTACTTTGGCCACCACCGGGTAGTGGTCCGAGCTCAGTTCCTGGAATGCCACAGGTTGCGAGATGTTGCTTACGAAAATGTCGATGGTCGCATGAATCCCATACCGACTCAACCGGGTGGGAGTGTCCGGGGCCAAGATGGTATAGTGGCCCTCTTGTAGGTCTTCATTCAGTATGGTGCCGTTTCGATTGCTCCGACCGTTGCCCCAAGCTTGGTGTTTTGCGTTTAGGTCACCAGCGATGATGAAGTTTTCGCTTCTCCGGGTGAGTTTGATAATGTCTTTCCCGAGGGCCACTGACGATCCGTCCCTGATGTTGGTTTGCTTGGGGCAGTAGGCCGCGATGAGATGTGCTCAGCTCCACTCCAATGGCTTCATTTGTTTTCAGTTGGAAGCTTGGAAGTAGCCGGCAACTGATGTTTCGTCTTGCAGCGATGGCCACTGCCCCACCCCCGGAGCAGGTGCGGTCAAGTCTGACGAGCCGGAAGTCGGGAAGGAATACGTTCAGTTAGGGGTTCAAGTGCGTCTCGGTGATAGTAGCAATGTCGACCTCCTTGGTGTTGAGGAAATCGAGTAGCTCTCTATGCTTGTTCGTCAGCGAGTAAGCGTACCAATTTGCAATTATTATAGCTTCATGGTCCATACTTGGTGACCAGTGAAAAGGCAGCATGAAGCTGTTCAGATCGAGCCTTGCAGGATGACGATCACCTCTGCAACCAGCGTTACTAGTTCTTCCGATGTGAAAGGAGATTCGTCAACTGAATCGCTTGAGGCAACACGGGCATACGATAGTCCAGGTGCCAAGGCAGAAACATGATCTGGCAGGGCCGCTGCGGCAGTGAGGCGATGCTGAGCTTAGGGAGCGGCTCGTTGATTGTTGATGGGTAGTGGTGGAAGATTTGGGATCAGGCGACGAGGCTGGATTGCCGGGTATTGTTCATCCGTGATGGCTGGTGCTGTGCGTTGGTTTCGATAACGGCCTGGCAGGTTGCTAGTTGCCACCTTCTTCCTGATGTTGATGAATTCCGATCGCTTGGGCAGTCCCGAGTAGTGGCACGGTGAGTACCGCCGCAATTCACGCACTTTGGCTCGGTGTCATCAGCTTGAACACAGGTCGCTGTCGAGTGGGCCATGGTACACTTGTCGCAGCGTGGTTTCATATGACTGTTTTTCGTGCCATGGCCGAAGGAGAGGCAGCTTGTGCATTGGGTCACATCACGGTATTGCGGTTTGTAGAATTCCCAGTCGATAATGACCTGAAACGGGTCACTCTTCAGCGCAGGTTAGTCACGATAGTTGGTATTGGGCATAGGCCGTCGATTCATTGGGTGGACTGCCTCTGGTTTTAATCCGAGCCTCATCAGTTCATCTTTTACGGCAGCCGCTTCGTACGACGGCAGTCCTCGTAAAACAACCTTCAATGGTTTCATCGAAGGCAAATCGTGGGTGTAAAACTCCACTGTGCTGTTCTTCAGCAGGTCACCGACCGACTTGTACTGCTGTAGGCTGCAGCACATGATCTTTGTTCCAACGCCACAGATCTTGAATCTTGGGAATAATTTGCGTTTTGCCAGCTCATCCCTAAGCTGGGGGACGTCCTTGAACGGGGGTAAACAGCGGGGGAATCCACTCTTTTTTTTACAATTTAATCGGTGTCATCACCGCCATTTTCTACCTCGAGCACCGAGAATTGGTTGCTCTGTAGTAGCCGATTTGCTGCTTCATCCTAGCAATCCTAGTAATCCTTCTTACTAGCGCCCTCCGATGCAGGAGCAGTAGGACGGTTGCGTACCATGCTTTGTTTGGTGGCAAGTGCAATTAGACTTGCCAATGCGCCTGTCGATGATGGCACTTCCACGACGCGAACGTAGCGATGAAACGGACTAGAAAAAACTCGATAGCTAACCGAGCGAACGAACGGACAAACTATACTGATAGACGGTCTGCAACTCGATTAACATTCGAAGTCCATCCTGTTTTACATATTTTGCTAAAAAAATACTTTCTAAGCTCCGCCCCTGACAGGATTTCCTGCCGTTTTTTATGAATGGGGCGGGGCAGAAAGTATCTTTTGTGCAGAATATGTAAAAAAGGATGGACTTCGGATGTTAATCGAATTGCAAATATAGAGGTACCAGATATGTTTTACAGTCAGTCCACCAGCTGTTCAGTCCGTATTTTCGCTCGAGTTCTCGATTCGATTTTGTTTCGTTTTGTGCTGTCGCGTTGCGCCGTGGAAGTGTCGCCACCTTCTCGTGTTCTGGCAAGTTTAATTGAACTTGCAAACACGAAACAAATGGTGCGTAAACGTGCCAATGAGCCAGCAGCGGGCCCTTCAAAGAAGGTGCTAATCAAGCCCAGCGCGCCGCAGGATGACGCCGGAAAACGAGTACTGCAAGCCAACCAGTATGCCGTATTCCCGTAAGAAAATGGCGAAGGTGACACCGTTCTTATTGCAAGAAGAGAGCAGATTCCCCCGTTTTTCACGCCGGTGAAGGATGTTGCCAAGCTGGGTGCCGAACTGGCAAAACACAAGCTGCTGCCTCGTTTCAAGCTTTGCAGCATCGGTACAAAAATCATGTGCTTCAGCTTGGAGGAGTACAAACAAATAGGAAGTTTCAGTGCCTCAGACTTGGCTACTTCCCCTCGTGTTGGAAGTCAGCTAAAGTCATACCCATCCGGAAACCTGGGAAGGATCCGTCCTCTCCTTCAAGTTATCGACCAATCAGCCTTGTTACTCGCCCAGTTACAACTTGTTACTCGAGGAACAGTTTGGTTTCCGGAAAGGTCGTTCGACCGTCCACCAGCTGACTCGAGTAACAAACATTCTCAGACGGAACAAGTCTGCTTCGAAAACATCTGCCATGGCGTTGTTGGACGTTGAAAAAGCATTCGACAATGTCTGGCATGATGGCCTGGTGTTCAAATTGTAGCAGTACGGTCTTCCAATCTTCCTAGTGAAGATCATAAACAACTATCTATCAGACAGGACGTTCCGAGTCTCTCTGAATGGCATCTCATCGGATGCTTTCAACATCGGTGCCGGGGTTCCACAAGGAAGCATTATTGGCCCCATCCTATTCAACCTGCTCACCTTCGATATGCTGACTCTCCCTGATGGTGGATCGTTGTATCTGTTCGCATATGACACATCCATCGTCTACAAGGGTAGGGCCATCGGACCTCTGACTGTCATCTTCAGAGAGGCCTGGACGTCCTGTTTGAATATTTCAACAGCTGGAAGATCCGTAACAACGCGGCAAAGACCCAGGTCATCATATTTCTATACTCTAAATCTCCCAGACTTGTTCCGTCGGCGAATAACGGCACAGTGGTGGAATGGTCCAAAGAGGTCGTGTACCTCGGGCTAACACTAGACATCAAGCTTCTTTTCAGGGAGCACGTTGACAAAACAAAAACCAAGTGTAACATCTTGATAAGTTCGTTGTATCCACTTATCAACAGGAAGTCAACCCTGTCTCTGAAAAATAAGCTTGCTGTCTACAAACAAATCATCCTTCCTGTAATCGAGTACGGTATGCCAATCTGGGAGAGTTGCGCAAAATGCCATCACCTTAAACTCCAAAGGATCCAGAACAAGATCCTTAGGATGGTCCTAAACAGTCCCCCGCGGACTAGAAATTCTGAGATCCACTTCCTGGCTGGAATTCAAACATTAGAAGAACGGAGAGTATTCATCCTGGAAAGGTTCAGAGACACCTGTCTGAGATCAAATCATCAGATCATACGCGATCTAGCACGTTAGGTTAAGTTATACTCGTAGTTAGGTAGGTTATCACCTTTTTCAATTCAAATAAAACACATCCCCAAAGGGATGTTCTGTAAGCTAGTTGAAAAACGCAAATATTAAATTAGAATATCAAATTAAACAAAGATGAAGAGCCAAGTAGGCTTATCAATTAAAATGATAAATCAATGTACTACCATAATCAACAGAAATAAACATAATTTTATTACTTTTACAGTCAGTTGCTGATAAATCACAATCATCATCGTGAGCAAATTTTTTCTTTAATTTGAATGTTTTGGTCTTGCTGACCCCGAAGAAATCTTCGATTGGGCGACACTGAGGCAGATTTGTCGGGTTGTGGTTTTTGGGTACAAATGGGATCGAATGGGTATTCAGGAACGATTGTGTTTTTTTGGCGTAATGCGATGACGCTTTATCCGGCCAAAACACGTATTGTCCATCAGCATGATGTTTTTGTAGAAACGGGATCAAAATTTTCTTCAAACATTCGTTCTGGCACACATATTGAGTGATTGCCAAACCAGAGTAATAAGTGAGCGAGTGAGTAGTGAGAAGTGCATTCTCCTGATCAACGGCGGGTGGTTCTCAACAAGTCTTTAACAAATAGGAGATTCTTTCAGAACAATCAAACAGTTGCGTGTTTTATTAAATTTTATTTAAAAACAGTAAACATACCATCAATTTCTCGCTGGAATAACCGAAAATAAAATAGAAAATACATCGTTCGTTAGGACTGAACGTAGTACGATATAAAAATACTCTTTCTATAGATATGATAATGGAAAATGATTATTTACAACAGATTAGGTCGCTATAGTTTTTTTGTTTATCATGAAGTCAAAGTGTCCTCTACTAAACTTAATTTAAACCATAAATCTAATTGCGGAGCGTTCTTATCTTACACATCTAGTTGAGTATTGTGATTGATGATGAAAACGTCAGGCTGTGTATGTTCCCAAAACAACCGGACAGCTTGGAAAAGAAGCGGCAGAACATGTTCTATTTACAGAGCAACTGATCGATTGCATTTTTTTTGCATCTGAGTAGCGGAAAAAATAATTAACGTCATAACTTTACAGCAGACATGATTGATTGGCAGCTGGGTTGAATCGGATCAGCTTTCGTAGATTTATGGGCAGCGTTTGATCTGAATTGAGTTGCAGAATTAAATGGGAAATTCAATCGAAGAATGTGTTATTATCTTTTTTTTTTAACTGCGGTTGATAATCCTATTTAATATTTACATCGTTAATATTAATAAAATTATAGCGTTTGGCTCGCCTTCCACCAACCAACATGAGCAAGGTGTGATGCTTTTCCGGTCGTTTTGCCATTTGATGTGAGCAATGTGCTTTAAAGCTGAAATGATTTTTAAATTTTTCACGTTGGAAAAGTTTAAAAATCACACCAAGCTTCCAGCGGCCGATTTCTGTCGTTTGTGTAACAAATTCAGAACATATAATCTAACCTAACGGATTAAAATTATGCTATTCTTAGGAAAAACTCTACTTACATAAGTGGAAGTGGATAAGTGGCGGTTTTTTTTTCGGTCGGAAATGTTCGATGAGAGTTGGTAGGTTTACGGCCTTTTATTGAATCGACTCCGATATCGCTTCCGACTTCTAGCGGTAAGTGAAGACGACTTTGGCAAGAACCATTAATACGTGCCATAAAAAATCTTCAGCTCCATAAAACGGGCCTTCCCGTGCCCGAGTGGGTGGTGATAATCGTACATCACGCAAATTTATGTTGATAAACAACTTCTCGGCGGCTCTCGGCGAGGAAGTAACGAGCACTTTTGGAGCCGCACACGCTTTCTTGGGCGGGGGAGGTAAACAATGCCTGATTTTACGGTCCAAATCAGTCCCGGGATTGAAATTATAGTTGTTGTTATAAGCGAAGGGAGTTGCTTCTTCTCAGCAGCGATTATGGGTGATGGGTTATATGTAACTTTGCTGGCCATTATTGGTGGAAGAGGATCGGTTTTCTGCCGGTAGATGGCTGCAGGGTACCGTCCAGCTGAAGGGGTTTGATCCGGTGTATCTAGCGGGGCGTTCCACTGTACGTTAGACTGGTCATAAGTCATTGGTGTGTGAATCGTCGGTTTGAGTGAGAGCAAGGGGCTACAGGATGGAAAAAAGTTATACTCCTTGCCTGGTGAATCTACTGACTGGGCAAAATCAAAATCAGAACGATTGGGACGCATACATTTCATAATTTACCGAGCAGTGCCAGTTAAAACAGCAGTCAAAATTTCGTTTATTGTGAACCAATTTGAGAAATCCCATGAACTGGTGACCCAATCACTGTACTGTACTCAGTAGACTGATGCAAAATTTGAAATTTTCGCTCCACAGTGTTCAAACGGTTCCTATTTGGATCCTGATTAGCCTTCCAAAATTTGAACTCATTTAGTAGGAAACTGACTTGGCACCCTATTACTCTGCTCTAAAAATTAATACCTGTTTTTGGCGCGTAGAATAGAGCTAAAACATCATGGCTACTATATCACACTGCAGAATACAGTGTTACCCATAAAACAGTTGCTTGATCATGCCATAAGAATATCAATCTCTTAAGCAATAGTAGCATAGTAATTCTCATATAAACTTCAAATGGTGCCCAGTCGGTTTCTTACCAAATCAGTTCAAACCTTGGGAGGCTAATCTAGACCCGAATCGAAACCACTTGAGCATTGTGGAGCGAAAATGTCAAATTTTGCATCAGTCTAGAACTCAGGTGGTGGCGACGTTGACACTAGGCAACCAAAAGTTGGTGAAAGGGCGTAGCAATAACGTCCTGTTCACAATTACAAATAGAGTAAAATTATACCCAAAATTACATTTACGCCAACAAATAAATAAACGATATTTAAAAAACATATTATTTAACTTTCCAACTTTGTGTCGAGGAGATCGAAGTAGGCTGCGCTCGACGACTGACGTGTGAATTTTTGGTGCGTGTTTTTCTTCCGCTGATTTATCAATTTTTAATTTAATGCTGCAATGCTTGTAAAGTGTCGCGAAGCTTTTAAATCAATGTTGAAAAGTGCATAACAGAAACGCGTGTGAATTGTGTGCAAGATGAGTGGGATTCAAAGCTCTTGCCGTGTAGCATGAGCAGCTGGCTTGTGGGGAACGAAGCAGAGGGTTGCCAATATGAATGTTTCGTTCTTTTCTACTAAGTTTCCCGAAATGTGCAACCACTGGGGATCGTCAAAAGCCTGGAGTATGGAGATTTGAAAGGTTCATCCATTCAACATGACGGAAGAATCAAACAAAGATAAGTTTAGTTCATTTCGAGGAATGTATCATTTGATGTTCACCCAAGCAAACACGTTATTTCGCCTTTTTGGCTATATGCGAGCCTCATCAGAACATACAATTACTGATATAGTCGTTGTTCAGCTGTGCCTATGGTTACTTGGGCAGTTTATAGTCATGAGTACGTGCGTGCGTGCAAAGAATCATTACCAACATAAGAGAAAATTCGGTAAGATCCTTCCATTGCATTATTTTATGATTCTTCAATATTGTACAAATATTTACACATTACACACAACTACACATAGTAACTCGGAGCGTTTGGTACGGTATGTCCACGCATCCTTCCACCCCTGTAGATTCAAAAAAAAATTTCCATTCATTTCCAAGAATCATCTCTGCGGCAAATACAACGCAGTAGGCCTGGCCGTATTGACTCAGATTAAATTAGACAAGAAAAATGATTAGACCTCATCTAACCTAATCATTTTCCAGGATGCTTTCTTGTACTGGCTGCGTTTTATTAGATTGGATTAGATTAGATTTAACTTTCCAACTTTGTCTCAAACGCCATTTTGATCAGAAGTGCCGTTTCCGCGCTACAGTTTTTTGAAAAATATCAGGACGCCATTTTGAAAATTTTACAAGATTCAAAATGACAGAAGTTTAGCACAAATGTGAATTACTGCCTACAACAAACAATTATGCGAAGTTTCATGCAAATCGATGAAGGTCGAATTTTTCCGCTGCTCAATGCTATAAATTTTCCCTTGTCCTACTGCTGCTGTTAATGTTTGGTTATGTTTTGACTTTTCAGTGTTTTGGAGGATCCAAACAACTATAATGCTTTCTTGGCCTGAGACTGGCGCCGATACATAACCACACATATATTGAGAAAACATGACGTCTGAACAAGCTATTTAAAGTCAGACAAAAACAGCCATCTGCCAGCCCCTCGTTCTGCCTCACAAAACCCACGCCGATCATCCATCTTGCGTCGAACCTATAATTTCCCCTGTATCCCTTTTATCGCCAGTTCCGAACAACAAAGAACGCCCGATTCGATCCACAATCGCCACGCCATGGACAACGGAAAGTAAATGAAACTACCCCCCATCCTACCGGAATCCCTTGTTCTAAGACTGCGTGTCACGCATCAACAAAGAGCCATAAAACTACCAGCTCTCACCTTACCGGCGTCGGTGAGGGAAGAACCTTTCAACGTTTTGCCGCCCATGTGGCAATTTTCTTCCCTTCCCCAATAATAAAAACAAAAACCTGAACAGGAATTGATTGCTATCACTTGAAAAGTCGCATAAAATTAATTACTAAAATAGTTTCAGTGTTTGTCCTAGGTTCTAGAGAGTCTGTCGGCCTCAGTGGCGGTGGCCCGCCTTAGCCCACGTAGGGGTAGTGGGCGTACGGGCCGGGGAAGTAACCGGGGAAGGCAGCCGCCGTCGGTTGCACCACCGGAACCGACTGCGTCACGTAGGTGGTCAACTGCGTCGGGACGACCGTCGTCGAGTAGAGCGTGGTGTAGGCCGTCTTGGCGCCGAAGGTCAGCTTCAGGACCTTGCTGTTGGTTTCCGTTACTACGATGTTGGTGACGACCGGGGTGGACTGGAGCGTAACCTGTGGCTGCTGGAAGGGGTTCAGCTGGGGGATTGGTGGAAGTGGGAGCGAGGGTAGGGTGGTGGTGACGACTTCGTAGTTGGTCTTGGTGAGGGTGCCGATGGGGCGCGAAATGGTACTGAATTTGGTGTTCTGGCCGTTGATGATCGGGAGGACGTGCGATTCGTAGATGGTTTCAAGAGTGATGATCGGTTTGGAAGAGGTGATGACGGACGGGATTTGGGCAGCAGCGGCTGGGTTAAGTAACCGGAGCAGAGCCAACTGTTGCAGTTGATCTGGGGTTAGGGACGGGGTGGATACCGGGGCTTCCGTCGTGGTCTTGATGCCTTCCTTGTGAGACGCGATCTTCTTCTTGGGTCGAATGTTTTCTGGGATGTTGGTCTTGTCGACTTCGGAGAGATCGAAATCGGATCCAATGCTGGACAGGTCCAGATCGGACGGTAGACGGTCGCGCTTGGGTTTGTCGTCGTCTTCGTCGTTTTCGTCACCGAATTCCAACTCCAAGTGCAGTTCGGATCCGGCCTCATCCAGACGGCTGTTGAACTCGTTCAAGGTCTTTGACGGGACAAACTGGTAGAGCTCCATCGGTGGCAGTGTTTTGGTGGCAGTCACCAACCGGGTCACGTGGTAAGTTTGAATCAGCGTGTAGCTCGTGGTATCCGTTCCATCACGAATCACCGGAAGGATGTGAGTCTTCAACATGACCTGAGTAGTGCTGAAGGTCTCCGTCAGCGTCTCCAGTGGTGGAGTTTCCGTGTCTCCGGTAAGCGTAATCGCTGGCAGAGTAGCGATGCTCGAGTCCAGCAGATTGCTTTCCTTGTCGATGTGGGTGGTTGTAGCCAGGATGTTCTCGGTCAGTGGTTCCGTCAGCGAGGGGGTGATGGTAGCCGTTTCCTGTTCCAAGACCTTCTCGAAAGTCGAAGTCACGGTGATGTAGCGGGTGTTCTTCACGGTGCCAACCTGAAGCAAAACCGCAAAAAAACCAATTACTGAAAAATCTAACACGACAATTACCTCATAACGTCAAACCTGGAAAGTGTAGGGTGACTTGATGGTAGCGATTTCATAGTATGTGTCCTTGAAGTCCACCGGCGTGGAAATCTCCACCTTGACCGTCTCGATCGGATACCGGCGCTCAATCTGGTTATCGTTCTCGGCATCGTTCAGCACGTTTCCGTTGACCGATCCGGACTGATCCAGGTCCGCATCGGTGTCGACCTTCTCCGAGTGGTCCGGGTTCTGCGAGATGTCATTGTACTGCACCGAGGTGTCCGAGATGGGGGCTGTAGTGAGGTTCTCCACACCGTCGCTGGACTTCTTGGATCCCGGGTGCTTTCGGATATTGACCGTCGGTTTCGGGGGGCTCTTGTACTGCCACCGTCCGGGCGAGCGGTTCAACTTGAACTTGTACAGGCTGGTGGTGGTGGTGGAGGATTCGCCCTCCGGCGGCGTTGGCCTCAGGTTTGGCTTGAACGCCCGGCGATTGGCCGCCTCCTGACTCGGGGTTGCTGACGACGCTGGGCTAGATATGGTAGAGCTAGGCTTGAAACTGTTACGAGAAGCTTTGTTACGCCTGTTTGCGTAGGCGGGAGTGGTGATGGTTTCACTAAAAACGGACACCGTCGCCAGTTCCACACTGGATGAGGAGAATCGGTTAAAGCGGGTGCTGCAAAAACAGGGTTAGGTGGTGGGGGTGGTGGTGGTTTGTGGTGTCGGTGAGGGATAGGGTGGAACGGGTGGGAGGAAAAGAAAACGGAAAAAAACATATTTACAGTCACCGTGGGTGTGTTGAGAGTATGTGTATGTGTGGGTGTGTGTGTGTGTGCTTATGTATCTATGTATAGGTGGGCTGTGGCGTGTTGGTTTTGGTGGTCTCAATTGAACTGAAATCGCAATCCAACACTCTATGTACATTACATGCGGGGGTTTTTTTTTTTTGGTTTTGGGTGTGTATTGAGGTGAATTGGCAGGACAATCATAAATGTCTTCACCTTGGAATAGAAAGCTCATTGCCCAAACACTGAGAAAACGTGCAAATTTTGATCGTTGGCTGTACGCAAATCGAAAGATGGAACACATTCATACTTACTCATTCATACGAATACTGTCTGATTGAGGACTGAAAGAAGAGATTCATTAGTCATAGGTCTAAAGTGATTTGCTGTCATTCGTCGGTCGGTGCCGTTCTACACGAAGAATTGATGTGGTATGTAAATCATAATTAGCGTCAAGCATACTTTCACCGAGCATCATTGTTGTGATATTTCACGGAGACATACAGTAAGTGAAAATGTGCAAGTTGTAAAATCATGACTTGGTGATCAATGGATTCATGTTCGATCTTGAGAATATTCTTGAACCTTCATTGGTCATTGCAAGGCTCCGGTGCAGGTGCCAAAAAGTGTGCCAAATGTGCCACTTGAATGTCGTTTCACCACTTTCTCTTACCTGTCATCATCGCTTGAGTCAATCAGTTGATAAGGAAAATAATTACAGCAAAAATCATTTAGATTTGCTACTCCAAAGGGCTTTATTGTGGATCATTGATTTCATCAGCAGGTGCCATTAATATTGCTGGAATTTGTCGTGAAAGTCTCCAGATTTTTTTTTAAATCCCTCGGCATGCCCTTGATAAATAATTTCTGGACTTGATCAGAAAGTTCTTCGGACTTTTTTTTAAAGATTCTTGGAGACCTGTGGTCTTTCTCTTGATTAACTTGGAAGCCTTCACGCCAATGTTAACAATGCTCTTCAGAGTCTCCAAACATGGTTTATAATCAATTTGGCATCCTTTCGGTTTTACTCGATGTGCCCCGGAAGTTGTCTAAACATTTGCATTAGACTGATACACAATTTTGAATTCTTGCTTCAAAGTGCTCGAACGGTTTCAAATCGGCTTCAGATTAGCCTCTCAACAATTCAACTCATTTGGTAAGAAACTGACTTGGCACAAACCATTTGAAGTTTATATGGAAACTACTATGAGAAATCTAAATTTGTTGATCATTGCTCTCTAGCCTTTTATTCCATATTACACTGTTAAAAAGTTCTTTTGCTATTTTTATGGGAAATTTTCTCAGCTACAAGTTTGTAGAAGTCAATTTAAATAATTATTAATTGGGTACTTTGGGTTTTGAAAAATTTATCGGTTTTTATACACCATCTGATAGAGCTTTGTTTTCTAACCACAACGATATTTTTTTCGAACCCATAGACGTTCATCTCGATTTTCAAATAAAGATTTAAAGCAAAATAATATTGCCAGTTCTCAGAAATCCTAGCATTCATTAATTTTTCAGAAACAAGAAGAAAACACAACCGCAGTTGTCATACATTCCAAACACTGACACAAAAACATATTATCAAATTAATTGTAGACTTCAAACTTTTATGAAATTCAGATCCACTCTAAATTATTTTTTCTCATACCCGTTCTGGCTCAGGTTCGGGCAGACTCTAATATGTAATCACAACCGGATAAATTATATATGATTCTTAAACCAAATTTTCTGACCTTTTATGTGAGGTTCTGCGGATATCAAAGAACTCTGTTCGTCCCGAATGTCAAGCATTTTACCATGAAATATATTTTGGAAGTTTGAGAGTAACAAATATCGTTTATTGTCCGTTTAAGGACAAAATGAACTCTTTTCCGATAACCCGCTAGATGGCTTGGATGACGGCTTCAAACGTATTGAGAATAGTTGGATCGCTAAAGGATCACTCTATAAACTTATCTGGTTTACCAAATTTAACTAAATTGCAGGCTAGACAGCAGGATGAACTTTCGGTATATGTTTAGGCATGATTGGTGGGTTGAAGGGCGGCTGGACTGTTAGCTCGATTATTGACTGCATCACTTTGTACATAAAATATTTTTACTTTTTATTTTATCCGATCTAATTGATGCAAATCGGGGATGGCAGAGCTGAAATGCTATAGATCCACAAACAAACTTCCTTTTTCTTCGATGTTCAATCCGAACTTTCATTTGCTTTATTGATGTTTTGTGATGCTTTTCGCGTGAGGACATAGCCTTCTGCGAATCGTTTTGGTTCAGTGCTTCAAAGTTTCATTGGCATTGGCTGTCAGTGACGATTGTCAATTTCAGTTGTCACATCTGACGCCGAAAGGTAATTTTTCTCTGTATTAGCAATAACTTCACTGTTTGACACTAAACTTACAAATTGACAGCTCACTCCCATACAAAGTCCCACCTAGGGGTGCTAAGATGGTATTTTTATCCAATGTAATCGCATTTTTTATAATAGTTCCAGGGCACCAAAATTGATGATATTCTGGATTTTGGCTCCATTTGACATGCAGATTACGTATATGAAATTACCTCACTAAAGAACCCAATTATTTAAGAGATTGATAATCTTATGGCATGATCAAGCAGTTGTTTCGTAGGTAAAACTGTTTTGTGCAGTGTGACCAAAGAAGAATACTAAGATGAAACAGTTGAAAGAAAAACTTTCTATTTTAGTGTCCTCTTTCACGGTCCCTTTCTTCCAAGGAATACCCTTCGTATGCAAGGTAATTTTGTGGTTTTGATGCCTCCTCGGTAGATATGAATAATATGAATTTTGCTCTTTTTATCAAAACAATCACACCAAAGTTAAAGATGTCCCAATTTTTAATGACTCGATTAACAACTAATCGATTATTTTTTGTTCGCTATGCTGTCATTTTTCCATCATTGAGAGAGCAGATCATGTTTGGGTGATGATCCTCTGGAGAAGTTAATGCTTATATCGGCATGATATAACCGATTACAAATATTTTTTTTTACTTATCGGTTCGTTAATCGATTGATAGATTATTCAAATGAAAATCGGCCATCATGGTAACTGAAAATTACGTCCCCATGGTAACTGAAATAATCACGAGTGCTGCCCATGGTAACTGAAGTAAACCGGTGTGTGGCGTAGTGCTCTATTAAATGCTCCAAAAACACCAATGTTGCTGCTAAATAGTTGATTGAGCATAATCATAAGACATCAGTGACTTGAATCTTTAATAACTTTTGTTCTTTGCATCGAAAAGTGGTCTACAAGCAAAGTTATCATTTTGAAGAGCAAAGCGATATGGTGGATTGTGAAAGAGATAAAAAATGGTTTTCCCCAGCTAGCTGGCATCCCTATCTTGTTTGCCTTGCCTTGAAAAGAGCTAACATCGCTGCGGGCCCGCGAATTGCGGGCCCCACTGACAGCTCATAATTTGTAAACAAATAGAAGATTCAAGCCAGAATTTCAAAAAAGGCGTGACTGATATTATGGATATTCTTAATATTTTTGCTTACATTTTGTGAAAAATAAACTTAGGACTCATAAAATATTATTTTCTGATTTTCTTCCACGAAGTCAACCATTTATATGGCATAAAAGGGAAAATAATTTCATTTGATAAAAATAAGACAATTCAGTCACGCCATTTTTGCAGTTCACACTGGAATTGTGACGTTTCAGATGTTGGTTTCAATAACATGGCGGCATGCCAGCCAGCTGGTTTTCCCATAGTAATTTCCATATACACTTCAAATGGTTTGTGCCAAGTCTGTTTCGTTAACGGCGCCGGTGGTGTAGTGGTAAGCGTGATTACCTCTCACCCCAGCAGGCCTGGGTTCAATCCCAGTCGGCGCCGCCGGGATGTTCTGAGGCATAACATCTCTGATCACGCCTTCCTTCGGATGGGAAGTAAAGCCGTTGGTCCCCGGTTCATGAGTTGATGGGTCGATAGGTAGGGTCCAGGTGTGGAAGCTGCTTTCCTGGCACGTCGGTAGCATTGGTGCTCAGCACGGAAAACAAGATCGGCGGAAAAAACAAACCAAAGGAAAAAAAAAAAAGTCTGTTTCGTACAAAATGAATTGAAATTTCGAGAGACTAATCTGGAGCCGATTTGAAACCGTTTGAGCACTAGGCAGCGAATATTTCAAATTTTGCATCAGTCTAATGCTCATGGATTTCAAGACTCTATTCGGCGATCGGAGTTCCAATTTCCTGGTCAAACCAAGTGAAATATCTTGGATTAGTTCTTGACCAAAAATTAACTTTTAAAGATCACATTGAGGGCATTCAAGCCAAATGTAACAAATATATAAAATGTTTGTATCCTCTTATAAACAGGAAATCCAAACTTTGCCTGACGAATAAACTTCTAATATTTAAACAAGTTTTTAGACCGGCCATGCTTTACGCTGTGCCAATATGGTCTTGTTGTTGCACTACCAGGAAAAAAGCACTTCAAAGGATTCAGAACAAAATTCTGAAGATGATTTTGAAGTTGCCTCCCTGGTACAGTACTACCGAAGTACATAGAATTTCGAATGTTGAGACTTTAGCACAAATGTCCAACAAAATAATTAATAATTTCCGGCAAAAATCGTTACAATCCTCAATTGCAACGATTAATTCCCTTTATACTTAGATAAGATTTAGTTTTAGTTATTTAGTTTTAAGCTATCAATTGTTATACTGACATGCAGGTTTAAAAAACCTGTTTAAAATACTGAATTGCCAAGACAGGAACAATGTAAAAACACTTAGATATATATCATAAAAATTAAGGCTGGTAAGTTACTGTAGTAACTGGAGCACCTAGGTTAAAAATGAAATGTAATTTATTTTGAATTTGGAACAAATAAAGAGTTAAAAAAAAAAAGACTCTATTCGGCGCAGAAATATGAACATTTAAATTTTCACTGGGCGCTCTTGAAGTGGAAAAATATTGGTACGTCCCTGGTGATACAAATAAGCGCTTGAAGAAAATTGCACCGGATAAAAATAAATAAATAAAAACATAATCCAAACATTTAAACATAAACATAAACATAGGTGAATTCATACATATTTGATGGTAACACCCCGAAGTAACATTTTAAGTTTTATTATTTTATTTTAATACACAACATACCAGGGTTTAAGGTCAAGGCTATTTTGTCATTCATCCATTCACCAAAACCTCATTAAGACTAGAATCTGTCTAGTTGGCCCACCCTGGAGAAATTTCTGAAAGATGTACCTATTCTCGGAGCTTTTCAAGATTGATTTACTGCAAGAAGGTTTTAATTGAGAATCTTTTGAAAACCGTATTTAAGCTACAATAAAAGCTATTTGGTAACAATAAAACCAATTCTTGAGCCGTTTTCCCTAGTTGCTTGCTAAATCCACTAGAAAAGCATTAATCAAGATAGAAAAGAATTCATAATTACCGTCCGATCTTATGAATTACCAAAATTATTTAAATAGTTCTCATAAAGTAGCCTAGTCTTAGGTGCCATATTAAATCTCGTGTGAAATGTACGTGATAAAACTGAAAAAAATTAGTTCACCCTCGGAAAACGTAGATTTTACTAATTATTTTAAATTTAAGTGAAAACAAAATTATTCGTTAGATCAATCATCTAGTTTAGCCAAGATTTTTTAAAAAGATTTTCGCAAAAATATTTGCTTATTGCTAAATTGACCAAAATAAATTATTATTATTTAACTTTATTAGGGAGGCTTTCAGCCTTGGGCTGGTTCGTTGACCAAAATAAAGTTTTATCCAACGAAACATAGATTGAGAAACGAAGATTGTGAAAAACCAACAAAATTATTGTAATATGGCGGAGGCATAAAAATTTGATTTTCATGGACCATTTGTGAAAAAAAGTGTTTTGCTTTCAAGAAATCCCTAACAAATTAAAAAGGTTTTAAAAAGGCTTTTATGAAGAAAACTTGCAGACTGAAATGTATTTATCTGAAGCTGGTTTGCTTGATCCTAACCCGTTCAGATTTATGCCAGCATTTATGGAGGCAAAGCTGCCGGCATAAATTTAAACTTTAAAGTTTGTTTATCTTTCTATAGTTGCGCTGTGCGATTCAGCGTTCTTCTAGGCAATGGATTGGAAGAAGTTACTCAGAAAGTGTGCGATACTTTTGTATTATAGAGGAAATCTCGATGAACATTTCAAATGGTCCTATCTGCTTTGATCGATTCTCTTCATCGACTTTCTCTTTCGTTAATAACTCAGCTGCAAAACCTTTCCCTGTTGTATTTGACGTTTTGGACGCTAGATAAGAACATCCTTTATCAAACTATGTGGTAGAATTAGCGCGAAATCTGTTTGCATAGCAGTGGTTATGAAAAGAGAAAGTCGATGAAGAGAATCGATCAAAGCAGATAGGACCATTTGAAATGTTCATCGAGAAATGTCTCTAATGTTAGCCTATGGATATAAGATTGGGCCCATCGCTAAAAATCTGCTATTTATCAATTTTATCTAGATGAACGCGCTATTGGGACGTTACTAATGGATATTTTTGGTTGCTATTGAAAATTTAGTCGATTGCTGAATTTATGTATGGGCCCAAATTAGGGACACTTAGGCCGACATTATCTGCATTTCCCCTATTTAGCATTTCGAACAGCTTGTTCCCGAAAAAGATCCTCTTCTTCCAGATGATTCCCGAAGTGCACCAACAAACGACGCAGGAATGTACGTTAGAATGAAATTTCTGATAAGTTGACCCATTCGCCGAATAAAATCGCTGCCATGGATCGGAAATCAGCTAATCCCTCCTAACTGGCAGCTTGGTAGTTTGCTGTCGGTACTGATCCAAGTCATTCCGTTCGTCACCTTTTGGTACCGGTTCTTCTAAAGATTTTTGCTGAAATCGACCTACTTCGTCTATCTTTCGAGATTTCCTTGTCATAAATTTTGGTTTAATTTATTATGAGGATCCATATCTTCTAAGTTCAATTTGTAACAGAGTAGTTGTGGATTTTATAATACACTTTAGACTTAACAGCATTGATATATGCCTTCTGCTCTCATTTAAACCCCAATGATTTTATGGTTGCTTTTATAATTATAGAACACTTTTAAAGAGTATTTGATCAAGCCATTAATAAACAATTGCTGATGAAGTTTATGACTCAATTACAGAACAGTTTTATGGATGGATTGAGAACTGCTTTAAATTTATTTTTATTTTTGTGATTATTGATGACAAACTCAAGTTCAATTCTCATATTGACAATGTCATTAAGAAAATTGCCAAGAAGTATGGAATTCTATGTCGCTTGAAAAACGATTTAACTATTGGTAGAAAAATACAGTTATGCAAATCAATCATCTCCCCTCATCTAGACTTTGGGCTACAAAATGGTGAGTTGACAACCTGGAAGGAGCGGAATACCTAGCCCTGGTCCTCACAAGTTCCTACTTCACGCCTCCTCGAGTCATATGATAACAAAAGACTACCAGCTGAAACATGGACACAGCTGGTTGGCGTAGCCTGGGCAATGTTGCCAGTCCGGCAATAGCAAAGTGAAGAGGTGCGACGCGAACACTGGCGCGGTAACCATAGTACGGTGATAGAGGAAATGCTTCACCAAACCTGAGCGTCTGCTCACCATGGAGGTGCGGCTCAAAACGGCGTCTGTTCTCCATGTTAGGAGCGGCTGATCACCGTCCTAGTGCCAGCGTGGGACTCTAAACAGAGCTGTGCACGATGGTCCCCCGGCGAGACAGGGGGTTGGGGCAGGCCCAACAAGCCGCCCTGGAAAAAAACAAAGTTGCAAATACCGAAGAAAGAAATACGGATCGGAACAATCGGCACAGACCTACGCGACGAAATAAGGACTACGATTGGAAACTCGGAACATGGAACTGCAAATCGCTCGGCTTCCCGGGTTGCGATAGGTTAATCTATGACGAACTTCAACCACGCAACTTCGAAGTCGTAGCACTGCAGGAACTTTGCTGGACGGGACAAAAGGTATGGAAAAGCGGGCATCGAGCGGCTACTTTCTACCAGAGCTGTGGCACCACCAACGAGCTGGGAACCGGCTTTGTAGTGCTGGGTAAGATGCGCCAACGCGTGATTGGTTGGCAGCCGATCAACGCGAGGATGTGCAAGTTGAGGATTAAGGGCCGTTTCTTCAACTACAGCATCATCAACGTGCACTGCCCACACGAAGGGAGACCCGACGACGAGAAAGAAGCGTTCTATGCGCAGCTGGAGCAGGTGTACGACGGCTGTTCGCAACGGGACGTCAAAATCGTCATCGGCGACATGAACGCTCAGGTAGGACGGGAGGCAATGTATAGACCGGCAATCGGGCCAAACAGCCTGCATGCCGTATCGAACGACAACGGCCAACGATGCGTGAACTTTGCAGCCTCCCGGGGTATGGTAGTTCGAAGTACCTTTTTCCCCCGCAAGGATATCCACAAAGCCACCTGGAGATCACCTGACCAACACACAGAAAACCAAATCGATCACGTTCTAATCGACGGGAAATTCTTCTCCGACATTATCAACGTCCGCACGTACCGCAGTGCGAACATAGATTCGGACCACTACCTAGTTGCAGTATGCATGCGCTCAAAACTCTCGACGGTGCATAACACACGTCGAAGTCGAACGCCACGACCCAACATTGAGCAACTACGGGACACCGGAGTTGCCCAGGACTACGCGCAGCAGCTGGAAGTTGCACTACCCACGGAAGAGCAGCTTGGCGCAGCTTCTCTTGAAGATGGCTGGAGGGACATCCGTTCAGCCATAGGTAGTACTGCTGTAGCGGCACTAGGTACTGCAATCCCGGACCGAAGAAATGACTGGTTTGACGGCGAATGCAAACTGTTAGTAGAGGAGAAGAATGCAGCACGGGCGAGAATGCTGCAACACCGCACGAGATTGAATGTGGAGCGATACAGACAAGCGCGGAACAGACAAAACTCGGTTTTCCGAAGGAAGAAGCGTCAGCAGGAAGATCGAGATCGCGAGGCGATGGAAAATCTGTACCGCGTAAACGACACACGGAAGTTCTACGAGAAGCTAAATAGTTCGCGCAAAGGCTACGTGCCGCAAGCCGATATGTGCAAGGACTTGGACGGTAACCTTCTCACGAACGAGTGTGAGGTGATTGAGAGGTGGAAGCAGTACTATGACGAGCACCTCAACGGTGAAGCAGCAGAAAACGAAGGTGGCACGGCAACAGACCTTGGAGCACGCGCAGAAGACGACAGGCTACCGGCCCCTGATCTTCAAGAAGTTGAGGAGGAGATCGGTCGGCTGAAGAACAACAAAGCAACTGGTGTAGATCAACTACCAAGTGAGCTATTGAAATACGGTGGTGAAGCACTGGCTAGAGCGCTGCACTGGGTAATTGCCAAGATTTGGGAGGAGGAGATATTACCGGAGGAGTGGATGGAAGGTGTCGTATGCCCAATCTACAAAAAGGGCGACAAGTTGGATTGCTGCAACTACCGCGCGATCACACTGCTGAGCGCCGCCTACAAGGTACTCTCCCAAATTCTATGCCGCCGTCTGTCACCATATGCAAGAGAGTTCGTGGGGCAATACCAGGCGGGATTCATGGGTGCCCGCGCTACCACGGACCAAATTTTCGCGATTCGGCAGGTTCTGCAGAAATGCCGCGAATACAACGTGCCCACACATCATTTGTTCATCGATTTCAAATCCGCATACGACACAATCGATCGAGATCAGCTATGGCAGATTATGCACGAGTACGGATTTCCGGATAAACTGACGCGATTGGTCAAGGCGACGATGGATCGAGTGACGTGCGTTGTTCGAGTATCGGGGACACTCTCGAGTCCCTTTGAATCTCGAAGGGGGTTACGGCAGGGTGATGGACTTTCGTGTCTGCTGTTCAACATCGCGTTAGAAGGTGTGATCAGAAGAGCTGGGATAGACACGAGTGGCACGATATTCAGGAAGTCCATCCAGCTCCTTGGTTTCGCCGATGACATTGACATTATGGCACGGAACTTTGAGATGATGGCGGAAACGTACATCAGACTGAAGGCTGAAGCTAGACGGATTGGACTTGCCATCAACGCATCAAAGACAAAATATATGAAAGCAAGAGGTTCTAGGGAAGACAATGTTAGCCTCCCACCCCGAGTTCAGATTGACGGTGACGAAATCGAGGTGGTCGATGAGTTCGTGTATTTGGGCTCACTGGTGACCGCCGAAAATGATACCAGCAGAGAAATTCAAAGACGCATTATGGCAGGGAATCGTGCCTACTTTGGACTCCGGAGGACGCTCCGGTCGAATAAAATTCGCCGCCGCACGAAGTTGACTGTCTACAAGACGCTGATTAGACCGGTGGTCCTTTACGGCCACGAGACCTGGACTATGCTCGTGGAGGACCAACGCGCCCTTGGTGTTTTCGAACGGAAGGTGTTGCGTACCATCTACGGTGGAGTGCAGATGGATGACGGAACGTGGAGGAGGCGAATGAACCACGAATTGCACCAGCTGCTGGGAGAACCATCCATCGTCCACATTGCAAAAATTGGGCGACTACGGTGGGCTGGGCACGTCGTAAGAATGCCGCACGACGACCCAGTGAAAATGGTTCTAGAAAGCGACCCAACAGGAACAAGAAGAAGAGGCGCGCAGCGGGCAAGGTGGATCGACCAAGTAGAAGGCGACCTGCGGACCCTTCGCAGACTACGAGGCTGGCGAACTGTGGCCATGGATCGAGTAGAGTGGAGACGACTTCTTCGGACAGCAGAGGACAACAAGGCCTTAGCCTGATTGGACTGATCTAGACTTTAGCCCTTCCATTTTATTTTTGGCCAATGAAACACAAATATCGAGATTACAGCGCTTGCAGAATAAAGTAATGCGTTTGATTTTAAGATGTAATAGATTCACTTCCTCAACTTTTATGCTGGACGCTTTGCAATGGCTGTCAGTGAAGCAAAGAATTGTGTTTTTGACTATGGTGTTCATTTTTGAAGTAGTTAACGGTTTGCTGCCTCGATATTTGTGTGATCGGATTGAAAGGGGAAGTGATTTTCATAGATATAACACTAGAAACGCGGATGAAGTAAGAACACCACATTTTTTGAATAATGCTTCACAAAATTCATTATTTTTCAAAGGTATAAATGTTTTCAATTCGATGCCTAGACACATCAATCGTGCAATTACACGTACAGAATTCAAGAGACGCTGCATTTCACATGTAAAAGCTGTTTATTGAGCAGTTAAACTTTTACGAATGGATAAATCATGTAGCTTGACGAAGTTATCACTAACGGATTATTTTGTATGGAGACTGTCATAAAGACATTTTAGTAATTTGTGTAGCATATACAAAAAACTACATTGTTTGCCTCGATGGTGATGATGGATTTTTAGTTTTTTTGATTTTGTAGTAGTAATAGTAAAAATAGCTTTGAGTAGTCTACAATGGTTTGAGCCTCGCGCGCGGAATACAGGTATAAATGACTAATACGTGGAAATTGTGGCAAAAGCCTTGAATTAGTAAAGGATTGGCTGGAAGTCGTTTCCTTAGATATAGTCCTGGCACTGCGGAAGCTTAAACGTGTAAATCCCAGGTCACGTGTAAATGGAAGTATTGTCGAGGACTATACTTGGACTTTTGATAACTAGTTACACCTTTGAATGTGTTTGGTTGATGCCTATAGCATATTTAACAGGACATTTATATCTGTAATTGCAAACCTGGTTAAAATGTTTATATTTAATTATCTTAAAGATAACTCGTCCAGCTCAAACCTTTGTAGGGGTAAGAGGTGGGACCATCATCATCAAACTAGGCAATCATCGACTTGCACGTCAGAATATAAAAGGTTTTTGAAACAGCGAAAAGCTGAGTTACTAAGCAGCAATGGTTTGCACTTTGAAATTCTGTATTTAAACTAAATGGATTGTTAATTGCCATTATAAAACCATCATTAATTACAGTGGATGCCAAATGGTTGCTGAATTGTTACTTGGGACTTAAACCTATTTTTTAGCGCAGAACAGTTTAATTAATTTCAGGAAAGTAACACGAAATTAATAGAAAAACTGATAAAATTCATAGATTTCCAGGAAAAATAGAAACATGCCCAACTCTTTAGATTAATTTCGAATACTGTTGTGATGTTCCAAGAACATAAGTGAATTTCCGAAGCGTTTGGAAAAGTTTCAAAACTTCAGGAAAGTTTAAAAAATTACAGAAATATCCAGATCTTTGGGGAAGGGCAAAGATCTCTAAGAATTGGTTCCAAGAGCTTTAAGAATTGGTTCCATGAGCTTTGGGAAATTTTCGTGAACTTAGATCACAGAAAACAGACATCCAACTTCGGTCAGGAACTTGTGTAAAGATAAGTGGGAACATCGCCGTTACGTGGTGCTAGCATCTCCTCATTTCCTCTATAAATTTTCCACTTCCGACCAATTTGGCGCTAGTATCGATACATTTTCTGTTGAAAATTGCCACTTGGCGCTACCAGCACTTAGTTTCTAGTGTAAGTTTTCCAACGCCATCAGGTTGTCAAAAAGGATTTTTAAGTGGGGAAGTCGCCGTTATTGGCGCTTAAATCGAATAGGAATCTTTACACAAGTTTTTAGTGAAATTTTGTTCGAGCCTCAACGTATGTTCTCTGTGCTTAGATGAGGCACAGAGAGCAGACGTTGAGACTGGAACTAAATTTCTGTAAAAACTTGTGTAAAGATTCCTATTCGACTTAAGTGCCACCAACGCTGACTTTTCCTCTTAAAAACTCTCTTTGACAACATGAGGGCGCTGGCGTTGCATAACTTACACTAGACACTAAGTGCCGGTATAACCGAGTGGCAATTTTCAACCGAAAATGTATCGATACTAGCGCCAAATTAGTCGAAAGTGGAAAATTTAAAGAGGAAATCTTGAGATGCTAGCGCTATGTATCGGTGACGTTCCCACTTATTTTTACACAAGTTTCTGGTGGAAGTTGGACGTTTGTTCTCTGTGGATGAAGATCAGAGAACTTCACGACAGCTCCATTTGCTCAAAGAAAATTACAGGAACATAACAAGACTACCTCAGTAAACTTCAGGTAAGTTCATAGATCTTTTGGGAAAGTTCTGAGAATTACATGGCATTTACATAAACATCCGAAAAATTGTAAAAACTTGAGGGAAGTTCAAAAAAAAAATCTGGAAAATTCTGATACCTTCAGATTGCATAATTGCAGAAACTTTATAGATATTTCAAGAACAAAGTACAGAAAACATAAAAAAGTAAAAAGTGTCCCATGATCGACAGACAAATTGGAACTTCAGCAAAGTTCCAAGAACTACAGGAATGTCCAGAACCTTGGGGGAGATCAAAGATCTTTAAGGGTTGGTTCCGTGAAATTCAGTTCAGTTCTTCGAAAATTTTCGAGAACTTAGTTGAAGATCAGAGAACTTAATGACAGCTCCATTAGCTTCTAGAAAATTACAGAAACTTTACAAGACCTTCAAACAACCTCAGGAAACCACAGATAAGTTCGCAGATTTTTTGGAAATTTCGGAGAGCTTCAGAAAAGTTCTGAGAATTTCATAGCAGTTCCATGAACATTCGAAAAATTGTGAATACTTGAGGTAAGTTCTAAAATCCTCACGAGTCCCATGATCATCAGACAAATTGCGGGAACTTAAATGAAGTTCCAAGAAGTTTTGGAAAACTTCAAAAAACAAAGTTTTCAATTTGTGTTAAAGGCTGACTAAAAGTAGATTGGTACGCCCCTCGCGCGCCGCTAGCACGCCTCTAGTGTTGGGAATCGAATATCTTTAACAGGGGTTTGTTTACACTTCTATAGAGAACAACTGGTGCAAGCTATATCAAAGTAGTCGATCGCGTTCAGAAATAACGTCAAATGGAACTCGAAAGAAGAAAACATACTGTGCACAAACACCTGGGTCAGTGTTCACTCGGCTGTCGACAAAAGCAGGCCACTCTCGATGTGTGCTGCGCGATCGTCTGTTTTCTCGACAGCAACCATTGTGTGGTCCTCCTCATTGTTCTTCATCAGCAGTTCTTTCGGTCGATGCGTCGTCGACTTTGGAAAGCAACCGTTTCGTGATGAGTGTGTGAGTGCTGACCACGTTTTGCGTCGATTGCTGCAATGGACGCGCTCTGACCCTCGTTGGCGTACAACAATGTGCCATACAATGAAACCACTGGAAGCGGCTCCAGTTCTGATGGAGGAGGCTTTTTGGATAGCGGAAGATAAAGTGTTTATTGTGTTGTACCTTTTGACTATAGTTTTAAGATGTATTGTATAGTGACCAAGAATCCTCGGCTCTGTAAAGTTAATTCGGTTGAGCCTTATCAAATAAATTAATAAACAAACAAACACCTGGGTCAGTCCTCAAATGGCTACAGAATTTAAAAAAAAAAGTTGTGGTTGATGTCACTGATTTGACCCAAACTTGGCCAAAACGCTTATTTTGGCATTCTGAACAAACACCTTTTTTGATTTTGCTCTAAAGTGCCTAGATCCTTCTGGGCTACAACGCTGGATTTTGAGGTTTTTTAAAAATTTCAACTTTCAGAAGAGATTACTCCAGATCACAAATAGGCTATTCGGGATCTTAGTCAATTTGAAGGTTTTTGAATGTAGACTCTTATTACATTTTGTTTTTGATATAGTGACTACAGTAAACAGACTGATTACCAGCAGGTATCCACATTGTCAAAAAATGGCAATTTTTCACCATGGGCGGGATTTTTTATTTCTTAATATTTTGGGCTCAAATTTTCACCACACTTTGGAAAACTCTTCTTCTAGATGTGTTTTCAAGGGCAAATGATTTGGAAAAACAGTTTTTGAGATATGAACAGATGAGTTTGTGGTAGTTTTGAGCGTTTTTGGTGGAAAATCAATGCTATTTTATATTTTTTTATTTTTTCTTGAATTCCATCAAGCCGATGGAACAATAACATTTTAATGTTATTGTTCACATGTTCTGGGCAGGATTCTCATTACATGAAATCATAACTGCCTCATTTATTTACTTCTGTCCATAATTTAATTGTGGTACTAAAAGTGAAAAATACGATTCTATGGGATACAGTCAAAACGTGCTTTAGAAGTAAGACGAAATCAGATAGATAAGCAGGGCTATAAAATTTAAGTTGTGGATGAAAGTTGATACTTGAATAACACACTTGTTAGAGTAATTAATTTATTTTCAAGAATTCAAAAAAAAAATAAAAAAATATATTAAATAGCATTGATTTTTTACCAGAAAATCTCAAAACTACCTCTCACTCATCTGGTCATATCTCAAAAACTATTTGTCCAAATCATTTGCCATTGAATACACATCTATAAGTAGAGTTTTCTAAAGTGTGGTGAAAATTTGAGCCCAAAATATTAGGAAATAAAAAATATGGTGAAAATATGCAATTTTTTGACAATTTGGATACCTGCTGGTAATCAGCCTGTTTACTGAAGTTACTATAACAAAAACAAAATGTAGGTACATCCATAAGAATCTACATTAAAAACCTTAAAATTGACTTTCTAAGATCATGAATAACTTATTTGGTTGTGGAGTAATCTCTTCTGAAAGTTGAATTTTTTTAAAAATCTCTAAAATCCAAGGTTGAAGCCTAGAAGGATCTAGGCACTTTAGAGCAAAATCAAAAAAGGCGTTTGTTCAGAATGCCAAAATAAGCGTTTTGGCCAAGTTTGGCTCAAATCCGTGACATCGACCACAGGTGGTGTACCCACTTGAGCTGGAATGACCCAGTTGCAAACTCCGGAGTGGTCCGGCTCCAAGCAGGCTAAAGTGTTAAAGATGCCGAAAACAACAATTTTTCAAGTGCTCAAAACCTACAAGGAAACCCTGTGTGTGGAAAGGAATCAGCGAACCTACGAAAAAACTGAAATTATGGATCGTCAGCTGCGCACCAAATTTGAAGCCAACTCCGGTCTTTCGATCCGAGCTGTGGCCAGAAGGTACAACGCCAAATTTCAAACGGCTTGAAATATCCTTGCCAGGCTAGGCTATAAGTCGTACAAAGCCAGTAAAGATCCGAACCGGCTCATGAAGCAGAATTCCGTGGCCAAAAAGCGTGCAAGGCTCTTGTACGACCGTGTTTTGATGAATCACAAGGGCGGCACTTTGATCGATGACGAAACATACGTCAAACTCGATTTTAAGCAGCTTGTGGTAGAGTCGGTGTATAATGAGTCACGCCAAGAGAAAAACAGTTGAACTCGCATCACGGTTTTCGAAAGATTCCAATTCTTTTCACTTGGCAACAGAGGACTTCTACAACAACTTCAAATGACTTCTAGCGAGAGAAAAAATACTGCGGCTGTAGTAAATCATTATATCAGTGATTTTGTCAAATTATCTTAACAAAAAATAGTAGAAATTCTCATTACTAATCATTACCGAGCGTATCCCATGACAATTTAACGCTCACTGCGTGTTTATGCTCATTTCTTCGATTATATTTTATATTTTATTGCAATACCTTTCGTGAACCTTTCATAGCATCGTAATGTTTATTTACTTTGCACGATAGGTAGCCGCTTTGACAGTTCAATAGGTAGACTTGGCTTCACTCTTGGCGTGACTCATTATACACCGACTCTAGCTTGTGGGTATGTGCCTGGAAGATTCAAGTTCGCGAGGAAGGCCATGATTTGGCAAGTGATTTGCCGTTGTGGCCTGAAAACGGAACTATTCGTCACATCCTCGACGATGACGTCCCAAGTTTACATCGAAGAATGCCTGAAAAAGCGTGTACTGCCGTTCATCCGCAAGCATAGGGGCAAAGTCATCTTTTGGCCCGATTTGGCCTGCTGCCATTACTCCAAGGTGGTTCTGGAGTGGTATGCTGCCAAACAAGATCGATTTTGTCTCCAAGCTAATGAATGCTTCGAATTGCCCGGAATTTTAACTAATCGAAAAATACTGGGCAATTTCAAAGCAGCGACTTTGAAGAAGCGGCGGGGCAGTCGAGGACATCCAGCAAATGCGGGCAAAATGGAAAAAAATGCGCTGATTCCGTGTCCATTTCCACGAGATTTCGTTCAAACTGGAGAAATGTAACCATCTGAGGCTGTGCGTGTGTTCGAACCTGACGAACAGGAGACGATTTCTAGTTCCTCATTCTAGGTCCCTATTATTTTCCGCTGAGTAGCTGTTCCCAAACCAAGTATAACCTCCACGAGGCGTCCCATCATTAGTTTCATAATTCGTTGAGTCGTAGTGTTGAACCTGACTATTGGCCACGAAAAGACTTGCCAATGCACATCAAAAATCAACTACATACATCCGAACATTTGTTTATCTCAAATCGTAGGAAGACATTCCGCGCAACTGCCATAAACCAGACTAGTTCATGTTTATCTTCGTCAAGCTTCGTCTACAATTTGGACTCCTACATCAACACATGTCAAGCAGCCTTCAGGTTCAATTGGCTAAACTTGGTGAGTTTGTTCCGTTTTGTAAATTTTTATCTATTCAAACCAGTAACGTTGGGAGATCACCTTTTTGTGGTGCGTTACTGGTATAAGATCTACCACCGTGACAACTTCAAACTGGGGAATCAGGATTTTCCAGTAATCAAAGGATCACATTTTAGTCCTTGTTACTTTTTATGACTTGATAATAGTGACAAGACTCGGGTAGTGACCACCGCGCTGTTATGCATTTCTATATTGTATGCATTGTATGTATGTATGTATGTATGTATTTCAAATCAAAAATATTGTTTATATTCAAAGATTTCACATAATCCTTTTCCCTTTGTCCTTCTCCTTTTCCTTTCCCTCTTCTCTTTTCAGAAAGCGAGTAATGGCGCTATAGCCATAAGTCATAAAGGCTAGGACAAAAGCTAGTGCTCATGCCCCAACCGTCAGAAGAAAATGGAGCATCACTTAACCTTTCTAGCTTTGATGCTTCCAACGACCAACCAATCATATAATTACCAAAATTGGAACGTACGGGACGAGATGTCTACGTTACATCCATGTATTGGATTTTAATGTTCTGATGTATGTGGAAGCATCGTGTTTAAATGTTCTGATGTTTTCTGAATAATCTTGCCCCTTAAATGCTGCACAGTAGGCCTGGCCGTTTTGAAATGTCTGACGCATCTTCGATGTGAAACATATATCAAATAGACAAGAAAAATGATGTAGGTATATGCAGGGTTACTTCCACTCACTTGCTATAAAAAATTGTTTTTTAGAATTATGAAATCATTAGATGTTATAATGATAATTAGTACTTGTAAGTTACAAGAAGAGATTGTTAGGTATGTGTTTGACACATAAAACCTGTCAATATTGCTTTCAGTGCGTCACAATCAGCAATTTTACCATTCGTGAGCGCTCACTCTGAGTGAACGCTCACGAATCATAAGATCGCTGATTGTGACGCTCTGAAAGCAAAATTGACAGGTTTTATGAGTCAAACACACACTTTTCACCCTCTTCTTGTTACTTGTAAGTACAATAAATCCTTATATCATCTAATGATTTCATTATTCCGAAAAACAATTTTTTATAGCAAGTGAGTGGAAGCAACCCTGGGTATATGTATATATATCATTTCCAGGATGCTTTCAAGAACTGGCTGTGTTGGTTTTAGATTAGATTATATTAGATTAGATTAGATTGCTGTAATTTTTAAGTTTTAATAAAAGTACTGTAAAGCAACTTTTAATGAACTTTTTAAACTTATTGAATAATGAATTACAAGTCATTTAGTGCGTGCCAATTTACTTTTAGTCAGCCTTTAGTTTCTTTCAGGGCCCAACAAAGTCAATTTCAATCGAAAATCGTCAAGCGACGACGAAGCTGTGACTCTCTTGGAGCAGATCCCCTTCGTTTCAACATTAACAGAACCACTTTCGATCAGTTTTCATGCTGTTTGTTGTGACTTCACTCGTGTTCACTTAGTCTTTCATTGTAAAATGAACTTACTTTCGCATTGAAGCAAAGCTGTTCGATTCAAATTCACGCCGTTTTTCTGACTTTGGTTGATTGTTCACTTGGTTCATTTAAGCGCTTGCGCAAAGATCTGTACATCAATATGGGCATTTCTGGAATCTGAATGACGTATAGAAGCCGGAAATCAATTACCGACGCGATTTTTGAATCCAAGATGGCGGCTTGCGATTTCAGAAAAAGTGAGCTACACTGACGCCGACCCAGTTTTGGGTATTTTTGGTACCGGGGTGACGTCTATATGCCATCCAACAAGTTCAATAACAGGACCGACGACCAGTGTTTGAAAATTGAAGACTGACGCCATTTTGGAATTCATAATGGTGACATCCGGGTTAAGATAACAGTCAGATCAACCACGAAATCTCGCATAACATTTGAAAAGGGCCTATCCTCGTTGATCGATTTTCTTCATCGACTTTTTTTTTGGTTTACCACGGCAACATACACGAATTTCTCGCTAAGCTCGCAGCACAGTTCGACAGGAGATGATGTTAGCATGCGCATGAAACATCACATTCAATTGGAAATTTATTTGCAGTCGGGTTATTCGCGAAAGAAAAAATCGATGAAGAGACAATGATAGGCCCTTTTCTCATGTTGCGCGAGATTTTCGTATCTGGGAAGTAACGTAGAGGTCGGAAATCCATATCTGACGCAAGTAAAGGTGACTTCAGGTTTTTGAAAGTGCCAAATAATTCTCTGGAAATACCTATACTCTAAGCAATTTGACATTTTCGGTAATCGTCAGTCGCCTTCTGAACGATGATATAATGCACGGTAAAAAAAAGTACCCAGCAGCCAGTTTACTTATACCTACTTTTGACTTGTTTGTCTCCTCTTCTTTTTCTAATGTTGTCAAAAACGGAGAAGCAAAACCGCCCACCAGCGGTAGTAAAGTGTGGGAAACCAACGTTGAGTAAAATTCTTCTTTTGGGTACAACTAACTTACTGTATCGTTTACTTAAACTCCACACGAATTGCACACAAGTAAATGAACTACTTTGACCCGCTCTACCTACTTTTGGCTTCCCGCACTTTAGTGTCGAGTGAGTAAAAGAACTTACTTTTGCGTAGTTTTTTTCATATCGTGCAGAAAACGCAAAGTGGTAGAACCGATGAGACTTTATTCTTCATGTACTCGTAAATTGGAGGCGAACCAGCCCAAGGCTGAAAGCCTCCTTAATAAAGTTAAATAATAATAATAATGTACTCGTAAATCAGTATTTTTTTCAACGTTCGTCGGCAGGCATGGAAAATCATTTGCATTCATTTCGTGCATTCATTTACATTCATTTGCCTCTAACTTTTTTCTTGAACAGAATTCCGTAAAATAATGTATACAACTTTTGTAGTTTTTGTTATTAGCTACAACTTTTGTAAACAAGTCAAATTCGTATCTCTTATGCATGCCGAACCAGAGCGAACAGAAGCCACTACTGTTTTTTAGTGAATGTATTTTACATTCACTGAAAAACAGTAACAAGTACTGCCCGCTCTAGTTCGTGATGCATAAGAGATAACGATTTGAGCTATGACCAAAAGTTGTAGCTAATAACAAAACCTACAAAAGCTCTATACATCATTTTGCGGAATGCTGTTGATGAAAAAAGTTAGAGGCAAATGAATGTAAATGAATGTATGAAATGAATGCAAATGATTTTCCATGCCTGTTCGTCGGTCTTCCCGGTAACATCTTCATATTCTGCTGTCATGCTGTTAAGAATGTAGTTTCCAAATTGTATTAGTCTTTTAAGGTGTATGGTCAGATGATAGTGTATGTAATGAGTCTTGCGTAGCGTTACAGTGCAGATGTTTTTAGCGTATGGTTGTGTCAGATGCAGGATGATCGTGCGTTTCTCTTTCCAATCAAACGTCCAAACCGTGTCCTTAAAGTCAGCAAACATAACAGCACATACATAAACAACAGGCAAACATCCAATCACTCTTCAAGCCAGAAAACGAAACTCAAAATAACTCCAAACAAATAACAAAACAGAAAAAAAAACCAAACAATTGAAATTCATAAAAAACAAATGCTCATTCTGGCGGGTGATGAGGAACCTTATAATTTTTCACAAAAATGCAATCCAAACCGACAAACGACGACCCTCATCACCCTGCTCTTCGATCGCGCAAGGCAGCAGAAAGTAACTCAGTGATAAAAAGTGACTCCCTCACTGAGTTACTCCTCAACGGCCGCGGAGAAAACGAAACCGGGAGAAACTCACTGGCGCATGCTTAGTTAATAGTGTGAAGGTTACGAGCCCAAAACGAACAGTACCGCGAAATACGTTGGAAGAAGGGAACAGGCAAAGTGCCCTCCGATCCTCGGCTAATACTTACTTCTTGACTACATTGTTAGGCTTGATGGTTTGAGTGTTACGGTAGCGGTTAGTTTTCTTCCCATTACCAAAGCTTGGCTGCGAAGAGGACAGAGCCGGTGGCCCGACCGGTTCGTCGACCGTATCCGACCGGTCCTGCAGATCGTTGCTGTCGTCCTTGCCGATGCGGTTCTTGAGGCGATTCTTGAAAGCTCCCCCATTGAGGCCGGCTCCGGGACCGCTGAGACGGCGCGATGGCCGCACAAGGCTGGAGCTCGGTTGGTTGGCAAAGAGATTCTCCAGCGGCAGACCCGTGTCCTCCAACGCTTGCTGGGACGAGTGCGACGGCGTGATGATCGAGGCCAGCTCCGGATTGTAGCGGGGCGTTTTGTTCGGATGGTTGGGGGCGGCCGTTTTCAGAATGCGAAGCGTTGGAGTGGGCTGCACCTTCGGTCCCGAAGCCTGCTTGTTCTGTTGATGACCCGCTGCAGCAGCGGCGGCATTACCTTGAAATACATGAGAAGTGCTTTGTAGGACTTGGGCATATTTTCCTGAAATGTACGTGCCGATGACGCTCGTTTCGTGGATTGTCGTGGCTCCGTCCTTAACCACAGTTCCACCGAGCTTTGTGACCAGTCCCGTCGGGCGGGGTTTCTTATTACCTCGTTTGGGCTTGGCTCTGACCGTCGATGCCGACGTTGCACTCGAAGTTGCGGTCGGTTTCAAATTTACCACCCGGTAGGTTTCTTCCACAAATTCCGACGGCTGACGGGACAGGAAATCGTACTCTGGCTCTGGGGCAATGTTGTTGCCAATCTGCAGCACTGGGGCTGGTTCATCGTCTTCGTCGTCGTCTTCCTGCTCGTCGTCGGCTCCGTGATCGGTTTCGTTTTCTTCCGTTATGTTCGAGAACTCAATCGGAGAGTGTTCCTTGTGCTTGTGAGCTTCGATGGTTGGTTCTTCAGCTGCCTTCGGTTTGGTAGCTTCAACCACCACTGGCTTTGGCTTCTCCTCTACTTTATGTTCTTCTTCTTCTTCTTCTTGTTCGTGATGTTCGTGTTCTTCTTCGTCTTGTTCCTCCTGATCTTCCTCTTCCTGGATAGCTTCCTCTACCTTCGATTCCTCAACCTTCTGTTCTTCTACCTGTTCTGGTTCATCTTCTTCTTCATCATGCTCCTCTTCGTGTTCTTCTACCTCCTCCTCCTCCTCATCTTCCTCCTCTTCCTCATGAACATATTCTATCTGAGGTTCCGGAGTAACAATTTCCTTTTCGGTCGTGACTTCCACCTTGGCAGCAACAACCTTGATGATCGGGGCCTGGGGCTTCACGACCTGTACCTTCGGTTCGACCTTCTTTTCCACTTCCACTTCCGGTTCCGGTTCCGGCTTGATCGGAGTGACCTCCACGATCGAAACCTTCGGTTTCGGTTTGCTAATGGGTTTGGCCTTCACCGGAGTCACCACTTTGGGGACAAACTTGACCGGAGTGTTGGGTTTCACGACGAAGGGTTTCGGAGTTTCGGCGATGACCTGAACGATACTGACCTTCTCCTTCGGTTGCTGCGGTAAGATCACCGTTTTGCTTGGTTTGATCTCCTCGGCGATCGCTGCCACCGGGGTGGTGGTGGTCGGCGGGGGTGATGTTTCGATCACCGGCAGTGGAGCCGGTGTCGTCGACGGGGGCTCTGCAAATTAAGGTTTAGTTCTGTGGTTTTTGGGGATGGGGGGGGGGAATTGATGGGACTTACCAGTTACTACAGCAGCTGCACTCTGCGGGGAGAAGATCATCACCGTGTTGCCGATGGTGGTGGTAAAGTCCAAGAATCCGTACACGGTCTGGGTGACGAGGTAGCCGGGGTTGTTGACCTGCGTGGGGACGATAGCCTGGACGTCGACATTTGCGTTCGGGTTGTAAACGGGGGCATTGCCCGGGGTGTAGACGGCCGATTGGGCGAGGAGTGCTGGAAGAATAGGAAGATATTTTTTTGTTAGAGTCGCATCAAATTCTGAATTATGATAGAACACTGCCCATCATCAATGTTTGTTGTTTAATAGCTGCATAAGCCAATATGCAGCTTAGTTTTCTTCAAAAAGCTCTATATCAGCTTTCGCTGATTGTTGGGTGTGTTTTGGTATGGTTATAAATAAAAGAGTGCCATAAAGGCGGCTCGGGACCAGGGATGCCAGATTTGAAGACATGTGTTCATTTTGAATATATTTGAAATTCTGTAGCACGCATTGTGAGGAAATTTTCAACTGAAAGTTTTACCATTTAATATAACTTGTTCATATGAGCAACTTAGCTCAAGATGGTAACCTTAATTGGAGCTGTCAATTTAATGCCATCTGGTGAGATAATTTTCAACTGAACTGTACATAACTTTAGAGTATTTTTTCTGAATTTGATTAGGGAGTAACTGAAAAAAAAATCGTTTTTCAGTTCAAAATTGTGATCTAAAAGTTCTTAAAGTTGCTTCAAGATCTTATCTTATCTTTCTTTATTAAAAAGACTTTCAGCCATCGGCTGGTTCACACTGCTTCAAGACGAATTTTATGAGAAATTTGAAACAACAGATTAAGAGCTAAACACCTATTTTTTTTTTTCTAATTAATCTAAATTTTATCTGTTGCGTAAAATTTCCCTGGTTTAATTTTGAGCTAAAGTTGGCATAAACAACGAGATGGCTAGCTAGCTTGTATGCAACATTGCTGATTTATGCGATATTGCGCTTAAACTTACATGCGAAATCTAGTGTTAACAACGTGTACGCTAGATATAACAGAAATTTAAGGTCTGTATTCACAATAATCCGGACACATCAAAACTTAAGTAGAATGCAAATTTCGCAATATATTTCAATTGTAGTTGTTTACTTCAGATTCATGGGACATGATTTAAATATTCACGGAGTCAAAACATAGCTATTTGGTATTTGCATAATTTTTTTGAACTTTGTGCTCAACTTCATCTATTAGGATTTGTACAAATTCCTCAGATTAGTTTTCAATCCGACAAGTAGGCTTACTCAGATCGGGCTTTTCCGCTGCTGCTGCCGTTCCGCTTCCGCTGTCATTGCGCTTCCACTGTCATTGCGCTTTACTCTTGTACTACACGCAACAATATGCGTACTGAGTACGCAACAATATTCAAAAACTAAATACGACGCAACGACGGAACGTGGAGGAGACGAATGAACCACGAATTTCAACTAGGAGAACCATCCATGGGGCACGTCGTAAGAATGCCGCACGACGACCCAGTGAAAATGGTTCTCGAAAGTAACCCAACAGGAATAAGAAGAAGAGGCGTGCAGCGGGCAAGGTGGATCGACCGAGTAGAAGGCGACCTACGAGGCTGGCGACGTGTGACCATGGATCGAGTAGAGTGTAGACGACTTCTTCGGACAGCAGAGGACATCAAAGCCTTAGCCTGATTGGTAAGCTAAGTAAGGGACTGTACGCCGGTTCTCAACTAAGTGTTCTTTGAGCACGTCCACAGTTGACAATTAGAGCTTCATAAACCTATTTTTGCAATTGTATATTTGTATTGTGGGGAGCGGGACATTTCGTCGGAGGTTGTTTCGCCAACGGTCATTTCGACGAATGGGTCATATTGCCGAAGAGCAAGCCATTCGGTTTTGAACTTTTCTCAAAGCTCAGTAAATTTTGAAATCAGTCTTGAAAAAAGATTAAGAGGGTTCGATTTTTACAACCTGGCAAGCTATTCAAATGTAACGCTTCCTTCTTTTGAACTTGACCAGTTCATTTGAGTTGTACTGATTTCAAAAACTTTAAAATAATTGATATTTTTGATTTATAGGAATGCTTCCTTCTTTTCAACATGACCAGTTCTTACGAGTTGTACTGATTTCAGAAATTTTTCAATAATCAATGTTTTACATTTGTAGAAATGTTTCCTTCTTTTTAACATGACCAGTTCGTTCAGTTTGATTCATGATTTAAATTCAGCGAAATGACCCATTCCGCAAAACGTCCTTCGGCAAAACGTCCTTGGGCGAAATGACACAGCCCCGTATTTTATGGCAAGTACTGCTCAGGGAAGTCGAGAAACTTTCCAAACCCGAAAAATTCTCAGACCATCCATCAATTTGGCCGATGGAAACGAAACGCCCGTGAAGGGAATTTGGTTCCGGCAGGCTGTTTTGCTACGACGATCGAGGCGAGAAACAGGAAGTCATCAAGTCGGAAGAGTTCTATGTTTCTGAGCTAGAATAGAACCTGGTTTCCGTTAGCCGACTGATCACCAAGGAAGCTAAAGTAACGTTTTTGGAGTCACGAGGACGTGTTGCAGCTGTTGCAAGCAAAGTTGGAGGCTTTGAGAAAGGTCCAATTTTAATGAGAATTTACAATAAGTTCTGAGAAGAATATCAAAAGGGTTCTATTGTGTGATCCAAATGAAATTATGAGAAGAACTCAAATGGTGTTGAATTCAAGGGATAGTTACGAAATAATTCTGCACACTACTAAAAAGTCATGTAGATTTCGGTTCCCTGAGACCGACACATGTATGCGGCCCTTTTGACATAAGAATCAGTTGAAAGAAACGTGAAAATCAATTCAATCAAACGTTCTCTTCGTCGACTCGCTGATGTTTCGGTTTGAGAACACTTAATTTTACATGAAATCATCTCAAATTGGCCAAGGAGCATCCAATTAAATTCCAGGAGTTTCTGTCTAGGGCCAAGGTAGCAGAGGAGTGCGAATTGGATAGGATGCTCCATCACTCCATTGATGGGTTGGTTGTCAACCGATTGACGACCGCATTCACGGAAGAACAATTGAAACACCTCAACAAGGGGCTAGGATACGCGGTTACAACCAAGCCAGACGTCGAGCAGATCATCATTGACGTAGAAACAGCGATTACCAAGACACTTCCAACATCAACACAGAATACGGTTAGGACTCTCACATCAAACATAATCAAGGACGGACAGGAACAAAGTCGCACCAACGAAAAAGAAATTCGGATTGTAAAGGAACTAAAAAGTAAAACAGTATACTACGTGAAGGCAGACAAGGGAAACGTGGTCGTTATCATGGACAAGGACGATTACGACAATCAGATGACAACGAAGATTAACAACGGACCGTATAGACAGCTTCGAGTAGACCCCCTACAGAACATAGTGAAACGCGTGGAGAAAGCACTGAAGGAGTGCAAATCGATATTAGGAGAAGGAGCAGGTCGTTTACGGGAACCCAATCCCATTCTACTCAGGATCAAAGGTCTCCCCAAAGTCCACAAACCGGGAAATGGAATGCGAGAGATCGTGTCTGCAGTTGGTTCCCCCACCCACGAACTAGCGAAGTGGCTAGTCAAAAAGTTCCAGAGTATGCCGAATCAGTTCCAGAGTAAAGCAGTTAGTAACACTCAGGAGTTCGCCCAGGAACTACAATCTTCAGGAGACATCAACGAGGACGAGATTATGGTATCAAGGAAGCGATCAACCATTTGGAGGACTGGCTATTAACACAACGAGAGGATGCAGCATGGAGAAACAAGGTTCGGACGTACCTTAAGCTGACCCGCCTTTGTATGGAAGAGAACTACTTCTCTTTCCGAGGTAACTTCTACAAGCAGACGAAAGGAGCCCCAATGGGAAACCCTCTATCCCCCTTCTTGTTTGAACTTTTCATGGCCAACTTGGAGACAATCCTGAAGGAGAAAGGACTATTACCAAACCGTTGGTGGAGGTTTGTTGACGATATCTTCAGCGTAGTTAAACGGGAAGCCCTTCCACAAATTTTAGTTGAGATCAACAGAATTCACAAGGATATCAAATTCACTCACGAGGTAGAAAAAGACGGGAAACTCGCATTTCTCGATCTTCTAGTCATCAGGGAATCGTCATCATCTTCCTCGCTTGAATACGAAATTTACAGGAAACCATCAAGCATCAAAAGAGTTATCCCCTATACTTCCAACCATTCGTTCCAGCAGAAAATGGCCGTCTTTCACCACATGATTCATTGAATGCAGACTCTTCCACTCAGCGATACAGGAAAGGTTAAGGAATTACAGTACATCTTCGAAACAGCAGAGCGAAAAGAAAAAAACACGCGTTTGTTTTGGTTCGTTTGATAGGACTGAATGATGCACGTTTATTTAAGAGTAGCAAACACGGCTGAGCAAATTCTTAAGTTACACTAGTCAACACTCCCCCTTAACTAAGAATTTGAGAGATTCCGAACACTGCTTTGAATTGTCCAGGGACCGCCTTTGTCAGCGCGTCTGCCTTCTGGTCACCAGAACGGATGTACTTCAACTGCATAGTGTGGTTCTCCAGCTGCTCTCTGACAAAATGATGTCGCATGTCGATGTGTTTACTTCTCGGCGAGAACCCGATCTCCTTCTCCGCTAGGCATATCGCACTACGGTTGTCGCAGTGAATGACAATCGGTTCCTTCTTGCCCAACAACTCCGTACAGAAACCACGCCACCACAGAGCCTCTTGTGATGCCGCCGACAAGGCCATGTATTCGGCTTCCATTGTAGAAAGCGCAACAGTCGGCTGTTTCCGGCTGTTCCAAGACACCGATCCGCCTCCAAACTGGAACAAATATCCTGTGACCGAGCGCCTCGAGTCAGGATAGTTTCCCCAGTCCGCATCCCCTCGAGCACTGGGTTCGCCATCTTCTGGAAGACCAATCCGAACGATTTGGTACCCTGAAGGTACCGTAGAATGCGCTTGGCCGCTGTCCAATGGGCTTCACCCGGATTACTGCAAAAACTGCTAACTGCATTCACGGCATACGCTATGTCGGGACGAGTGCATTGAGACAAGAACAGTAGTCCACCCACTAGCTCACGGTACGGAACATTCTGCATCCTTGCTTTCTCCTGTTCGGTTTTCGGACTCATTGCTTTTACGAGCCTCTGGCTCACTTCGGCCGGTGTTGATGTCGGATTACAGTCCACCATGTTGTATTTCTGAAGCAGCTCCTCGATGTATCGCTGTTGATCCAGCACGATAGTGCCACCGTTCCTGGTGATCCGCATTCCAAGCACTTGGCGGGCCTCGCCCAAATCTTTCATGCGGAACCTTGCTGACAGTTGACCTTTAACTGCATCGAGCCACTCCGGAGCATTCAAGATCAATAGCAAATCGTCCACGTAAACTGCAACTATGATGATTCGCTTCCCATCCGACATCAAATACACGCAAGGGTCATAACTGGATCGTCTGAAGCCAATTCTCTTCAGATCCGTGTCCAACTTCACGTTCCAGACACGGCTGGCTTGTTTAAGGCCGTACAGAGCCTTTTTAATCGACAAACCTTTCTTGGATCCTTCTGAACAAACCCCTCAGGTTGCTCCATAAAGATCTCTTCATCGGACAGTTCCCCTTGCAAAAAGGCAGTGACTGCATCCATCTGATGAATCTGCAAGTCTAGCTGCGCTGCCATGCCCATCAGATATCGGATACTGGCATATCTGACAACGGGAGAGTAGGTCTCGTTGTAATCCATGCCCTTCACTTGCAAAAAACCCTTGATTACGACACGAGCTTTGTGTCGATCCAGCGATCTTCTTCTTCAGTACCCACTTGCACTTTAGGGCTTTGAGTCCTGGTGGTAGGTCGGTCAGCTCCCAGGTGTTATTCGACATCAGCGCCTCGAACTCGGCTTCCATAGCACGCTGCCACAACTGCTTCTCATCGGACTCCATCGCTTCTTGGAAAGACTGCGGCTCCTTCGATGATTCCTGAGACACGGACAACCTTTTAGGAATAACACTGTACGTCATATCATAATCTTGATACTTGCCTGGGATATTGCGCTCCCGTTCACTGCGCCTGATCGCGAGAGGATCTACAGATTGTGAAGGGAGCGCGACGGTTTCTGCTGAGGTTGGTTCTAGAGATTCGGTTGCATTGACATACAACGGTCCAGGGCCATCGTCGTCGTCGGCTTCTGCAACATCTTCCGGCTCACTGCCATCTCCATCGCTGGCTTCTGAAACATCTTCCGGCTGACTGCTATCTTCGTCGCTGGCTTCTGAAGTTTCTTCCGTTTGATCAACTCCCCGTGCGCCTGATTCGTCACCAAAAATAATTTCGTTCGTCATCGTTCGACTTTTCGGCAACACTGCGTCCTGAGATTCGACCGAACGCTGTTCCTTCTCGCTGAGAAAAACTACATCACGAACGACTTTCACCGTTTTCGTCTTTGGCAGGTACACTCGATATCCTTTCGACTGATATGCAAAGCCAACAAAGATTTCCGGTTCGGACTTGGCATCCCACTTACGCCTGCGTTGCTTGGGAATGTAGCACATCACCTTTGCACCAAAAACCCTCAGTTCCGAAAAGTCTGGTCGCTTTCCAGTGAAACGCTCCTCCGGCGTCACCGGAACACCTTTAGTCGGTGATCGGTTAACCAGTAAAGTCGCCATCGCCGTAGCTTCCGCCCAGAAGCTCTTATCCAGGTCTGCATCCAGCAACAAACAACGAGCTTTCTCCACAACGGTCCTGTTCATGCGCTCCGCTAGCCCATTCTGCTCCGGATTATACGGTACTGTCATTTCGTGGCGAATACCGCAGCTGCGCAGGAACCGTTTCATGCCGGTGTTCACATATTCGGTGCCATTATCGGTTCGAAGTCCTTTGATCCTTTTTCCGGTCTGATTCTCCATCAATGCTTTGTACTCTTTGAAGCATTCGAGTACCACTGTTTTCGACTGGAGAAAATACACGACCAACTTACGACTCGCATCGTCGATGAACGACAGGAAATATTTACTTCCGCCGATCGATTCCTCCTCCATTGGACCGCACAGGTCCGAGTGGACCAGCTCCAGCGCCTCGGTCGCACGAGTGCCCTCGTTGTTGAAGGGCTGTCGAAAGTGTTTCCCTTCCAAGCAGGTGACACAAGCAGGAATCTTGGCGTTACCGAAATCAATCCCATCGGCCAACCTTCGGAGCTTCATCAAACTCTGCTCGTTTAGATGCCCCATTCTCCGATGCCACAGTATGATGTCATCCTTCGACTTCGCAGCGCACGACATTTGCTTGTTGGTCAAACACAGCTTGTACAGACCACTTGTCTCCTGACCAACGGCAACCAACTCGCCGCTATTGGACCGCACCTCGCACGTTTCCTTCGTGAACTGAACGCTGTAGCACTTACTGCACATCCTGCTGACCGAAAGAAGGTTGATCGCTATATCTGGAACGCACAATACATCGGACATCGTCAAGTCGCAGGACTCTTCTCTAATGTCTGCCTCTAGCTCCACACTCCCGGTAGCAACTACGGACAGTTCAGCGTCGTTGGCTACACTCACGCGCTGTGACGTTTCCTGCACGTTCAGCAAAAACGCCTTACTACTGCACATGTGCGATGTAGCTCCTGAATCGAAGAACCAGTCCGATTCACTTTTCCTCGGGTTCTCAAAGGTGGTCATCGCTGCGTTCCTTTTACCGGATTTCTCTTTCTTGTCCTTCGGTTCATTCGGTCCTTTCTGCTGACACTCCGAAGCAAAGTGACCAAATTGCTTGCACCTGTAGCACTGGATCTTCGATTTGTCAGTCTTCTTCTTGCTACCAGCCGCCTTTTTCTTGCTGCAGAAAGCCTCTTCCTTGCTGCCTCCCGCCGAAATGCCGCCGATTTTCACGTCCTGGAGGATTTTCGCTTTCACTGCATCCGCTGTAATACGCGTTCCCGATGCTTCCAAGCCCATAATCATCGGCTCGTATGACTCTGGCAAGCCCATCAACAGCAGACACGCCAGCCAAGTGTCATCGACCGCAAAACCAACTTCCGTCAACTTGTGGCTGGTCGTCATGAGCTCATTCACATATTCCTCCACCGACGAGCACTCCGTCAATCGAATACCTGTCAACTTCCGCAGCAATCCTATTCGTCGCGTCATTCCGTCATCCCGAAAAGCATCCTGCAGGTTCTTCCATGCTTGCTTCGCCGTTTTGGCACTCTGCACCAGGCTGTAATTAATTGGTTCTATGCTGAGGCATATCGTTGCCAAGAAGCATTTCTAGAGAATTCTTTAGGAGACTTCCAGGTGATACGGGCTTCGATAAATTTGGGTAGAATTTCATTATTTTTCTGGAGTGAATTGCACTGGAATTCCGAGGAATTATCACGTAACTTTGAAACACATTTATGGAAGAAAATTTCAAAAAAATATTGGGCTTGAATATCACTTAAATGAGTCGTATGGAAATTTCTGAAACCGATTTGCGACAAGCGTGCTACAAGAGAACTAGAATTTTATTATTATATAGATATAATGAAGACAAATTTCACTAAGATCAGAGTTCTTTGAAATTTGTAAAGTCTAAATGGGCAAAGTTGGTAAAATTGTTAAGCAGCACGAACGTAAAGTCACTTTAAATTATATTTATTTCTTGTATTTGTGTGGAATTCTCAAGTAAAACAGATGTGTCTTTTCAACGTTAGCTCTTTTAAAACGTTAAATTTTAGGCCTGTTTAGAGAATGCCCACCGTGTTGAGATTGGTTAGCACTTTTCAAGAAATTTCACCAGTCTTCAATCATAAACCAGTACCATTTTGAAATCAAACAATTGGCAGATGCCCCATCAAGTGACAGGCCGCTTCAAGATGCGTAATTGGATACTTATTTATCAAATGAATATACTACGCATGACTGCAGAACAATTTTTCCGTTCAATATTATGCCAACTCCAAAAAGAGCTTGTTCGGAATCATTCAGTTCCAAATTTTACAATCGTCAGCAACAAGTTCTCCGAAATTGTATCTGACAAAGTTTTCTGTTGAAGCACCAATTTCCAACACTTTCGATTGGTTTGACTAGTTTTGCCACTGCCAGGCGCTTGCCGTCGTCGTCGGTGCGGGAGGATGCCGGGCTGCTGTTGGCAATGAGTTGAGTCAACAACGGTAACGGAACGAAAAGGATAAACTTTCGTCAAACTCCCCTGCTCATCATCCAGAGAGAGAGAAAGTTGCCGGCAGTTTAGTTTCGAAATCTGCATTCGAGGTAGGTAGGTAGGTAGATGTTAGGAAATTACATCCACCTACACTTTCTCATCAAATTGTCGTCGTAGAGCAGCAGACTCTGTGCGGGGAGAAGATTGATTAGCAAATTCTTATCAATTGTTTGTGCAAAGTTTGTTGATTTATGCAAACGGAAAGAAAATTGGCTCCCTCTTGGCAGTTTGATTTGTCGGTGGTTCGAGAAATCCGAACAAATTGTTTTTCTGTGAAAGGGTTTGGGGACACAAATTTTCCAAACAATGCAGCAAATGTGGGTAGCAAGTTTTCGGGCCGCGTGACAAAAGTGCTGCCTTGTTTGGGAAGCAGGAGGTGGCTTTGGGAAAACAAATTGGCTGAAAATTGGTTCGAAAACAATCACTAATTGCCTGCTATCCTTCGGGGTGCGGTGAAACTTTAACTCAATCCTGGCAGAGTGCACGTTTGGCCGTGATTTACCACTACTAGGACTAGCAGCAGCAGCAGCTGCGTGGTTGTGGTAGCTTTCTTTTACCACGACCACCTTCCAAGGTTGGGGGGACCTGCTCAGAGCGATGATTGAAAAAAGCAAAATGATTCGGAATTTAAGTTTAATTAGAGTTTTGCCAACTTAATTTGCATTTAATTGGGCCTTTAGATGGGTGAGGAAAGTTTTTGCATGTTGTTAAAGTGAGAAACTACGAGTGAGGGGTCTCGTCTTGACTCAGCCGAATATGGTTTGACGTTGATGGATTTTACCGGTGAAAGGGCACCGTTTTAACTAGTTTCTGTAAAATCGATATCCTTTGGGCTGTGGCTTAGATAAACACCACCAGTGGAAAGTTTTCCATTATGAGGGGTTAGACGGTTGAAGGGACCATAATTGTTGACTGCACGTCTGCAAGCGGCAAGGCGAACATCGTTGTCGGACGCAGTAAAGCGTAATTTATGAAAATTTGTTCGAATTGAATCGGGTATTACATTTACGATGACGAAGAAAATAGAACTCGGACAGTGTTGCCAGATTTGGTGAAAATCGCCATCAAGGGCTTAAGAAAATTAAAACCGATGATAGCGTGCTTGCTCAATCACTCTGAATGACCTCTTCAAATCTAATTCCTCGGAGATTTCTTCGTCCCGACTTATTCCACCTCAAAGTTGCGAGGTGACACCCCATTGTTCACACGTCGAACGCAGCAGCAGGACCAAGTCTCACCTTGCAGCCCAAAACCACTTCAAATGTAAATGGGATATTATTGGAAATTGGCTCACTAACAATGGGCCATTCGGACAAAACACCTGGTGTTCTTACACGGCACAAGACTGTGTGGTTTTCCTTGTATCGTTCAAGTACATCGCATTGTCGAGGCAAACATGGACAGTACGTCACAGACGACGACAATGTAGGAGGAACGACGCTTGTCGTCTAGTCTATGGCCATTATCGTTATTATCGGCATCTCTTCCGGCCATTCATGACCCCGGACTTCACCATCACCATCCGGGTGGCAGAGGGGGAGGTTGGACCACACATTTCGGTGTTCGGTTTCTCGCACATTAGTCCAGGCACACATTCTCTGGTCAGCACACTAAATATAGCTCTCCTTCCGAAAGGAACCATGTGTCGATAAGAGACTATTTTCCCATCCCCTTGGATGCGCAGTATATTGGATTGTTCTTCATGGAATCGGAACAAGCTGCTTGTGGCGATGGGATAATTTTATGGCGTCGTCGTGATAATTTATTGAAATTTGATATTTCTATCAGGGATCTTCTTACTCCATTAGTGACGGGTCTGGAACCCACCTTCATTAGTCTGCAAAATCGAAGCGATCCGATGAATTCGGTTTTGTTTGTTTGTTTCCAGAAGAAAGTAGCATCGTTCGAAATGTCACCCTGGCGAACCTTGAATTGAAGCGAGTGAGAGACTAACCCCATTCAAGCAAGCAAAAGCGACGGAAACGGCGACGGCGTTGATGAAAATGATGCAAATTGTTGGCGTCAATATTTGAGCAAATTATTACCATCGTCATCATCGGCATTATCCTGACGGTGGATTGGCAACCGAGGGAGCGTTCAGGCAAGGATTATCAGCACGAATCTTTGCGTAAGATATTAGTACTTTGGTACTCGATCCGATTGGAGGAGCGCACAAAGCCGTTTGTTTGAGTTTCGACACTGATGACGATGAGGATGACATCGAGTGGGGTGGTCTCGGCAAGTAATCTGCTGCTTTCCCTTTGAGGGGATGCATCCAGCGTCGTGATTGAGCCACCGGCGGGAAAAACTCAATTTACATCATGATCGGTAATTGTTTGCCAGTCAATTATGGATGCCGTTTGACAGTAATTGGAGCACGTTCCATTCGATGGCAGGTGTCGCGGGATGTTGTAGAGATGTAAATTGATGCTCCTAATGATCCTGATTGGGACCGTTGTTTTGAATGGAAACTTCAAACGGAAGTTCGGTAAGCTTCCAGGAACGTCGAGAAAAATTATTTGGCCTGATAATGACCGATGGGAGCATTTGGGTGAGCTTCAGGAAGAAACGGTGTTATGAGGAAACAGGGAGAACTCCAGGAAATAAATGTTTGATGAGTTTAACAAGGAGAAAAGTAGTTTTTTGACGTAGGATTTCGTCTTTCGGCAACAATGACCACGTTACGAAAAGTGGTCAGGTTTTGATCACTTATAACTCTGTCAATAGCTGATGGATTTCTACAAATCTGCTTAAATGAACACTTTATCAATTTTCAATAGGTCACTACTGAAAATTATGCAAATGTCCAACTGTTGAAATGGTGATTCCAATCCCAATCCCACACAAACACAATCCCAATCCCAATGCCAATCGATATGATATTACTTTACGAATCTGCTAGAACAAAAACTTTTCCAATTTTTCATAAAAAAAAAACTTTTGGAAACTGTACAAATTGTAATTTATCACTGTTTTCATGAAATAATCGTTTACTCCAAACCCAGTCGTCATAATCGAGTACCACTTGGTTGAACATCGTTCTGCTTGAACCTGAAAAGATATAAAGCAGTGCCTCTGCTCATTACCGCTTCGGACGGCGTGGCACTGGGTCCTGCAACAAGCAGGAGCAAGTCAACGGTTAATATGCTGTTTACATCTATGCGGATTTGCTAGCGCTAGTATACTAGCACTGTGCAAAAAGGTAGCCAGCATAATGTAAGCAGGGCATCAAATTCTACCAGTATATGCTAGGTGGCTAGTACACTAGCGCTATCAAAGTGGTGGATCAAGGCGTGATCACCTTGACAACCAGTGATGGGGTCGAATGGTTCAACAAGTACGAAACACCCCAGTGAATACTCACTTCCGCTAAGAGATATACGTACCGATTCAACTTATCCTGGCGTACCGTTCCGATTCAAATTTCGGACGATTCAAATTTCGGACACTTTCATTTTTAATTAAATATTACATCCAGTTAGAAACAAAGTAATAATGTTAGATGATCGTGGAGGGCACTAGTCAAAAAAATTTAAAATTTACAAGTCATGTGGATCATATTCGACCGAGATAATCAACTTTTAAAAGTGTCCGAAATTCGAGTTTAAGTGTCCGAAATTTGAATCGGCACGGTACCTTACCTATGATGCTTACTATCAAAACATTGAACAGGTGGAGCAACTGTAAACGAGCTTTTGCTCTGACTGTGAAATTCAATAACTGAATCGCCCATATTTTCAATTATTGTTGTACTAAGCACCTACTTTTTGGAAACCAAACGTTTGATTTGAGAAAAGTCACAGTTTTCTATTTTGCATCATTTTACGAACACGCTGTAAACTACATAATGATGATACATGATAACTTTATGTTAGGGTTGTCAGTCAGACAGACAGACAGACAGACAGACAGACAGACAGACAGACAGACAGACAGACAGACAGACAGACAGACAGACAGACAGACAGACAGACAGACAGACAGACAGACAGACAGACAGACAGACAGACAGACAGACAGACAGACAGACAGACAGACAGACAGACAGACAGACAGACAGACAGACAGACAGACAGACAGACAGACAGACAGACAGACAGACAGACAGACAGACAGACAGACAGACAGACAGACAGACAGACAGACAGACAGACAGACAGACAGACAGACAGACAGACAGACAGACAGACAGACAGACAGACAGACAGACAGACAGACAGACAGACAGACAGACAGACAGACAGACAGACAGACAGACAGACAGACAGACAGACAGACAGACAGACAGACAGACAGACAGACAGACAGACAGACAGACAGACAGACAGACAGACAGACAGACAGACAGACAGACAGACAGACAGACAGACAGACAGACAGACAGACAGACAGACAGACAGACAGACAGACAGACAGACAGACAGACAGACAGACAGACAGACAGACAGACAGACAGACAGACAGACAGACAGACAGACAGACAGACAGACAGACAGACAGACAGACAGACAGACAGACAGACAGACAGACAGACAGACAGACAGACAGACAGACAGACAGACAGACAGACAGACAGACAGACAGACAGACAGACAGACAGACAGACAGACAGACAGACAGACAGACAGACAGACAGACAGACAGACAGACAGACAGACAGACAGACAGACAGACAGACAGACAGACAGACAGACAGACAGACAGACAGACAGACAGACAGACAGACAGACAGACAGACAGACAGACAGACAGACAGACAGACAGACAGACAGACAGACAGACAGACAGACAGACAGACAGACAGACAGACAGACAGACAGACAGACAGACAGACAGACAGACAGACAGACAGACAGACAGACAGACAGACAGACAGACAGACAGACAGACAGACAGACAGACAGACAGACAGACAGACAGACAGACAGACAGACAGACAGACAGACAGACAGACAGACAGACAGACAGACAGACAGACAGACAGACAGACAGACAGACAGACAGACAGACAGACAGACAGACAGACAGACAGACAGACAGACAGACAGACAGACAGACAGACAGACAGACAGACAGACAGACAGACAGACAGACAGACAGACAGACAGACAGACAGACAGACAGACAGACAGACAGACAGACAGACAGACAGACAGACAGACAGACAGACAGACAGACAGACAGACAGACAGACAGACAGACAGACAGACAGACAGACAGACAGACAGACAGACAGACAGACAGACAGACAGACAGACAGACAGACAGACAGACAGACAGACAGACAGACAGACAGACAGACAGACAGACAGACAGACAGACAGACAGACAGACAGACAGACAGACAGACAGACAGACAGACAGACAGACAGACAGACAGACAGACAGACAGACAGACAGACAGACAGACAGACAGACAGACAGACAGACAGACAGACAGACAGACAGACAGACAGACAGACAGACAGACAGACAGACAGACAGACAGACAGACAGACAGACAGACAGACAGACAGACAGACAGACAGACAGACAGACAGACAGACAGACAGACAGACAGACAGACAGACAGACAGACAGACAGACAGACAGACAGACAGACAGACAGACAGACAGACAGACAGACAGACAGACAGACAGACAGACAGACAGACAGACAGACAGACAGACAGACAGACAGACAGACAGACAGACAGACAGACAGACAGACAGACAGACAGACAGACAGACAGACAGACAGACAGACAGACAGACAGACAGACAGACAGACAGACAGACAGACAGACAGACAGACAGACAGACAGACAGACAGACAGACAGACAGACAGACAGACAGACAGACAGACAGACAGACAGACAGACAGACAGACAGACAGACAGACAGACAGACAGACAGACAGACAGACAGACAGACAGACAGACAGACAGACAGACAGACAGACAGACAGACAGACAGACAGACAGACAGACAGACAGACAGACAGACAGACAGACAGACAGACAGACAGACAGACAGACAGACAGACAGACAGACAGACAGACAGACAGACAGACAGACAGACAGACAGACAGACAGACAGACAGACAGACAGACAGACAGACAGACAGACAGACAGACAGACAGACAGACAGACAGACAGACAGACAGACAGACAGACAGACAGACAGACAGACAGACAGACAGACAGACAGACAGACAGACAGACAGACAGACAGACAGACAGACAGACAGACAGACAGACAGACAGACAGACAGACAGACAGACAGACAGACAGACAGACAGACAGACAGACAGACAGACAGACAGACAGACAGACAGACAGACAGACAGACAGACAGACAGACAGACAGACAGACAGACAGACAGACAGACAGACAGACAGACAGACAGACAGACAGACAGACAGACAGACAGACAGACAGACAGACAGACAGACAGACAGACAGACAGACAGACAGACAGACAGACAGACAGACAGACAGACAGACAGACAGACAGACAGACAGACAGACAGACAGACAGACAGACAGACAGACAGACAGACAGACAGACAGACAGACAGACAGACAGACAGACAGACAGACAGACAGACAGACAGACAGACAGACAGACAGACAGACAGACAGACAGACAGACAGACAGACAGACAGACAGACAGACAGACAGACAGACAGACAGACAGACAGACAGACAGACAGACAGACAGACAGACAGACAGACAGACAGACAGACAGACAGACAGACAGACAGACAGACAGACAGACAGACAGACAGACAGACAGACAGACAGACAGACAGACAGACAGACAGACAGACAGACAGACAGACAGACAGACAGACAGACAGACAGACAGACAGACAGACAGACAGACAGACAGACAGACAGACAGACAGACAGACAGACAGACAGACAGACAGACAGACAGACAGACAGACAGACAGACAGACAGACAGACAGACAGACAGACAGACAGACAGACAGACAGACAGACAGACAGACAGACAGACAGACAGACAGACAGACAGACAGACAGACAGACAGACAGACAGACAGACAGACAGACAGACAGACAGACAGACAGACAGACAGACAGACAGACAGACAGACAGACAGACAGACAGACAGACAGACAGACAGACAGACAGACAGACAGACAGACAGACAGACAGACAGACAGACAGACAGACAGACAGACAGACAGACAGACAGACAGACAGACAGACAGACAGACAGACAGACAGACAGACAGACAGACAAAAGGACAAAACGTCCTACGCAGCACTCCTCCGGAAAGTGAGAGAGGATCCGGAGTTGAAACAACTAGGCGAGAACGTGGTGAAAACCAGGCGAACCCAGAAAGGCGAGATGCTATTCGAGCTGAAAAGGGACCCTACGGTTAAGACCGCAGCTTTTAAGGAGCTCGTCGAAAAATCTCTTGGCGAGACGGCGAACGTAAGAGTCAGTGGACGAGTGCAGGGATCTGGACGAGATCACAACAGAATCAAGGTTGGGTGGTCAGTGTGCCCGTTGAAAGCTATTCCTCGGGTATCTACACCCAACCTGGGGATGTAAGATTCGCTTACAATTATGTGGGATTCATCATCAGAGGATGTTAGTGGAGACCGCATGAACCTAGGATGCGATACACCTAGATGCGGTCCAATGCAAGAAAATTGGAGACCGAAAAATGTAGAGTGTATTAGTGAGGTATATTAGTTATGTCGAAAAAAATAGGAAACAGATTGCCGACTGGACTCGAACCCCGAACGTTGCGATTATTAGACCTATGCTTTCTCTGTGCTCTCTCTGAATGGACACCGGTGGAAATGCGAAGGACGAAAGTAAGCGAGCGGAAGTGGAAGATGAAGGCATTCAATAAGGATCTCTTCATCGGAGCTCTAAGGGTAGACAGCAGCGTCCCGGGTCTAAGCGCGAACGAGTTGACCGAATCATTACCAAGGGCATGTGACGCAACTATGCCGTGAAAACTGGAACCAACGAACAGGCGGCGTCCAGCTTACTGGTGGAACGAGGAAATTACCACCCTCCGTGCTACTTGTCTTCTAGCCAGAAGGCGTGCTCAGAGAGCAAGAACAGAAGTAGACAGAGAGGAGCGCAGGGTGGTGTTCCGAGAGGCTAGGGCTGCACTGAAACGAAAGATAAAACTGAGCAAGTCAAATAGTTTCAAGGAGCTGTGCCGTGACGCCGATGCCAACCCCTGGGGCGACGCATACCGAGTCGTGATGGCGAAGATCAGAGGTCCAACGATGCCCGCTGAAATGTGCCCAGAGAAGCTCATCGTGGGCACATGTGTCATCGTGGAAGGACTTTTCCCGAAGCACGACGCAACAACCTGGCCACCTACACCGTACGGAGAAGGAGAGGGAGATAACGTCGAAGTCGCCAACGAGGAACTCGTAGCAGTGGCGAAAGGATTGAAGGTGAAGAAAGCTCCCGGTCTGGATGGAATCCCCAACGTAGCGTAGAAAGTGGCGATCCAGTCATCCCCGGACATGTTCAGGATGGTGCTGCAGAAATGCCTGGACGAGGGTCACTTCCCTGACAGGTGGAAGATACAGAAGCTAGTGTTGCTGCCAAAACCAGGAAAACCGCCGGGGGATCCAGCATCGTACAGGCCTATATGCCTGCTGGATATACTCGGAAAACTCTTGGAGAGGATCATCCTAAACAGGCTGACGAAATACACGGAGAGTGAGCACGGATTGCCGGAGAGGCAGTTCGGATTCCGGAAAGGGAGATCGACGGTGGATGCAATTCGGACAGTGGTCGAGAGAGCTGAGAAGGCGTCCAAACAAAAGCGGAGAGGAGATCGATATTGCGCCGTGAAAACGATCGACGTCAAGAATGCGTTCAACAGCGCCAGCTGGGAGGCCATCGCCGAAGCACTGCATAGAATGTGGGTTCCAGACTACCTCTGCAGGATTCTAAGTAGTTACTTCCAGAACCGGGCCAGAACCGGAAGTGATATTGGTCAGTAACTGTAAATCAAAGCAGCGGGCAGAAATCACCGTTGGAGAGCACACCATTATTTTGAAGCGCGTGCTGAAGTATCTGGGAGTGATGATCGACGACCGGGTAAACTTTAACAGCCACATCGAATATGCTTGCGAGAAGGCGGCGAAGGTCATCAACGCAATAGCCAGAATCATGCCGAACAATTCTTGTCCAAGCAGCAGCAAGAGGCGTCTTCTGGCTAGTGTGTCCTCATCGATACTAAGGTACGGAGGTCCAGCCTGGATTGAAGCACTGAAAACGGAGCAGAACCAAAGAAAATTGAGCAGTACGTTCCGGCTCATGGCCATGCGAGTCGTGAGTGCGTACAGAACCATTTCGATGGAGGCAGTATGCGTTATCTCCGGTATGATCCCAATCGGCAAAACCTGACGAGAGAAACCAGAGGAGTACGAAAAATTGTGAGAACGGTGTCGATGGCTAAATGGCACCAGGAGTGGGATGCAGCAGAGAACGGTAGATGGACACACAGGGTAATACCGTTTTTTCAACTTGGGTGAACAGGAAGCATGGAGAATTTAACTTCCACTTGACGCAGTTCCTATCTGGTCATGGCTGCTTCAGGAAGTACCTGCATCGGTTCGGACACACAACGTCACCCTTTTGTCCAAAGCGTGGGAATGTGGAAGAATCACCAGAGCACGTGGTCTTCGAATGTCCTAGATTTGATGCTGTGCGAGAAGATATGCTCGCCCTTAGCGCGGAAAATGTAGTCGAAGAAATGCGACAGGTGGTTCCGGGGGAAAAAGGACAAGGCGTCCAAGGAGGTTTTAGTGCGGTAAGAATCCCACACACAGTGTTACCACGACCGTGCGCTCGGTCGTCAACCGGTGGCACGATGGCCTTTTAAAGGTTTCTTCCTTGCCAAAAAAAAAAAAAGACAGACAGACATATACAGGCTGAAAGAAATTAATTTTTAAATTTATAGATAGATAGATAGATTTTCTGTAGCGTTACGAATTTGATGGTCGCGCTAAACAGGCGTGAACTAAGTGCACGGATTAAGTTCTTGAAAACTTGGATCTGAGTCATGAATTCATATGAACTAGCAGTTCAGTTTTGGGGCCTTCCTTAGCTCAGTCGGTAAAGGCGCAGCTACAAAGCAAGACCATGCTGGAGGTGGCTGGGTTCAATTCCCGGTCCGGTCTAGGAATTTTTCGGGTTGGAAAATTTCACGACTTCCCTGGGCATAAAAGTATGATTGGACTTTGCCACACAATTATACCAATGCAAAAATGGTACAGGCATCGAAAGCTCTCAATTAATAACTGTGGAAGTGCATCTAGAACACTAAGTTGAGAGCACGCAATAAGCTAATATGCGATATGCAATAAGCTTGAAATGCGAAGAAGAAGAAGAAGCAGTTCAGTTTGCCACGATTTCATCGGAACGGTTTTCTTGCGTTTATACTCAGAAAACAATGCTTTAGATATTTTAAATCATTTACAAAAAAGCTATCAAAAAGTTTAAACATTTGTACGATTTTTTTCCAGTTTTTCAGTGTTCATGGTTTTGAACATTCCAAATTATGATTTAGTTTAAAATGAGGACCACCTTAACCATCGTTTGAACAAAGAGGAGACCCATTTCATTATAAACAACTTCACCAAAGACACTAGCCCTCTAAAATGAATAGCAAAAGAGCAAATCTTTTTTCCTGCTAAATTGCCATTTCGGACCATAGTGCAAAGAAACGAATAGCATCTCTGTCAGAAAAAATATTTCTGAATTAACTACAAATAAAATTGTAACTTCCTTAAAGGTTCAATCTTCATAAAAAAAAAATCTGAGATTACATTAAGCGCCACTGGATAGAACTAACATACACCCCTGTAAATTGGTTGAGATCCACCTTTCCTATCCCGGTATCAAAATTCTCTGCAAAGATTTAATCCTGTATCGCTTTTGATATCAACGGATAGCTTGCAAATATCCCAAGAACCAACACGATCCCAGCACGTCGAAGAAGAAAAAAAAACGTACAAACAGACAGTGGCTCAATGCAAAAATCCATTGCCGTTCCTTCCACAGTGAGTCATGCAGCCATGGCCCTGACCAAACATCAAACGAATCCCCCGAGGTTCCCGGGAATGGAAGCTCAAAAAGCGGCTCACTGCTGCACAACTACACTGGCTGACTGACTGTTTGGACAACGACGCGCCGACGGAATGAAGCTACTCCGGGAGGCTTCCATCGCTGAGCTGAGGAAAATCTCGGGATGTTTATCAGAGATGGAAAGCAGTCTAGCAAATAGAAGCATTAGGATGCATGACTAAAAAAAAAACCCTCCTAACAGACCCATCAGCACATAATGTGTGTGCATTAGGGTGCTTCATTCTGAAAAAAGTGATGAATTTCTGATGGGCCACCCTCCAGTTCGATTCATAGCCCCAAAATATGAACCTGTGCAAAAATTGGTAAAGATTGATGAAGGTTTAGAGGTCGCGCCAATGATTTGAAATTTGTATGGGAATTACTATGGAAGAATTTAAAAAATCGCTTATATCGCTATAACTTTGCTTCTACTTGTCCAAATGTCGAAAAAATTTAGTATGTTATTGCTATGGCAATAAACAAAAAGCCTACAGTTGCTACGCTCAGTTTTGCAGCGTATCAAGAATTATAAAAATGTGAAAAAATGGCAAAATAGGGTAAATTGACAGATGAATATGTACAAGGCAACAACGCCAATTTCATCGCAACAACAACAGGCTTGTTGATCATTGTCATGACAACCACATATTTTTTTTTTCAACGTTTGGACAACTACAACCAAAGTTAGAGCAATGTAAACGAAAATCAATAATTTCCCATACTAATTCACCAAAATCTCCATACAAAATCCAAATCATTGGCGCGACCTCTAAACCTTCATCAATCTTTACCATTTTTTGCACAGGTTCATATTTTGGGGCTATGAATCGAACTGGAGGGTGGCCTATCAAAAATTCATCACTTTTTTCAAAATGAAACACCCTAGTGTGCATGCATACCTCTCTACATCACGCCCAGCTCAGCAGCGAAAAATGACGGGGGATTAGACGACGGATGTGGACTGGGTGCGCACTCTGAAAGGTTGCTTTCAGCGCAGGGATTTGCTTGGACGGGAAAAATCTTTTTCCCGCAACAAGGCTCACTTTTTAAGCTCATATGCATACAAACGGAATCCCCGCCGCCGTCGTCGTTTCAAAAGATGGGCCCTCTGAGGGAAAAACTTTCATCAAGCCTTAGCAAGAGAGAGAGAGATAGAGCGACAGAGGGTGGGGATTGGATTCCATAATTTAAAGTGGAAAAAGTTTTAAATTCACCTGTAATTACCCACCTTCTTCAGTCGGTCCGTTGTCTGCTGAGCTCCTTGAGGAAGGAACGAAGCGGTTGAAAATATGCGGAGTGTGCATGTTTAGCTTTAACTTTGTAACTTTCGCTTTGGCCCTTGGCAGGCTTGCAGTGTAATTTAAATAAAATTCCTACCATCACGCAAACGGACAATTTGCACAAATCAACCCTTCCCCCTTTCTGGGTGGTGCTCGCATTTGCCAACGAGTTACTAGTGCGAGCTGGATAGAACTAAAGGAGAGCACTTGAATGGTTGTAGAATTGAAAATTGTTCATACATAATGGAGAAAGGTTTTCCCTTAGTTCGTTGATTGAAGTTAAATTAAACACATTAAATCATATTTTGTAATGTTTGAATTAAAGATCCCATCAATTTGATCAAGATTAAAATGAAGTTTTCTCCCATTAAATTATACTAAATATTAATATACATTAGTAACCATCATGATAGGCCTATTCCTGACGTTTCCGGCGGAAGATTTCCAGACGATTGCAACGAAAATTCCACACGCAAAGAAAAACGATCCAATATTCGTGAACAAAAAATCATGATAACCTGAACTGCTAGTTCATATGAATTCACGACTTAGTTCCCGTAAACGTGATTACGTAGATCGTATTTTCATGAACTTAAATCCCAAATTCGTGGCCTTAGTTCACTCCCTAACTAACATTAAAGTAGCTCCAAAATCGTTTTGGAGAGGGTTTACTCAACTTTCTCACAACCATTATTCAATTTGTCAGTCGCACTGAATAACAGCAGCCAGTAAACGCTTCTATACACATACTAATCAACTTTCAACTTGTAGCTGCAAAACAAAGCTAACAAGTGGATATATTACTCATTTGATGGCTTCTACACAACCAACCACTCTTGCTGCATAACATAAACATCAAAAGTGCTTTTTCAACAACTAAACAACATGTACTCAGCTAGTGAACTGTGTTAGCGCTTGGTTTATTTTTAGACGTGTGCAGTTGTACAGCTTTTACTCTGCTCCTATACAAAGCTGAAGTAACTAGTCGAGAAAAGGGATTCATCTGCGCTATTATAAAGCCTCTACTCAGCGGTCTTGTTGTAGAAGGGCATGTCGATTGTTTTACATCAGTTCAAAGCATTTGTCTAGCTAAGTTGGTATCAGAACCAGATCATGATTTCAGTACTTGTTCGCTAACTGAGCGTTCTTTAACTGGGCTGCTTTTTAACTGGTTGTAGCCCAACGTCGGTCAAACAATCTATTGAAATTATCCTCAATGTGTTTTGACGTTTGACAAGCTAGCCCAGTTCAGCCTGGTCTATACAAGATGTGAAGATCTAGCCCTCACGTATGTGTTGGTAGAGGGAAAAAGTAAACATTGCAGAAGAGGATGGTCACGAATTCATAACACTCGAACACAAATTTAAGAAATATGAAGTATAGCAAATCTTAGCTATGTTTGTATGATAGTTGTGCTTGATTGTATTCTTTTGTAAAGACTCCAGGAAATATCAGCATATGTTTTCTAATTTTATGGCAACTTCTTACTTGAAAACGGGCAAAAACACACCGGTATACAGTGTGATAATAAAATAATCAATAAACTTTCTAATTATCCATGGACGACCACTCATAAATTTTGGTTTCTTACAGAAATTTTATAATCCCTAATTAAATTTCCTATGCAAACGCGGATTTTAACAACCTTTATGACGTCACAACGAGTGGTGTTGAGCCTACGAAAGAAGCGCATCGTCCGAAGCCGAATGAAAGCCGAGCCAAAAACGAACTACGCTAATACAAACAGCCCATCCATTCCACACCTTGTATAGAGCTTTTTGACGTTTAATCGGTGCACACTACAGCACCATTTAAATCGAACGAGTGCGAGCAAGAGGAAAACAGATTAATGGGAAAACAAACCGTCCATTCATTCATGTGTGCTGGATAGAGAAAGACGATTAAACGTCAAAAATATCTATAGACCAGGTTGAGCCTATATCCGCTATATTCATAGTCTGGCGAATAGAATTTCAAAAAGCGGAACCAATTAAATATATTGTAGACCAATAATTGAAAAGGTACTACCAACTTTTATAAAAAAAAACTTTCACGGCGAATGAGAACGACCCAAATTTGAGTTTAGTTCACTCATAATCGCGAAAAGTGCAGGAACTCAGCGATGAGAAAAATTTGTCTCATGGTTTCCTGTGGAAAACCTAAAAAATCTGCCGGAAAATGAGGAAATTGACGAAAAAAAATTTTCAGTTCGGAGTAGTACCAATAGAATGAGTGAATCCAATCTGTACTTTTCTCAAATTCGGGAATTTTTCCCTGGAAAGTCCTGGAAAAACCTGGGAAAACATGAGGAAAATTAACTCATCGCTGAGTTCCTGCACTTTGGCGATTATGAGTGAACTAAACTCAAATTTGGGTCGTTCTCATTCGCCGTGTTGATTATTCTTTCCTCGCCAGTCGAAGATAAATTACCAGCATCATCGGATGGGGGAAACTTTCGATAACCAAAAGATAGTGTTGGTTTGTGTAGGCGAGCCTAAGTCACGAGATAACGGTTTCCGAAATTTTGTTCGCAATAGCTGATGTGCTCTTTTCTGTTGTTGGTCGTGATTTGCTCGATTGGTTCCCGAGATTCTATCCGCCAGACTATGAATAAAGCGACTATAGTTGAGCCCAGTTAGCGAGTGGAATTCGCTAAATGAGTTGCGCTTTTAGCCCAGTTATTTAGTGAACAACTACAGTATCAGAACAGAGTTCACGTTTCTATGACTTTTGTTGTCTTTGATTATACCCGGTGCACCGTAACGCAGGCGTTACGTTTATTTTGCGGAATAATGTTCATGATTCCACGTATCTTAATAATGCTGTACTATCGTAAACGAAACATTTACTGGACGGATTTTTCCCCGTGCAGAAGATATCGACGGAGTTCCCTGACGTTTTCTACAGAGAAGGATTCAGGCATTGCAATCATGTATGGAACCTCTCCGGTCGGAAACGTTAAGAATCCGTTGAAATCGTCTTGAATTTTCATAGCAATCGTTTCGAATCGTCTTGAATTTTCGTTGCAACCGTCTGGAATCTCTTTCGACATCGTCTGGAGCCTCCTCTGTCGGAGTGATCTGGAACCATCATTGGCAGCATCTGAAATCTCCACCGAAATCGAGTGGAACCTCCTCCGTCGGGATCATCAGCAAACCCCATCCAAATCGTGTGGAATCTCATGTCGTTTTCGTTTTTGCTACACTACACCGGTGTGTAGGTGTAAGCAGCAATGGCAGCAATAAGCGCGAATCATTGACAGCTCATCATAATTTGTTTGTAAACAAAGTTGCAACCGATAGCTACACCCTGATTTTTTTGCGGTGTTCGGCGGTGTAGCACCGGCGTAGCTACACCGCAAAAACGAGAAAATAAAACGGGTTACTTTGTCGAAAAAATCACAACACAAGTTAGTTGTACCATAGAGGTAACTCTAAGACTAGTAGGTCCCGAAGAAACGTGCTCAACTTTTTGGCTCAGCTCTGGTACTATCTTCGGTCCCAACCCGAGCAAAGTCCAGCATCAAAATTACAGCAAATTGAAATCAAGTTTTGATATCAACATCAAACTGAAATCATAATTTGATTTCAGTTTACGCAATTTGATACCTAATTTTGTTTTCATGTTGCTCTACATTTGCTCTTCAAAAATATGTTGTTGCGAGTTTGTTTTCATTGCCTTAGCATAACATCAAATTGAATACTTGTTTTGTTATCAACAGGAAAAAGGGATATCAAATTTAGTTTTCAGTTTGCTCTCACTGATAGCAGAAATAGTTTTCAATGTGATGTCACAGGAAGATTTGTTTGCTCTCAATTTTGATATTTTAACCGTTAAACGACCAAAACGACAGCAACCTGAGTAATCATTATCAGCGAAATCACACCATCAAATTTAGATTTCAATTTGATCTCAGACTTTGCTCGGGTAGTGAGCCATTTTAAAATCGTTAATTTCGTATTGATTGTTGGTTGTACCCAGTAATAGGTAAATATGATTATACTCAACGTTGGGTTGGTTTGCTCCTCCGTTTTTAAAAACTTTAGAAGGAGAAAAGGAGGCAAACAAGTCAAAAGTAGGTAAAAGTGAACTGACCATTGGGTACTTTTTTCTAACCGCGAAAGATGTTTGTCTGTGCTTCTAATATGCATCTCCATGAAAACCACAAACGAAGTGACAGACGACTAACTGGCGAAGAAATCCATTAAAATAATTTGGTTCACTGTAATAGAATTTTCTTGGAAGCTTGTGCCATCATCCACCAGATGGGTTAGTTTTTTGGTTTTTATTTGAACAAAGTTGATTTTGCGTATAATGATTCTTTGACAGTGTGCAAAGAGTGTATCATTTGTCATTTTTTTATGCATTTCAGTTTTGAGTAGAGTGAAAGAGATAGAACCAAAACATTCTAGTACATTTGGTGAAAATGCTAGTTCGATCTAGTAGTAGTGTTGCCATGTGGTACAATCCAGTAGTAGTGGTGTTGCCATGTGGTACACTGAAAAATTGAAATAGCAGGTTAGTCACCAAAGTTTTCGAGCCGCTCCGTCTGTCACTTTGTTTGTGATGAAAACCGTATTAAAATTCAATTATATGTCTAAAGATAAAGATGGAAATGAAGCATAAGCTCAAAATCTCCAAAATATTATAAGATATGCAGTCAAGAAAACAAGCATTGCATTCACTATAATGCATTTTACTGATCCGCTGGTTCTACAGCGCAGTACATGTAACTGCCCAAGTAACCAACAAGCCCTCTAATTGTTAGCCGTGTATCAGCCTTATATTGCAAAAAGGCGAATTAGCGGGTTTGTTGGTTACTTGGGTGTTGCTAAAAGAACTTAGGTTTCTATTACACATGATTTCTGAATACTATTTTCTAGCTAAAACCTGTCAAAACGATAATTTTTACTATATATTGCCCCGTATGGTTGTTGATCGAAGCAAATGTATCAACCCTACCAGCAGAGAAATTCAAATACACATTATGGCAGGGAATCGTGCCTACTTTGGACGCCGCAAGAAGTTGACTATCTACAAGACGCTGATTAGACCGGTTCTCCTCTATGGCCACGAGACCTGGACTATGCTCATGGAGGACCAAGGTATTTTCGAACGGAAGGTGTTGCGTACCATCTACGGTGAAGTGCAGATGGATGACGGAACGTGGAGGAGGCGAATGAACCACGAATTGCACCAGCTGCTAGGAGAATCATCCATTATCCACTTTGCAAAAATTGGGTGGCTACGGTGGGCTGGGCACGTCGTCAGAATGCCGCATGATGACCCAGTGGTTCTCGAAAGCGACCCAATAGGAACAAGACGAAGAGTGCGCGCAGCGGGCAAGGTGGATCGACCAAGTAGAAGGCGACCTGCGGACCCTTCGCAGACTACGAGGCTGGCGAAGTGTGGCCATGGATCGAGTAAAGTGGAGACGACTTTTTCGGACAGCAGAGGACAACAAGGCCTTAGCCTGATTGGTAAGGTAAGGTTAGTTGTTTCAAATAACTGATTGTTGAAAATTACACTGGTGTATCTCGAAAAGCTAAAAAGTTGACCACCCTGACTTGCACATACAAAGGTTGGCCAAAATAAATAAAAAAAAAGCTTTCTCCGAGACACTAAATTCCTAAAACTAATGAGATTTTTTGGACCATGGTGTCGTTAAACATTGTTGGAGTGATGTTATCTAAAACTTTCTAGAACATGTTCAATTGATCAAATATGAATAAAGATTTAGTGCTTTAAACCATGTTTAAAGTAGTCTTGAGAAAAAAAAAACCAATGAAATATAGTGGCTTCAGGAAAGTTGCTCTACAATTTTGTCGGTGACACATAGGGTTTTTGATCTAATTTCCGTCCTACTTAGCACAATCCGTGCTTTATCTATCTTTTTTGAGCGGGTTTGAACAAAAAATGGAATATTCCTGTCAAAGATGACTTTTAAATTTATTCACCTTTCCATACGTACCGTTGGATTTGATAAAGAGTCACAAGTTGTAGAGATAATGTTAAAAAATCTAATAATGCTTCTCGTCCTTCGAGTTTCAATTCCATCCTAACGCATTGAAACGCCATTAGACTTTCTTCGTTCTATGGATAAACGGAGAAAAAGGGAATTCGCTAGGAGCGCTTCTTTTGTTTTGAGAACAATGAGCGTTAGTATTCATACAATGCACTCTGATAGGATTTATGTTGTAGCTAATGAACAAACCTATTATTGTGCATTGATATTATTGATCTGATCAGAATATTGATTCTGATATCGATCAGAAACGATAGAACGGAAATTGGCGATTATGACGAAGTAGCGCTCTACCAAACTAATTATCTTGAAAATTCAAAAATTATATTTTGGATGTGCTATACTAGCTTAATAAAAATGTATGTGATTACTAGCTGAGTGTGCCCGGCCTTGCTTGGGATTCAATATAAGCTTGAGTCTATGCGCCAATTAAAAAAAAGCATGCTATATTGTACGTAGCTCCCCTCCTCTCTTATCGAAGGGGCTACCCTCTATGACCTCCACATGCCAAATTTGGTTCCATTTGCCTGATGAGTTCTCGAGTTAAGCAGAAATTTCTGTTTCATTTGTATGGGAGCCCCCCCCCCTTACAGAAGGGGGAGGGGTCTCGAACCATCATAAGAACCTTCCACGGCCAATCGGTTCAGTAGTTTCCGCGTCTATAAGGGTCAGACAGACAGACAGACAGACAGACCGACAGAAATTCATTTTTATATAAATAGATATATATATATATATGTAGATTTCAAAAGCAACGGCACCGGTGGTGTAGTGGTAAGCGTGATTACCTCTCACCCCAGCAGGCCTGGGTTCAATCCCAGTTGGCGCCGCCGGGATGTTCTGAGGCATAACATCTCTGATCACGCCTTCCTTCGGATGGGAAGTAAAGCCGTTGGTCCCCGGTTCATGAGTTGATGTGTCGATAGGTAGGGTCCAGGTGTGGGAGCTGCCTTCCTGGCACGTCGGTAGCATTGATGCTCAGCACGGAAAACAAGATCGACGGAAAAAACAAAGCAAAGGAAAAAAAAAAAAGATTTCAAAAGCTGCGGAGTAACCTTTTAAGCAACTTCTTCCAAGATACCTAACCTCTAAAACGTCAAGAAAGGTGAGAAAAAGGTTTCGACCGTTAGTTTTTAAAACGGCCTCACTGTGCACCGTGCAGAACGTCCCGATCCGACTTTGGGACAGGCAAAAACCGAACCAGTCTACTCGAATTCACGACCGATGAGATCAACTCAAAATTGAGTGGTGTTTCAGCCCAAACCACAAAAAAAGGTTAAAAAATTTCCTCGCTTTTCTCCATAGCTATACTCGAATTACTCAGTCTAGGGGTGTACTAATAGACTGAGTGAAACCTCTCTCAATTTTCCTCATATTCTAAAAGTTTTTCCTGGAAATTCGAGGAAAATTTTACTCATCCCTTGAGTAACTTCCTTAATAAATATTACCATACCCGATCGATAACCCAAATGATAGAACTACTCCATAAATGATTTGGATGATACCATATGCACGTCGTTAAGCAAATTAACCATACACATTTTATTAGGGTAACCTTTTTTTTTAACCAATTTAATTAGATTTGGTCGACCGTGTTCGTAGTTGATGTCACGCCAAGAGTTATGCAAATGTCATTACACCACCGACGACGTCCATCTGCTCCGGTCGACTCCGCTCTTGATGACCAAGACGAGCGAGGAAAAAAAGGTAGGCCCAAGGGAAAGTGCAAAATGCAAGACCACGGACCGGACGACCCACGAAAGCGCCCAAGAGTGGATCCGGGACCTTTAATGAGGAGGCGAAACGACCGGCGTTCGTTTTTCGCTGTTTATTTTGTGGAAAACTAATTTTTCTTTTCCTTCGTGTGGTGCGCCTTTTCTTTCATCGGGACGGTAACTTTTTGCTTTCTTACAAAGTGGGTTATTTACGGTGCTACTGCACCGTGTGCTGCACACGGCCCGAGAGGGACGGGCAACGAACGGGTGGACAGTTTCGCTTGAAAACATTCTGTATCGTTAATTTCCGTGCGACAGTTGTAAAGCAGTTTGTTTGGTCGTCGTTTCTTTGTTGTCGTTGTCGTCGTCGTCGTCGTTCTTGGGAAACAACTGCAGGTGACTTAATTGCTTTGGACAGCACTCCGAGCTGCATCGACTAGGCTAGCTTTCAGGTCAATTTTGATGCAAAATTCACTGCATTTACATTATGCAGGCTCATAGAAAATTCCGGTTCTCCCTATTCAGCAAACTTTGACGGGATGACAGTGGCGAGGACAGACGTTTTTCTTCTTCTTTTGTTGGAACCTTGCTTTTTTACACGGGCTATTGCCAACGGGTGGGATGAATGAAAAATGGATCCTTTTGAAAAAAAAAGCGTCCTTTAGTCCGTCGTCAGTTAGTTTGCCATGCATGCGCTTCAAAAGTGCATATATTGTAAAACGGATCCATCACAAGGACACTTCCACAGTTCTCGGTAAAAATAGCTGCATAGCCTTGGGATTCGGATGTAGGAGCTTTGAAGGGGTGGACCAGGATTGGAGTGGCGGCAAGGGCCCAGTCGAGATGATGTAAATATAAAGCTTCAAGTGTCATGAAAGAACTGTTTTCAAAGCGAGTGGAAGGGATAGAGTGTGAAAAACGCTTTGAGCAGATTTTGCAAGCCTAGACATTTGGCCTCCCTTAGCTTAGTAGGTAAAGCAAGACCATGTTGTGGAGGTAGCTGGGTTCGAATCGTGGTCCGGTGTAGGAATTTTTTTGGATTGGAAAATTTCACGACTACTTCCGTGGGGTACAGGTACGATGGGGTCTCAATTAATAACTGTGGAAGTGCATCTAGAACACTAAGTTGAGAGCACGCAAGCTTGAAATGCGAAGAACAAGAAGTATGGACTAAGAAATCTTTTGAATTTTTTTTTGAAAAAACTTCTCCTCGATGGAAAATAATCATCATTATTGATGTGCATCTTGAAGCGACAAACAATCCCACTTTTGTGCTCACTGCCATTTTTCTCAGCTGATAAGAGAAATCAGATAAAGGTAAAGCCTTTCCCTCTCACCTGCCTTCTCAAAAAGATATAAAAATATTGATATTATTATTTCATCCGTTTACAGCCCCGAAAGAAAACAGAACACCGAGCAAGTTGATTGTTCGTCTGTTAGATCCAGGGAAGAATCGACAGCAACGTGGTTTTCCCCGTGACCTCAGCAGAATTTTCTCGCGTTGTTTGTTTTTAAGACCCATCAGTTTCCAGACTTTAACCCGCGCGTCATCTTCTTTCTTGTTGTTGTTGTCGTCGTCGTCGGGGGGCTCTTTATTGAGCAATTCCGGCAAACGGGACTTAATGATTTCTAAACAATGGGCTTCGTCAGCGCGGGTGGAGGAGGAGGAGGCATCGTGATAAGGCAACGGGCTCTTTTTCCGCAATTGGGTATCAAGTTTTAGTGTTATTCCGTTCTGGGCGAGCACCATGGCGTCACTTTGCTCATTAACTTGTTCGCTGGTTGAGATTGGGGTTGTAAAATTTAATTTTTAAACTGTGTCATTTTTAATCGGCAGGGGATTAAAACGGCACCCGGCTGTGAATCAGAGAGATGATTTTTGAAACCAAAAATGCTCCGCAACGGCTCCCGTTAAACGGTAATGTTCATATTTAATACGCCCTTAACACGTTCCCTGGCTGGATGGAGGGAGGGAGCCATTTTTCATGTTTTATTTTTATGATTTCATTTACCTAAAACATGCCACCGCGGTATGCGACGAGAGCACAACATGGGAAAGGGGGGAGAACGATTCATATTTTTAGAAGCGCCCGTAAGCTAGGCAAACAGGTGGAGAACACGTTAAGGACCTTTTTTTATTGCCTCTACTGTGGGGTAGCTAGGGGTAAAACAGGCAAGTTTACAAAGAACTTTTTATGTCATGAATTTTTTTTTTTTGATTTTCCTTTTTGGTGCACCTCGCTGTGCAGAGAGGCAATATCTAAGGCCTAGAGGGCTACAAGATTTTTGCAAATCGACTCAGTTTGACGAGGTCGTAAAATGTATGTCTATAAACTTGCTTGTACGTGTTTCTCACTAACTTTTCTCAGAGATTGCTAGACCGATTTTAGTTCAAGCAATTCAATTTTGTTTGTATCATACTCCCACAAAACCTTACTGAATTTTATCCCAATCGGATATTTGGTTCCGGAGATAGGAACACAACAAAAATGAAATATCGCAATCAAACTGTGATACTCATTAAGTTTTCTCATACTGATTTCTGTAATGATGGAATATTTTAAAAATTTTGTTAATGGTTCTCAAATCTGATAAAATGTTACTTAAAATTTAAAATTGTATGTAACTTGTAACTTGTATGTAAAATTATACTCAATTGGGTTAAATGAGCTCATTTTTCTGAGCCCAATGCCCAATGAAGTTTGTTCAGTCTCTGGCGGTGAGTTTCAACCGGTATTATCCTTGGATAAATTCGCGATCTTGTATGTCGGGCTACTTTCATGTAGATTAGTGTTTCCATTTCTCGACCATTTTTTGGCTTCCCGGGAAACGGAAAATAGCGGATGATGGCCTTTCCCGGGAATTCCCGAGAGAACCACTTAATTTTAATATTTTCACTTCCATGGGAAAATTTTTCCAAGCTTCCAAAGATTTTTCATCCCACTGCTTCTGGTCCGTACGACTAAGGACCCTCGCGAGTTTTCTTTTGACGCAGAAGATATTACCGAATTCTCCCAGAAGTCCCTTCCAATCTTCCTAGAAGTATTCATCTGTCTTCCTTTGGAAGGGAAATAAATCCGTTGGTCCCGGCCCATGTGTGTTGAATGGGTGCGACATCCTACGCAGGTGTGGAAGCTGCCTTGCTGCACATTCGATTGCTGTCAATGGATGGCAATCGATGTCCGTCGGTGATTGGCACTAGATTGCGGAACAGAGACCGCAGTCTTGCTGGCTCCCGTGGTAGCTTCTTTTGACTTCCGCTGGGAGGTTCATCCAATTTCTTCAGCAAGGTTTTTTAATTGTCATTGGAAGTAACTATTTAATCGTTTTTAACTTCACCACAAGTGTTTTCGACATCTCCGGAAATTTCTACCGACTTCCTTGATAAGCCACTTTGGCATCGTATGAAAATGTCTTCTGATTTCCTCGGAAGTTTTCCTGGACGGGAAAACGGCATCTGGCATTCCTAAGAAAATTCTTCTGATTTCGCTTGGAGCATTTTTCTGATGTCCTTTAGACTTCCTCTGGACGTTTCTGCAAACTTTTTTCTTAGATGTTTCTTATGACTCATCTAGGAAAGTTGTTCTCCCAAAAATACTTCTTAAATTGTTTCGCGAAAAATTTGAATAAATTCCCAGAAATCGAGAAACGTGATTTTTGGTGAACGTCCCTTGTAGCAAACACTAACGTCGATGTCGGATGCAAAGATCAGAAAACCTCAAGGTAGTTCCATTACGACTCTTATTAACCTCCACTCAAAATAATCTACACGTCAATGCTACGTGAAAAATCACGTAGATTCCAAAAAATGCTTTTTTACTCCAGTTTATCTGACAAAGGTAACTATCATCGGACTCTGGTTGTATATGAAATGAAGCGCCTGTTACTTTTACTGCAGTTGCCCCATCTCTCTTACGTGGAAATCACGTACCTTTTTTTAATTAATTTTGCCAGCTGCATTCCGCGTTCATTCATTGTACGAAAAATAAGCAAAATGGCGTATGTTGAAAACAAACTGCAAGAGCTGCTAGTTGATATAAACATCACGCAACATTTGTTAGAAATATTTGATGGTAAGAACGGTTTAATGTGAGCTTGTATCCTATATTGATGTGTCTTTTTTTCATTTGAATAGAATGTGGAGTGGATTTTGTCGATTTGCTCTGGATTACGACTGATCAACTTCGCAAGACTTTAGAATCTACTTCAATCCAAGCCACATCATCAGCCGTTCACAGTAAAACGGATGCGCTTGATGAACCCTCATCGGATGTTACCTGTAGGTCTGTGGAAGCCAACGAAAGCAAACGCAAAACGTAAGTATATAAATCCCTAATTTGCATGTAAATACAAATTCATCCGCTTTTTTTGTTTATTTTTCTGTAGGAGTCCCAATTGAATGTTCAATAACGTCACTGGAGCCAGGATATCGTCTGTAACTTTCCGGTGAAGCAAATGTTGTTCGGTCCTCGGTTGTGTCGACTGAGATCACAAGAGGGAGTAATCTGGTCAATCAACGGATCTACCAGGTTTCCTCTAATGAGGCTGCAAACCTAAACGAACCAAACCATCCACTTCCTTCAACTTCCACGAATGATAAATCCGGTTACTTTGCCCAGGGCTTTGTCATAGTAACGTCGTCTGCTCATGTAAATCAACCAGGAACTGGTTATTCTGATGCCATCGGAACCACATCGTCAGCCACTGACAGTAATACGAATGCGCTCATTGTATCGTTAGCAGACGATACAATTCGGTCTTCAGAATCTGGAGACAGTCTCTGGGCAAAAGAATCAAAGAATCTGGAGCAGAGCAAAATCAGCAGAAAAGTGCTCTTCCATCATTTAAACAGACCAATCCCAACAAATTCACCGAATCCTCTTTGACCGCTTTAGCAATAAAGGTTTCACATCATGGGAGCAATGTTTTTACAACAAAATCCTTAGAAGAGTTGCTGAGATACTCCGAAGAAGGAAAGGAAATTCTACATTACGCCGCCAAAGCTGAACTTTCCGAGGCCAAGCAGCTAGAGCTTTCCAGCATTATGACAAAGTACCATTTAATCACCAGAAGCAAGCTACTAACTGAGGACCTCCGAACAACAATCAAAACGAATTTTTGTTTTTCTAGGAGAATTATTTTATCCCAAGGAGTGGTAATCGGTGATCAGTCTAAAATGTATGTCCGAGTTAAAAATAGTTTCAATGTTAATCCTGTAGAAGCTAAGTATGTATAGTTTGTAATAAAATTTGATATATTATTCATATTGTTTTATTGCATTGATATATGTTGCATTATTTTCCAATTATGTAATTAGTTAGGAACGTACGAATTGGAAAATAATGCAATCACAGATAAACAGACGTAACTCTTCATTATGTATCTTCGTTCACGCATTTAACGGTTGATTTGAATATTATCAGTTCCGCGAACTTCTCGCCGCAGCGCTGGAATCGGATCGCTTTGACGTTTCTATACATTCTATAGAAGTGTTATGCAATATTGTTTGCGAGTTAGCGAGCAAGCTTGTTTTCCGCGAGAAGCCCGAGAGATGTCGTTACTGTGATCCTATGTTTTGAGATACTATGTTTTCAAGAAAAACTTTTTCAAAGAGTTACGTCTGTTTGTCTGTGATGCAATCATTGTAATAATTGACTGTGAATCAAGCAGATTATAAAAAAGCAAAAGGTAAAAATCAACGCAAAACAACGTGCTTTCCACAGAATTTTATGTTAAAATTTACTGGATTATCATCTAGGTTCTACTTGAACACTTCGTAAAAGATACAGCAGAAGTCACGTAGCTATTACGTGAAAATCCAGTAGGATGAGAGTTCATTAGTTCATTCTGGGCTACCTATGATCCACGTGAGTGCTACGTGAAAAGTACGATGGAAAAAAGCCACGTATGTTTTCACGTAGCATTGACGTGTGGGTTTTTTTTTTTGAGTGTTAGAGAAGTGTAGAGTACCTTGGGGACGATCAAATAGTTTTAAAGCAGCTACATTAATTTCAAGAAGATGCAGGAACTTGCAAGAAGTTCCCTGGAACTATGGAAAATCCCGATAATTTCAGAAATGTTCCGAAAACCTGAAAATTGCATGATTTTTAGGAAAGTTTCATAAATTCCAGAATGATTGCCGAGACATTAGTCCAAATGCTTCAGAGCAGTCCAGAGAAGTACAGAAAAATTTAGAGATTTTAAAGATTTTTTTGTTTTTTTTTGTAAAAGTACGTTTATTTGTTGTTTGTTTGTTTAGTAAAAATTATTCACATAATTATTTAAACCTCTACTTCAAAATTAAATTTCAGTTGATCTATATCAATCCTGCCATTACAGCTATCAATGAAGGTGATATAGGTTAACAAAGTTTTCATTATTAATGTTCTATTTTTCGCTGCTACCCCCTTCAGTGAGGGCCGGAGAAGATCATTGAAGTGAAGAGATCGTCGCCTGCCAGTCACAACAAGCAGCTTTTGTTGTAGCAAATCGTAAGCAGCCCGTACTCTGGGGCAGCCGAAGAATTTGTGCTGTATTGTTTCAATACACGTAGTGCAGGGAAGGTAATTTTCTCCATCCGCTCTTCTCATGGTAAACATCAGTCGCCGATTTGAGAATTTTTGATTCGTCCACATGTAGAGAGAGAGCTGCGCTGCGAAGGCAATAAATCACATTCTTCCACACACGGGGCCAGTTGATTGCTGGATTTGCTGTTTCGACTTTCGGTCTGGATGTACGTTCGACAAAAAAAGGATGGATGAGCTCAGCGGAAGGGTGTTGTCGGATTTGGAAGGGGAAGTTTGGAAAATGGTTTAGGATTATCTTCAGGCAGGGAGAGTCTGTAGGGAGGGAGTTTACTTGGTTGAGGAAAGAACTATAATAAGGAAGGGAGATCATTTCTTGCAAGTGCCGATTAATTAGCAATGCCTTACACTTGAACGCTGATAGTTGTAAGTTGAGACCGCCATCCTCCCGTTTTCGCGCTAGCTGCTCCATCGGAATGGTCGCACATGCATCACGGAATAGGTAGCTCCGCATGGTAGCCGTCAGCTTCACCACGTGTGCCACCGTTGGATTTAGGTTTGCTGCTATGTACCACATCTTCGATGATAGGAATGTATTCAACAGCGTTACCTTTTGATGTAAGGATAGGCTGCGTAACGAGTGTAGCCACACTTGCCGAGCGAAGTTTGTCACGAGTAGGTCCCAACTTGGTCATTACCCGCACCGGATTGGTGAAAATAAATCCGAGAATTTTGATGGTTTTTCGGTACGAAGCCACGGCACAGTTAACGGATTGTTAACGAGGCCGACGTCGATTGCCGTTGTTTTAGCTTCATTCAAGCGCGCCCCTGCTACTCTTTCAAAACGTCGGAACAAATCCCGCATCGCATCGAGCTTATCGACGCTGGTGACGACGGCACTGATGTCATCTGCGTATGCGACGATTAGATCTGCTCTACACACTTGTTCTAAACGCCGCAAGAGTGGGTGCAGATAGAGTACAAAAAGATGCATCGAGAGAGGGTCCCCTTGGCGGACCGAACGTTCGATTTGGAAGGGTACAGATAGGTGTCCGTTGATAAGCAAGCGAGATGAAGAAGCTGCTGATATACGGGAGAGCAAATCCACAAGCGCCGGGTTGAATCCCATAGCTCGCATCGTATCGAACAAGAAGCGTTGGTCCACACGATCGAATGCATGATCGAGATCGAAGGAGATCAGTTTCCCATTTTGCCTGTTCGCTTTCAGCTGTGCAATTTTATCTTTCAAACCTAACGTGGCCTGGAAGATATTGCGTCCAGTATTTGAGCATTTTTGCGAGCCAGTCAAAACACCATGGGCACGGAATACATTTTCAAGTCGCTGTTTTAGGACACGCGAGAGAATTTTATAGTCATAATCGACTAGACTAATTGGCCTGTATGAACGTGCGGTGTCCCCCGCACCTCGTTTCTTCACCAGCACGATCACTCCATCGACGAACTGACTCGGGAAATTTGACCTGATAGCTTCGTTCAAAATCAGGTTCAGTTCACGATGTATCACATCGAAAGTACGCAGATAAAACTCTTTCGGCAGCCCATCAGAGCCTGGAGATTTTCTGGATGCGCTTGTGCGGATGGCAGAAAGTATTTCAGCCGTTGTTACCTCATTCATGCAGTCTTCGTTTACGGCATCGTGCTCGGGGATGACTCTCTCGCACTGAAAGGGTCCATCTTCTTCTTCTTCTTCGTCCACATCATCGCGTGCGTATAGATCGGAGAAGAATTGGACCATATGATCCTGTATCGCAGCAGAATCACCGATGATCTCGTCTCTCTCGTTTCGCAGTTCCTCGATGGTGGTCCTTCGGCGCCTTCTCTCGCCTAGCTGGTAGGTCGACAACGGCTCACCAGCAACGTAGGTTTCGTTTGTCCGCACAAACATTTCGGAGAAACTTCGTTGATATGAAAGCATTTCGGCTTTTACCCGGTTGATGGTAGTGAGCATGGCACGGTTGTTTTGGTAGCCATCGTACGCATGCCGTAGTAGATCGTGGAGCCGTTGCTGTTCACGATTGAATTCGTCGAATGCTATTTTTGACTTCCAACAGAAGAAGGACTTTATTTTAGGCTTTGCGCACGACAGCCACCATTCCATCCACGACGAATAATTTCGGCGTTGACGAGTCCAATATTGCCACCGTATTTGAAACTCGTCTATATTTTCTGTGGTCAGGAGGTGGGGACGAAGCGCTCAGAAACCACGACCATGTGCTCTGTCGGGGAGAGGAAGGCAAATTCTCACGGTGACGGCTTTGTGGTCCGAGAAGTAGCACACATGGACAGCTGTTGATCTCAGCTGTTCTCGGAGACCGGCGCTTACATATAGCCGATCGAGCCTGGACGAGGAGGTGTGTGTGATGTAAGTGTATTCCATCTCTCGTGGACGGAGCTGCTGCCACACGTCATGCAAATGTAGCTGCTGAACGGTGGCTTGAAGAGCGGGACTCGAGTTGTGCCCCGTCGCATCGCATTGTCGAATCACACAGTTGAAGTCGCCTCCAAGGATGATGTGATGACGAAGATAATACGCGATGGTGTTGTTAAAAAACCGCTCTCGTTCGGAACGAAGCACGGATCCCGATGGAGCATACACATTACAAAACGTAGTGTTGTGAACACGAAGGGCGAGCAATCTCCCGTCCAGGCTCTTCTCTACGTGGGAAAATTTAATATGTTCTTTTAGAGCAATTGCCGTTCCTCTTCTCGCATGGTCGACATTGCAGACAACGATATAGCCGGGTAATGCAAGCTGTTCATTTTCAACCTCCTGCAGAAACACAATGTCTGGCTCCATTGTGCGAACGAATATACAAAGGGCATTTAGCTTGGTTTGGTTGGTGATGGTGTTTATATTTATGGTTCCGATATTACAGCTGACGTACTCCATTATTGCTGCATTTCTTCATCGGAAACTCTGATGTGTTCGTGTTCGAAGGTGATATCATCTCCGGAGTGTCGCATTTTCTTACCCGGTGGTTGCCTACGCGTGCGTCGGCTGTTGTTCGAAGCAAGAGAAGTTTGTGAGCTGTCCGTGTCGTTGCCATCGGTCCTGCGATATACGGATGTACCGATCTGGATTGACAGCGACGAGAGTTGGACAATAGCTTGCATTGCGGAGGGTTTTGCTGTAGATGGTGCAGCCGGTGGCGGCATTGTGTTTTTCCGCTGTGCTGCTGCAACTCGTGTCTCACTTGCTCCAAGGAGACTTGCCTTCAAACCCGAAGTTCCTGAAGTCGAGCTCGATGATGGTTTTCGTGGATCCGATAGCTGTTTCATCGGTTGAGGTTTGGACGGTTTTCCCTTCGTTACGTTAGCGTAGGATTGATCTGCTACGAGCTTCTGCACTAGCAGTTTTTTGTTTTGAACACATGGGATGCCGATGTGTGCAAATTCATGGCAGTGCAAGCAGGTTTGCCGGTGCCCCTTGTATCCCACCGCAGTTTCTTCGCCCTGGATTGTCACGAGTGAAGGAATGTTCTTCGTTACTACCATTCGAGCAACACGAACACCGGTATTAACACCACCAAAATCACTGTATCGGTCATCCCACATCAGGTCACGAACACTAATAACTTCTCCGTAGTCGGCGAGGAAAACTGCGATCTGGTCGTTGGTGATGCTTTCGGGTAGTTCGAGCAACTTTACCTCCACCGCACCGTTCTCCATCGTAATCCGTAGTTTGTAGGACTTGCCATCAAACACGAACTCGTGCTTGCTATCGTGTTGCTCCACGATCTTCTCGGCAAGTTCGAGGTTGTTGACCTTCACGAAGGTACATCCAAGCCGTCTGCTTGGTTGGAGTAGAAGCACGTTTTCGCGCGTAAGACCGAGTTCTTTCCCGACGAACTTATGAATCTCGTCATGAGAGAGGATCTTCGGAAACTGCGAATAGTCAACGCGAAACGTATTTTCGCGGCGAGCGAGAACGCGATACTTGAAGTGACGGTAGGAAATAATCGATACAAAAACGTACAATAGTCCGTGAACGACTTCCAGAACTTGGTTGTCCAAAATTATCGACTGCTCGGCTCGGAAGTTGAGCGCTAACTGGGAATGATGACAGGAAAGTTTATCTTAGCTTATTGTTTATCGCATATTAGCTTACTGCATACTCTCAACTTAGTGTCCTAGATGCACTTCAACAGGTATTAATGGTAATTTGTCGATGCCTGTACTATTTTTGCATTAGTATAATTGTGTGGCAATTACAATCATACTCTATTATGCCCAGGGAAGTCGAAAATTGTAAAGGAAATTCCGAAACTTCAGGATCGATCAAATAATTTCAAAACCGTTTTATTAAGCTCAGGAAAATTGTGGAAACTTTAATTCCGTGGATTTGTTAAATATCTAGAGAATTTCTGAAAGCCCAGGAAATTTCAATGAAATTCAGAGAGCTTCAACCTGAAAAACAGTCAAGGAAATCCAGCGAGCATTGCAGCTAAGTGAGTTCAAATATGTTTTGCTCACTATGTCGGGAAAATAGCATAATGGCTGAAAATATCCTGAATCTACTTCCTGTTAGATTTGAAATAGTTATAAAGAGTCAGATCTCATCATGTTGGATAAATTCAGATTTTCTTTGCTACAACCGAGAAAGAAAAATGGTTATAAATAATCGACTAATCGATTAATGGAATGAAAATTGGACATCCCTAATTCCATTCTCAGTTTTGCTAATTCTTGGGTTGCATAACTGCAGGCAATAATCACAACAAAGAAACTAATGACCAATTCTAAGAGTAAAGTATTTCTTATGCGGAGGTTCACTTGCTCCAGAGAGAGAGTGAAAATTGATTTCCCCTTCGTCACGAAGAAACGGCACAGGCAGTGATTAATTATCGGAACCGTCAAGTTATGCATAACTTTCGCTCCTGCCTACATCTCCACGCCGCTTCCTTTCGAAGGAGGTCGTCGTCGTCGTCATCGTCGGTGGGAGGTCCCAGTTCCGGTTTGCCAGAACAATGCACCGTGTGCCGGTTAGTCCCAGCTGGTCTGCCCCGCTGTCCCCCTTAAGGCTTCTGCTCCACTGAAAATGAGCACTGCTGCCGCCGGACCGGAGGAGCAGTAATTTGCTCTTGATTAAATGTTTGCGTGCTGTTTTGCTTCTATCTTGCAACTGGTCGGTTTTGTTCTGTGCACTGAAACGGCTGCATTGTGTTGCGATGGTGTTGCTTCGGTAAAGAACTGACGGCCGAGTGCCCCGTTCAAGGAGCACCAGCAGCAACCTATTTGATTCGGGATATCGTTCTCTGGTGTGGAGAGGGGCGAGGGTGGCGGCTCTGCGGTCCGGGAACCGTTCCCAGTTCCAAGAAGGATGCAATTTAGTTTTTCCCTTGGAAGTGGTGCATACAAATGGATGGAAGTTTGCGTCACATGGCAAATGAATTTTGATTTCCTTCACGGGTGAGCGATTGTTTACAGAAAAGGCGATGGTTTATGTTGAATTTTAAGCACATAAAATGTTTAAGGTTTCGAGTTGCATTTCTTGGCGGTAATTGGTTCAGACAAAAGGAATTGAAATTACAAGTCGAAACGGGGTACTTTTCATACAAGCGGTTATAAAAAAAAAATATTTGTTTGGACTTGTGCAATGAATTCGGAGTCGGAGTCGGACGAATTTTCAAGTATTTAGAGTCGGAGTCGAAAAATTATCATAAGCTGCACCAAAAGTGGGGCCATGAGTAACTTTTTTGACTCAAGACCAATTTATATTTGGTTCTTTATACAGAAAGCAGTATTTTGATATCAGAACGCTAAAAGAATTTTAGTTTTCTGTTAAGTGGAACCACATTCAATGCAAGACCGTTATATTTTTGAACAACATAAACTTTTGTTTCGGTAATTGTGTTGTGGGAAGTTTCTTCAAAAGTGTTGTCCATTTTCGTTGAAAATGGTCAAAAGTTTTAAAGGTTTCCGTTCTAACTTGCTGCCAATTTGCATTAAACGATTTTAGCGATTTACATTAGAAGTTGCAGACATATTTTAATGTCGTCTATCGTTAAAATATTGCTAAACTTCGTTCTAAATAGTGACCAAAATTTTCACAATTTTTACCAATTTTTCAAATGCTTGACAATATTTTAAAAACATAACCGCTTTATTGATAGTTATTGCAGATTCATTGAAAAAAAATATTATGATCATTTATTACGCAGACCAGTTGTACAAAATATGTGTCTATTTTCATTTAAGTTTTTGAAAAATCCTTATCAACAATTTAAGCAATTGTTTTTTTTTTTTATTATATCTCTCTAATTACTTATAAAAAATGTGAGCAATTTCATTGGAAGTTGGATCAACTTTTATCTAATTTTTAACGTTTTCGTTGGAAAATCTGATTTATTGCTTCGAATGTTTTGACTAATTTTGTCATGAGTTGCCACTGCGTTGTTATCAATGTTGATAGAAATTTTATCGAAGCTGTATCATTTTTCTTTTTTGACTATAGAAGAGGTGACCATTTAAGTTTGTTTTTGATGATGATGGTCTTACCGTTTATATTTCAAATCTTTGAGCTGGACAATTCTTAAATTCAGTTCATACTTCAGTTATAGATTAAAATCACCTTAGAACAATGATATTAAATATTGTTTTACCCTTTTATGCCTTTTGAAGTCAAGTTAACTGAGTCTTCTATGAGTAAGTTAACTGAGTCTTCTATGATTGATAGTTCTGAAGAGTGTTTCAAGAACACTTGTAGAAGCCTCCATAAAACACCCTATTTTGTAAGTGTAATAGACAGTTGTAAGGGTGAGTGTAATGAAAAGTTTTAAGCAAAACTTGAGCTCCCCTACAAGTTTTCGTTTATAAGCTTTTATAAAACTTAGGAATAGTTTTGAAAATGATTTACGACATTCTTCTATAAGTTTAATGTATCTTGAGAATGCTGTCATACAAGTTTCTTAAAACCACAGAGCTTTAACCAAGATTAAAAACTCTTGAGAAACTGTTTCATACATACATAAAAAAACTGTCACGCCAACAGGTGGAAGACATTGAACAATAGGGGATCTTACAAACGAAAATTGAGTAAAAACCTATCCTATATTTTTAGCGCTTCTTCATCGCAGCAAGTATCGACATCGAAACAAAATGAACAGGTACAACCCAGGTAACAATTAGATGCTGAACAAGTGTTATTTCGATGATTTTAATTCAGCCTTTGTTTGAATAATGATTGTACATAGACCACGGTAACCTTTGTTCAGCTTCTAAACATCTAAATCTGGTGGTTTTAATCAGCCGAAAGCTTAATATTTATATAAATTATAAGCTTTTTAAGACATTAAATGACAGCTTTTTTCAACCCTTGTTTTATTTAAATAATGGAAGACCTCTTCACATTTTATATTTTTTATGAGACTGCTTTACCATGTTATGTTGTTGCTGACTAATTGGATTTAAATATTTACATTGTTATTATATGTATAAAAATAACCTTTGCATTTAGGGATTCGAACCGGCAGTCGCTGATTCACAGGCACCAACTATACCTACTGGACCACTTAAGCATAGGTGTTGCAAAAGGTATGATGATTAACTTGAAGCACGCCAAATTTGACAGTGACAGTTACACGTCTGAAAATTACGTGCAAAATAAAGTGGTGAACAGACAAACACAGAAATACATATGTTCTACCAGGAGCTATTCCTTAAAAGCTCTTCTTTCTTGTCTCTACTGCTAACACTTCCTGGTAATTTAGAAGAACAATAATTTCGGAAATGCAACAAGTGACACTGACGACATTTAACAATATTGTGCAATAAATTCACATTATTCTATAAGGGTATCAAAATCTTTGTAGCGAATTGCTGATTTGTGAAGTAGTGTTAAGCTTAAATAAGTCTTGTTCAATCTTTATATCAGCTAACTTATTTAAGTTGAATTATGGGGATAAAATTCGCTTTATGCACTACTAATCAATTATATATTCAGCCAGGTGTTAATCTGCTTCGTACACCTTTAATCAACCAATCATCAGCTTCTGTTCTTACTGTTCAGCTTGCATTGTTACTTAGGAAACTGGTGTTACACAAAGTCATAAGGAAACACAGTCGGAGGATATTCCCTTCGATACCCCGGAAAATGGAAACGAAGGAACAAGATGTCAACGCAACAGGCCAGCCCAAGGGGTAAGTCACTCAGCACATTGTGCTGAAATTAGATTCGGCACACCTTTGGCACAATCTCGTAGGCATTGGATTATTGTGAATAAAATGAGAGCACTGCTGTACAACTGTCATTGAAATTGAATATACCAGAGGATGACCAGCAGCTCACTTATAGATCTAATTGCAAAATGTAGGTTCTAGAGTGGGCTCAAGAGAAAGAGGCAGTTGATCAGACCCCATTAATACCCTTAATTCAAATAATGCTGCAATTCACACAAAACAAACTACATAAGGCATATTAATCATCCTCTATAGTTGGTCTCCAACAATGTTCCCCACCGGTTCCAACTCTTTCCGGCCGCTGATAGACCGTTGCTTTGCACATCACGAAAGGCTAGGTTTCTGGTCTGCCTTTGAGGGCATTATAAAACCCTAAAATACAGAACTTTTACTATCCTATGAACACAAAACATCAAAATTTCGCACACCTGCCACTTCCCGCGTCATCCTCATTCCGATTTATCCTTGCGATTTCAAACCAAAACATTCAAGGTGCCAGAAATACCGGGTTGCCTACCCCTTGGGCCAGCCTAAGATACCCAATGTAGAATGGACACTTTCGGAAGACGACAACGAGGCCAGTAAGACTTCTTCTTGTTCTGCATCGAATTTCAAGCTTCTTGCTTATCGCATATTAGCTTATTGCGTGCTCTCAACTTAGTGTTCTAAATGCACTTGCAAGTTATTAATTGAGAGCTTTCGACGCCTCTACCATTTTTGCATTGGTATAATTGTGTGGCTAGTCCAATCCCAAGTAACATTGCAGGTTTTATCGTGGTTTTATAGCATTCTACAAGTCTAAATCATGGTCTAAAGAACCTTCATAAAACCAAAATTGTTACTTGGGAATCATACTTCTATGCCCAGGGAAGTCGAGAAATTTCTCACCCTGAAAAATTCCTAGACCTGACCGGGAATCGAACCCAGCCACCTCCAGCATGTTCTTGCTTTGTAGCTGCGCCTTTACCGACTGAGCTAAGGGAGGCCAGTAAGAATAAGCACTATTAGCAGCGCTCAGGAGTTGGTCGATCGGTCGTTTGAAAAATTTTGAAAAGCATCTTGAAAGTAAGCGTCTTTTCCTGAAACGCAGCCTTTTTAAAAGTATTCGAATATTATATTTGAATATGATTTAATTAGGTAACATCAATTAGAAAAATAAATAATAAAATGGACAATACGGGGAGCGTTTCTCGACCATAAATAAACAGCTGTCAAATTGTTAACTCAACGAGTTATAGCCTACTGCACCTTTGAAAAATTCATGTTAATTTCTGAGAGATATAGTGTTTATGTGCGCGTCTATTAAACACTAGATTTGTCATACATATAAATTTAAGCGCAATATCGCATAAATTAGCAGTATTGTATGCAAGCTTGTAAACGATTTTGCTGTTTTTAGCTCAACATTAAACTAAGGGAGATTTTACGCGATAATTAAAAGTCAGAATTTTTTCTGTGTGCCACTTACTTATCAAAAAGGATTACGGGCTATAAGAAATATTCCGCTGTAATTGATATTTAAATAATTCATAGCTTATAATTTTACTTCAAATAACTTTTTATAACATTCATTACATTTTGTGGTAAAGTTTTGTTCAAAATAACTTGTGTTGGTTAAAATGCATAACAGCTACAATTGCTTATAGAAACTTTTAATTTGAACGATGACATTTTCAATGATTGTGGTAGAAGCACTGTTCTTATGGTGATCTTACATAAAACTTATCTGTCTTGTTTAATTCAAACTAGTTTTATTAAAGCCCACTTGATCTTATTAAAAAAAAAAAAAAAAACAAGTTTAACTGAACTGATCACGCTCCTTTGCAAATCATATTAGTTCTATGCAATAAATAATAGTCTTAACATCTTGGTGTGGATTTATTTAATCATTCATTGGAATCATTGAAAATAATTGCCTCAATCGACTCAAGATCGTAGTTGATGAGATTTTCGTTTACAAAGGTCGGTAATTACTTCGGTAATTGACGTATTCTGGCCGTGAAGGCTATGATCACGATTTGATCTGCTTAAGACTTTATTATTTTCCAATATATCACTGTTGAAAATTGCACAAATGTTCTACTGTTGCTATGATAATTAAAATTATCACCGATTGGCTTGCGAAAAGCGATTTCCCCAACACAGATTTCAAAGTTGAATTCCATCAGGTCTCACCAAACGGTGTGTGTTCTCCAGTACACAACGAAAAGCTGCTTGCAATAACTCAGAGAGTTACATTTACTCAGTTTTTTGCTAAATTTCTAAAAACTGTAGGTACTCAGCGTTGATTTTAATTTTAAAACATGAAAAAATATACCCTGAAAATCCCATTCTGCACATCTGTGCAATGAACCCAAGTAACTGTCAATGCCTCATTTCACATCTAACCGTTGCAAGTCATTCCAAAAAAAAAGCCATGTAAACACGGTTGACTCTTCCTTCAATTAGCCAAGTGCCCTTCTCTTTCGCTCGTGCTGACTACAATCACACGTTGATGCCGCCGGAGAGTGCTTTTTTATTATCGCTCTAAAATGTTTATCCTTTTCGCGTAGGTACATTTGTTGCCATTGACATCGTCCTCGTCACCCATCCTGTTCTGTTACTATCAACTCTTCATCGTCAGGAATCCATGCGGGGGGTAGGTGGAAGAAGGGGAGTCTAAATTCTTTTACAACCCCATTGCGTTTACCACGGGGAATTAGAAGCTACCGTCACCTTCGGTTCACTTTTCGACGAGACGAGAGCTAAACTTTGGCTGACGAGCGACGACGACGGTGGAAATACTCCTAAATTTTACCATCACTCCCAACGCGATCGTAACATTAATGGCCGGAATGCAACTCGTTCTTTTACGTGGGTAGGCGGACGGATCAACGAACCTGAGACAGGGTAATTTTTCGGGAGTGAAGTTTGTCGTTTGTGTAATGGACTATGTCAACTTTTACGCAAATGTTTAAAATACATTCAGTTTTGCATTTGAATGAAGGGTTGTCCCAAATTCGAACCGAGTTGAACTAATTATAATTACTTACCGTTAACCAAGACGCACAGCAGTATCTCCCAGCGGAGTCCCATTTTGCCTGTCCCTGTTCGATCCAGCAGTCACTTGAAACCGTCCTTTGATTTTCTTTCACACTATCTGGTTGTTCCTCAAATCTACCTCTCACGAGCTAGTGACGAAGCATCACACAGGTATTTCCTCGGATGGTTGGACTGTTGCTTGCCAGTTCAAGACGGAACGTACTCTGTGCTGTCGGTTGTGTTCCACCGGTTGCGTCGGTTAGGCGAGAGCGTTGGCTGAATGTCGCGCGACAACAAAATGTAGCGCGCGTTGGTTCGGAATTCAGGAGTGGCGGCAGTCACTGCAAGTCGATTCCGTTGTTTCGTGTGGATTGTGTGTTTTAGTTATCTGCAAACGGAAAAAAAAAGACGAAGAAAGGAGTTAATTAATGGAACGGCAATTAAAATGTCGGTATGGATTTCAACAACGTGAAAAGCTATTCACTTCATTTCTCGAATTTTTGAATTCGAATCACATAGCGATAATTAGAGTGACAAGCTGTGTCGAACGGACGTGCCGCGTTCGGTTAATTAAAATTGCTTGTTTCTTCAGGGGGACCCACCCATGGCGGATTCGTTGAAGTTGGAGGTGCTACTGGATCAAATAAATCCGGATAATTGTCGGTAACCGTTTTGATCCACTCACTGCTGGTTGGTTGATGCAGTCGCGTGAATGATCCTAGGCAGGTGATCGCAGCGAGAGACAATTTGTAGCACATCAGGCATTCCTGGCACGTATCGGGTTCTTTCTGTCGTTAATTCATAATCTAAATTATTTCACTTTCAACGGTAAGGTGTGACACGCGAATAATGGCCGATCCAGAACTTAGGTACACAGCATAATGTGCTTTATGGGGTGTTTACACATGTGCTGGTAGGCTAGCGCTAGAGTACTAGAACTGTACTAAAAAGTAGCAAGCATAATGTAAACAGTGCGTCAGCATCTACCAGCTTGAGATTACAGGAGTAACAGAAATTCGTGCTTGTCGGTTGATCAAAAGAAAATCAAAGAACAATATGGTACCTACGGAAATTTTCTAACTAAACCACAGAAATAGGAAATTGATTATTAATGTAAAACTTAAGTTCAACTATCACATTGACAATGTCATCAAGAAAATTGCCACGAAGACTGAAAAACGATTTAACTATTGCCAGTAAAATACAGCTATACAAATCAATCATCTCTCCTCATCTAGACTTTTGCTCTTCCATTTTATGTTTGGCCAATGCAACACAAATATCAAGATTACAGCGCTTGCAGGATAAAATAATGCGTTTGATTTTGAGATGTAATAGATTCACTTCTTCAACTTTGATGCTAGGCGCCTTACAATGGTTGTCTGTGAAGCAAAGAATAGTATATTTGACTATGGTGTTCATTTTTAAAGTAGTTAGTAGATCGAATTGAAAGAGAAGTTATTTTTTTAGATATAATACAAGAAACGCGATTGAAATAAGAACACCACATTTCTTGACTTGTTTTTCACAAAATTCATTATTTAATGAATAATTCATAAATGTTTTCAATTCGATGCCCAGACACATTAGACGTGCAACAACATTAGCAGAATTTAAGAGACATTACATTTCACACGTTAAAACTGTGTTTTGAACAGTTATCCAGTGATTTTGACGTAGGACTACGTCTGTGATTTCTATATGGGGGTACACTGTGTGAAAACCGAAAATGGAACATGAAACAAAATTGTGAAAGATTTTGAACGTTAATAACTCAGCTGCCCCTGGTCCAATTTCAATAATTTTATCACCAATCGATCAGTAATATGACTACGCACACAAAAAATAAATTATAGCAGACGTAATTATTTTGCCGGTCAAAATAACTATATTGTTCAATTGATTTAGAGATAACCCGAAACTATAGTTGATTTGATTATATATAGAGGGCAACAACTGTAGTCCATAGTTGGCTCCTCGGTTGGCTCAACTATATTTTATAGTAGCTGAACAAACGTTAAACTTCAAAATACAACTATGCTTTAGTTGATTCAAGAAAACTGTTGTTAGAAAAGAAAAATTTTACAATGTTTATTAAACGAACTGCTCTTCATTATCGAAGTTTGTTTTTCATCTTTATCGATCTCAAAAACACAACTGCAAAGTCATAAAAAAGTCTACAAGAACATTCAACTTAGATTTGAAGCGTGTTCATCTGCGTGAGAGTCAGTTATCTTATCGCCTGCTCTACGCATCACAAGTTAAAAGTGTGTGGATTTATGATGATCACTTGAAACCAAATTATATAAATAAATTACATTTGACGGTTGTTATAATTGATCAAAGCTATAAGATGAACAGCTGAATCTATTGGTCATATCTACGATTGAGTTGACGGTCAAATTAATGTTGGAATAACTATAGGTTTCTTTCAAACAACAATATTTGTCCATGTGAAAGTAACTATTAGGATTGTTATCTTAACTTAACGAATTTGTTCTCCGTGCATCGATAACAATGCTTCCGAATGTTGATCTTCAACAAGAAACTATTGAAAAAGTAGTAAAAAATCCACCAATTACGTACAAGCATATGCTGCTTCCCCAAAACAGTCATCAGAGAATCATTCCTAGACGAAACATGTCGATGTAGCATTACGACGAGGTTCGGTAATTTCAGTGGTTACCGTTTCTGCTTACTGAGCAGAAGGTAGGGAGTTCAATCCCAGCCCTGTCCCTTTCCTTGCAATTTTTCACTTTGCCTTATTCTATCCCCACTAGATTTAAATAAAAACAAATTCTGCTTTAACCGATCGCATCACTTACGACAGTAAATCCTGATCTAAAAATAACCTACCTCACTAACACAACTATCCTTCCCGAGACAGCCGTGGAGATGTAGAGGTATTCTCGGTCTGTAGTAACAACCGGACGTCGAACTAATCATCCTTCCCTCCCCAAAAGACCGTGAGGACGTGGCCGGCACTGTGAATTGATCTATAGATTGAATTAATGTGCTTGTACATTGAAGATGGAAAGCTTTATCCTATGCACCATCTATGTAGTTCTCTGTGCAAGTGGATTAGTTCTGATCATTCACGGAGGAGCAACTACGAAGTGCACGGTCAGATAACGTTAACTCGACGGCAAACACATTCATTGATACGTTTGTTGTTGTGGATGATAGAAGAGCATAGCAGAAATAGTGCGATATAGGAAGCCATGGTCATCACAAAAGAGGAAATCGATTAAGAGAATTGGCTGTCACCCTTCTCCTTCTAAGCCCCTTACAGTCATCGTTATAACATCGCACCGCTTTTGGTTCTAGGGCACTTGCTGGTTGCAATTTTTAGATCAGGATTCACTGTGATGCGATCAGTTGTAAGCAGCAAAAATTCTTAACCAACTCTCTTGTGGAATCTTTTAGTGGCTCTGAAAAGGGCCGGTTTTGTTAGATTTCGACGGAGAAATTAAGAGCGTTCACCACAAATACGAAGAGCCAGCTGAATGTCCTTTGGCATCATTGTGACACGCTTGGCGTGGATGGCGAACAGACCGACCAGATAGGCCTCGCTGGATTTCTGTAGGGCCATTAACGGCCGAGCTCTGGAAGCGCAGATCGGTCTTGAAGTCCTCGGCGATTTCACGGACCAGACGCTTGAAAGGCAACTTGCAGCTCGGTCGATTTCTGGTAACGACGGATCTCACGCAGAGCGACAGTTCCTGGCCGGTAGCGATGAGACTTCTTCACTCCTCCGGTGCACTATGGGCAAAAATGGGTCCAAAATTACCCAAAATTCAATATCACAACAGCACGCTGAATTCCGGCCATGAAAAACGACTTTTCCGAAGGGAAATCGTCCGGGGAATCGATTGCACCTAGTCCCATAGACCGGAGAGCCTTGTAGGTATGTGTTTTGGACCATTTTACCCCATTTTCCCCTACTTTTTGGAGGAAATGTTTTTTCACAGCTCTATTTTTCGTGAAACATAAATACTTTATGCATGGTTTTAGAATATTATGTCTTTGAACAACAGTTCATGAGATATTAGGGGAATACGGGGTACACTTTATAGGGGAGTAAGGGGTAAAAGTGAAAAAAACAATCAATGTTTTTTAATACCAAATCCTTTTTTTTAATATCTTAATATTTTTTTCTTAAAAATACTTCTAATTAACTTTCATTTGGTATTTTGAGTTCCGTCATCGGCCAAACAGTTCAAAAGTTATAAATTTTTGAAAAAAATCGAAAAAAAAAATTTTTTTGACCGCCCTAATATATAAATAGTCACCCTAATGACAAAATAAAAAACATGGGTCTAATATGTTGCGATAAGGAACAAAACTACCAATTTTTACAAAATTCTGAGAACCACTATATCGTTTTGCTGTATACAGACAAAAAAATTGAAAACTCTTTTAAAACAGATAGCAGTAAATTAAAACTTATTTAACCCCAATTAACCTTAAAATTTCAAAAAAAAAATCTTATTATTGCAGGCAACCTTTGGGTTCATTCAAACAATTGCATCGTTCAACATTTTTATGACTTAAAATAAATTTAGCGAGGGTTCACTTTTACCCCTTACTCCCCTATAAAATGTACCCCGTATTCCCCTAATATCTCATGAACTGTTGTTTAAAGACATAGTATTCTAAAACCATGCATAAAGTGCTTATGTTTTACGAAAAATAGAGCTGTAAAAAAACATTTCCTCCAAAAAGTAGGGGAAAATGGGGTAAAATGGTCCAAAACACATACCTACAAGGCTCTCCGGTCTATGGGAGCACGTGCAATCGATTCCCCGAACGATTTCCCTTCGGAAAAGTCGTTTTTCATGGCCGGAATTCAGCGTGCTGTTGAGATATTGTATTTTGGGTAATTTTGGACCCATTTTTGCCCATAGTGCGGTGGCTGGAGCTCTCTTGCGAGCGGCCTTGGTGGCCATCTGTTTGAGAGGAGCCTTTCCTCCGGTGGACTTACGAGCGGTCTGCTTGGTGCGGCCAAGTGAGGCAAAGGACTCGGCAAAGAAGGAGCCAGTTGGGTTACATGATAACTTACAGGGTCTTACCAAGTCAGCCGTCCGTCGTCTGGCTCATCGTGGTGATGTCAAGCGTATCTCCGGTCTGATCTAAAACCCGAGTGTGCTCAAGGTAAAGTGTTGCTGGAAAACGTCTTTCGTAGCGCTGTTAACTTATGCGTCAGGGACGCATCTGAGGTTAAGCTTCGTTCATTTTTCCTATCCGAAACGGCCACCAACTAATTACAAAAGAGATTGTTTAGGAATTCTACTAATCTTGGCATGAATGAAATTTCTGGAACCAGCAAAACGGTAGCAACCAAGCTTCTGGGCTCTCTGAGTGCCCATTTCTCGTAGCGATGAAGGCTAGCGCTGCCTTTCCAACCACCAGGTCAACCCGTGTCCAGCGTAGCCGTACAAAAAAGTATATATGGTGATCTTATGGTTGACACAGAACTGTCTTATTGCATTGAGAAGATAGAAATTCAAATAGCCAGAAATTTTTTGTGACCCTGAAAAGGGCCGTTTGATTTGTCAGATGAGTTCTGATGAACACAGCATGGCTTTGCCGTTGGCCCACACTCCGGTACGGTGCAGACTGGCAACGATGATAAACGCCCTGAGTTAAGAGCCTAGAACTCTAAAAGTGATAAAACTGGGCGATGGTTTAATGTGTAAGAGTTATACTTTTTACTGTCAAGGCGGACGTTGCGAACGAAAATTAAGTCCACTCACGATCCATGTCCAGGTGCAAATATTTCTTCATGAACTCGACGAACGTCAACTTCTCTTCGTTCATGAGGTCCATGTTAAAATTTCCCAGCGCAATCATGGGCATTGGCTCCAAGCAATATTTCATCAGATTCCGCGCACAAAAGTATTGCTTCTGCTTGTACGACAAATCTGTACGATAGTTAATAGAACAGAAAATCAAATAATAAAAATAAGGTAAGGAAAATAATTAAAATATGGTTCAGATTAATACCTGACTCAATAAAGATACACATTACCATTTATTATATAAGACCACGTAGTCCTACGTCACCATTGCGTACAACCCCATAGGGCTGTCCCTTGTAGTTTTTTTTTTATGAATTAACAAATTATGTATCTTGACGAAGTTATCTCTAACGTATTATTTTGTATGGATAGCTGTCATAATTACTTTTTAATAATTATTGTAGCACTGCAAAAGTTCAAAAATATGACAAAAAATCTTGTTCTTTGATTTTTGCTAAGTTTTAAGTGTCCATAATTTTAAAGATATGCAGTTTTCACCAATCAAAGAATTTTTTTTTCAAAAATCAGACAAAAACATATTGCAGGGCTGGTAGAGAGTCACTTTTTAGTGACTTGGTAATTTTTTTCAAGACAGTAACTAAAATGTCTCTTTTTTTTAGGTAAAGTCACTATTCTCAACTTTTTTAGCGTGAATTTATTTCAAGATTGATCATTATTTGCTTTGTGCCGTTTAATCGTATTTCTTTATCTGCAGAGTATCTACTCATTTTTCTAAATGAAATTTCCTGATTTTTCCAGGTTGTTCCAGTACTTTAACGGATAAATTCCAGGCTCATAATAAGAAAGATATTTTTAAAATGCGTTCAAAATATGTTTTTTTTTCAGAAATATCAAAAACAACAGTAATTAACCCAAACGTTTTTAAGACATTGCAATCAGTCTTAAAGAAACAACTTTATAATCAAATCCATCGAATGTTTATGTTTAGCACTTACTTAATTCCTCACTTTAATAAAGTTAAAAATAAGTACTTAATTTGAGTAAGTCCAAGATCTAAAAATATTCAATATATTGTATATTCGTATTCCATGTACAAGTTCAAGATATGGAAAATCTTCAAAGTGCCTGAATTAAGGAAAACATTAAATGATTTATTTCAAGTTCATAATTATCTTTATGAAATATTCGAGATCTTCATTGCAGACCCATTCACTTCACAAGAATTGTAGGAACTTTGAAGAAGTTCTGAAGAATGAAAGAAAATGCTGATAATTTTAGTGAAGCTCCATAAACAAACTGCGGGAACATAAGGGAAGTTAACACACTGAAATTATGGGGAACTTATTGGAAGCTTTAAAATCCTCAAATCGGTTCTTTTAACATCCGAAAATTTCCAGGAATTTTTATGAAGTTCCTAGAATTTCAGAGCACATCACAAGTGTTAAACTAACTTGAGAAATATAGAAACCTTAGTTCTAAGAACCTCAGAAAAGCTAGATCTAGAGATCTTTGGGGAATTTCAGATCTTAAGAGCAGTTCCCATGACTTTAGTTCAGACTTTTTGGAGCAGTTTAAATATCTGTAATAGTAAATGTTGGAGGTTATGTAGTTTTCAGTATTTTGATGCTCAAAAACGGGGTTTTAAGTTTTCATCTGACGTTTCGGTCACATGAATTGTGCCTTTTTCAAAAAAATAACTAAATTCAGTTTTAGTTTGAAGAGCCCACAGCATAGGCACAATTGTCACGATTTTCGGTATCGTATGTTGACCACTCTTGTAGTCTATTATAGTTAAAGTGGCGTCAAAACGAGAAACTGCACCTAGGTCCTGCTAGCCGGTTCATTTTGAATTTCCCGCCAGTACCGCAACACTGGAGTGGTCAACATACGATACCGAACATCGTGACAATTGTGGCTTGGGATCTTAACACGAAAATGGAATTTAGTTAATTCTTTGAAAAAGGCACAATTCATGTGACCGAAACGTCAGATAAAAAATTTAAAACCCCATTTTTGAGCATCAAAAGCCTGAAAGCCACATAACCTCCACAGTTCAAAAAAGTAGTGTAAATTTCTGTGCAGTATGATGCACATAAATGGAGCGTCACATTTCATATAAGTTTACATTATATATCATGTACAGTTCTGAGATATGTCATGCAATGTAGCAAATATTGTATACAAAAGACCATTGTTGTAAACAACATTGTTTACAAGTTTCTCGGTTGCGTGAAATGAAATACAAGTTTACGTGAATAAATGTTTACATCACTATTAAAATTCAGAATTTTTATCTGGGTCCAACATAGTTCGTAACAGTCGATCCCGCCAAGATTGTTGTTTATTGATTTATTTGATAAGGCTCAAACGAATTAACTTTACAGTGCCGAGGATTCTTGGTCACTTTACAAAACATCTTAAAACTGTAGTCAAAAGGTACAATACAATAAACACTTTGTCTTCCGCTATCCAAAAAGCCTCCTCCATCAGAACTGGAGCCGCTTCCAGTGGTTTTATTATATGGAAGCTACGCCAACAAGGGTCAGAGCGCTTCCATTGCAGCAATGGACGCAAAACGTGGTCAGCACTCACACACTCATCACTAAACGGTTGCTTTCCAAAGTCGACGACGCATCGACCGTAAGAACTGCTGATGAAGAACAATGAGGAGGACCAGACAATGGTTGCTGTCGAGAAAACAGACGATCGCGTGGCACACATCGAGAGTGGCCTGCTTTTGTCGACAGCTGAGTAGACACTGATCCCGCCAAGATATAATCGTAAATTTAGAAAAATTGAGAACCCTTAAGATGTTCCGAGAATTTCAGGGAAGTACATAGACCATCAAATAATTTATGAAAACTTCAGCAATATTTCAGGAGCTTCACAGATGTCCAAAGAATTTCAGGGAAATTTATCTTCAATAGAATTGAGAACATCAAGACAGATCAGAGAATCAAAGGTCAGCGCAAATAATTTCAAGAAAATTATAGAAACTTTAAAGAAGTTCCGGAAACTTCAGCAAAGCTCCGATGGAACTTCTGGAACGTGATAAAAATTATATGTACATTCGGAAAACGTGAGAGTATTTTAAGGGTGTTATTTCATGGAGATTTCAAGGACTTCAAGATGTCAATATCTTCAATAAATTCCAGAGAACTTTGAATTAAGATAGCTTCATGATATTCAGCGAAGTGCCGAGTACTTTGTGGACGATCAGATAGCTTCAGAATAATTCCATTAACTTAAGCAAATTTGCGTCAGGGAATTTTGAATATACATATATAAAAAAAATATGCCGGATTATTAAACAAATTTAGAGACATTCAGGTAAGCATAGTTAAGTTCAGGAGAAATAAGTGAGCGCTTTAAATGGTTGGAATATTTAAGGAAAATTGTTGAAACTTCAAGGCAAATCAATTAATTTCAGTAAAGTTGCGGGTTCTTAAAATATACTGATCAATTCATAGCTGTCTAGAGAACTTTAAAGAAATTCAATAATTGTTTTGGCAGTTTTAATAACACCAGGAAAGTCTATTGAAGAAGTTTTAAATTAGTGTCGATAGTTTAATGGAAGTTTCATGGACTTAAGAAAAATCATGAGAACTTCAGTGGAAATCATAAAACTATATTAATTATTTCGTTCTAAATCCATGATAATTGCGGGAGCACAAAAGTTCCCGAAATTTGGAAAAACTTCAAAAACTTCACAGAAGAACAGTGGTCTTCAGAAACATTTCGAGAACTTCATAGAAATCTATGAAGGAATTTTTATGAACATTAGCAAAACGTGAGAGCATTTTAAAGAAGTTTAGTAAGCTCCGAAAATTTTAGGAATTTCAGCGAGACGTCAGTTCCATTAGTTTTCGATAATTAGTGGGAAATTTAAAGCAGTTCCCAGATTTTCAGATAATTTCAGAGACGTTATTAAATTAATTGAGATCATCACAAAAAAAAACGTTACAGCAGTTTTGAGAAATGCAAAAAAGAACAGAGAACCATAAAATTTAACAAAGTTTAGAGAGCTTCAGCGAATTTTTAAACATTTAGAAGAAAATCATGATCGCTAGAAAAATTAAGGAAACTTTAGGAAGTCCTATAAAGTTCAGGGAAGTTTAAGAATTTGGTGAGTAGTATTGTGAGCATCAGGCTAGTATCTCAAACTGTAAAAGAACTTCAAGGCAGATTCATTAACTTCAGGAAAAAATTGGGAAGTTCTCAAAATAGTCCATTTCATGTTTAATGGAAATTTCGATGAAGCTATCCTCCGCATCAAATTTTATTTTAGTTTTCCTCGGAATTACCTTGAAATTTTCCACAATAAGACAAATTTTGGAAAGATTATCAGAATATTCATTGAGTTCATCTCAGATTTCCTTTTGAATATCACTCCTTCCCTTGGAATTCTACTCACATTGAAAGTCTCCCAAGTATTCATTGGCATTTCTACTCACAAATTCCATAGATTTCTTCTCATAATTTGATTGGCAAACTCTCCTGAATATATTTTCCGAATTCTTTAGAGGATGTCCTGGAGTTATTCTCAGATTTAATTGTTATCCTTCTTTAATTATTTTCACAAAAATTCCTAGGACTTATGCTCCGAATTTGTTTTCTTCAACAAACTTTATGAAATTTTCCTCAAAATACTCTTGTAATTTTCTATTGAAGTTCACAGGAGTTGTGTTCCTCACAAATTCATAAGAGTTTTCAATAAAACTTACTTTTATTTCAATTCAGGGTCACTTTATAGTCACTATTTTGACAACTATAAGTCATTATTTAGTCACTTATTTCTTCAACACTAAATTTGATCAGAAATCCCGCACTTTTTTTTATTTTGCAAGATCCTAAATGGCCAGCATATGAAGGACGGTACCATGGCCATCCGGGCACTTCAATCATGTCGAAAATCTCATGTAATTGTTATGACCACAAAAATAAACAAATGCAGTAAAAACAGCGTAATGTCAGTTAATGCACTGTATTCATGCTAATTTTGTCCTTTTTGGCAAATAATATTACATCATATTTTTGAAACGATTGAAGTGCATCCACTTTGATGTGATATCGACATTATTTTTTTGCTTTGCAGATCCTAATTTTTTCGAAAAAAACTGCGGAGCTCTAGGATCAGTTTTATGGATTGACCACTTTTACGGATGTTTCAGATCTTCCGGAGGACCGTTGCGTTGTCTCCATCAGGGCTTGAAAGGGGATCGCATATCGACTGTGACTGCGTGATCGCGTACGTTTTCTGCATTCAATGTGCAAAGCAAGCACGTTGGTTTGACTGGCAAAATGGCGCAGTCGTTCTGCCTTTTGTCGATTGCTTGTGTGCTGTTTGCTGCAGCAGCTCGGTGGAAGCCGATTTTTCAATTCATTCGTTCTCCCGCTTATCGTGCATGTTGAAAGTTGAAGCTGCAGAATGACCGGGAGTATGCTGCGTATTTTGTTTTCATTTCTCTTTTCCAATGGTGAGCTATGCTGTACGAGTCTCTCGATAGACGCGGTAGGAAATTAATATGTTATATTCACCGCTATAACTCGGCTGTTTTCAAACAAATCGATCTAATTTTTAATATTTAAAGTCTCTGGTTGCTATTACGGCCAAATTTGACCGATTTTGAATCTTTTGGCACCATAGGATTCAGAAATTTGTGTTCTTTCTGGACATTGCCAACAATGTCCATTTGAAATAGTCTGGTTCTAAGAAATCCGGATTGTTTCAGAACTAAGCATTTTCTTGCCTTTTGCTAGAATTTTGAAGGAATCGATATCAAAGTAGAGTCTCCTTCAAGAAACAATTTCAGCTTACTTGAGGACCAGTTTAAGGTTTCTCCCCGGAACGGCCATTCCGGCGCAGGTTCCCGTAGGGCCTCTAGTGGCCATAGAAGTGTTTGGGAAGAAACCGCTACAATATGGGTATCAAAATTCATGAATTTACAGCAGGAGACTGTTTATCATAATTTTGTGATCATCCGATGGATTGTCCCGGAGTTGGTGCCCGTAGGGCCTCTAGTGGCCATAGAAGTGTTTGGAAAGAAACCCCTGCAATGATTTTGCAGATTTTGCTCCACCTCCACCAAAGCAGGTCCGTCCAGATTATTCTTTTGCGTTTGAGTTTGACCTGACTGGTTTGTAATTTCATACTACAATAGCTCTTCGAGGTTTATATGGCAATTACAAGGAAAAAAAAAAGATTTTGATTTATTTTCTTCGTTTTAGCCTTTTTCCAAAATGATATACGGGTATGCCTACTATCTTTTCTTATGTAAAATTTGGAGACTACTTTTTGATTTCGTAATAATTTCCTTATAAAAATTAAAGAGCAGTATGAGATCGCAACCAAATGGGTTCAAATTTCTGGAGAATACTCAAAAATTGTAATCAATTGAGCAGGGTAGAGCAAAATCTATATTTTTAAACACCCTTGTATGGTTAGTCGTGGATTTGCTAAATATAATTTATGAACATTTTCTGTCTGTTGTTTAGGCAAACCAGCAATCTCTAGCGTAAAAAATGTATTGAATTTGAGGGAAAAAACGGTAAAGAATTCGAACTGGGGTCATTTCTTTATTATCTTACAGGTTTGTGCTAATAAAGGGTGGTTAGTGAAATGTTACGTTTATTTCCTTTGCGAGTGGGCTAAAGGGTATCAGAGTATCAAAATTTAATAAAATGTTGCCCTTGGGTAGAGTTTATATTAGATGGAAGGAAAAAATAGAGTTTATCTCAGCGAATTTCAGTTCAACTTTTCGAGGTTTTCAGAACATCACATGCTATAAGAGTACATAGCTTGAGAACGAATGATCTTAGAAACAAGGTTGTAGGGTGAAGCACTACTTCGGAATATTGGAAAAATTTCTGTTATACGCATCACAAGTTTAATTAAAAAAGCTGAAGTGAGGTATGCTGCAATGGAACCGCACCTTATATTTATAATTAAGAGTGATACTATCTGCTCACCGCTTTTTCTGCGCTTTCCTTCAATCAATTGGAAAACAGCGGAGACAGGAAAAACAGCGATGAAATAGTGGTGACCACTAGCACAACACCATCCAATTTGTTGAGGGACTACGGTTGAACAAAAATATATTTCTTACCAAGGGTTCTTATGACGATTTGGTCTTCATTCTCAAATTGCACGTTAATCCCCAAAATATGACGAGCATGTCGCGATGCAGAGTCGATCTTCAGTGAAATTAACTTTCCTCTCATCTCTGAATTCTATCAGCATCGATGTTAATGTATTTCTTGGTTTTCCCCGATGAAAAACTGGTACCTAACGCACTAGCTAGCGCGTCAAGAATCGCACGCATTTTGGGCCAGTCAATCGAAGACAAAGGCATATTCCTCACAGCCACAAGCTTCACGCACGAATCGACAATGATTTGTTCATTAATAGCCACGGACGTTTTTTTTTTCATTTTCTTCGATTTTGCTTCCACTTCCTCACCCTCCTTAAAAAAAACCCTTTCCTTGGCCTACGCGAAATGTGTACTGCGAAAATTACGCACAAAATTTCCCGCATCAAAATTCTTCTGGAAATATTTACAACTTTCATCACCACTCAACCTACACCACACACCCACGTAATTTTGCACAACGAAATCCTTCGCCAAATCACGAAACTTCCTCTTGCCTGCGATTTTCTTTCCAATTTCAACCAGTTTCTTATTAAAAACCACACTGCTAAGTTTGCAAATAACGGCGCCGGTGGTGTAGTGGTAAGCGTAATTACCTCTCACCCCAGCAGGCCTGGGTTCAATCCCAGTCGGCGCCGCCGGGATGTTCTGAGGCATAACATCTCTGATCACGCCTTCCTTCGGATGGGAAGTAAAGCCGTTGGTCCCCGGTTCATGAGTTGATGGGTCGATAGGTAGGGTTCAGGTGTGGGAGCTGCCTCCCTGGCGTCGGTAGCATTGGTGCTCAGCACGGAAAACAAGATCGAAGGAAAAAACAAACCAAAGGAAAAAAACCCGAATTTATCCACCTATGGTGTGAACAGACCCTTCTTACTTATTCAAGTTTATTTATTTTATTGTCATTATCAGTGACCAAGCCCCCCACCCCCGTGTCATCCAGTGACGCTACGCCACTGCCTGGGGGTACCCGGAATATATCCGGGTGTAGTCTATTTGGTGAGGCTACCAATCACCTTATCAATTCATATTCAAGCAACTTCCCCGGGGTACCCGGAACATGTCCAAGTGTGTCCAATGTGGTCTGGAACACTTAACACGACTTGCATTGATCTTATTTTTGAATTCTGTAGTAATTTGATGTGTCGCATGATGGTTTTAATACGTTTTCCGTTAAATCCAGCGTGAAGGCCCATATTCACCGGATCTTATTCCGGCCATATCTCCGGAACCGGTCCACCGATTCCAAAACCGTTCAATGGGACCCCAAGACCTATCATTTGGCGCCGAGTTTGTCCAAATCGGTTGAGCGATTGCTGAGAAACGTGAGCGCACTCATTTCGTTACATACACACACACATACACACATACACACGTAAAAAAAAAGTTTGCAAACACTACCTGCGGTAGAGGTGACTGCCGTAGAACTGATTTTTTTTTGCAGTCATTCACTACAGCAAACGACAAAGGGAACTTGACCGAAATGAAAATGTAGAAAAAAATCAAAACGAAACAGAGTGACTAAACGAGAGAGGATTTTTTACGAGAGGGAGCAAATACTGATTTTTCTACCTATTCGTTACGCTGTGCATTTGGAATTATGAATGCGAAAAGTAGCGTGGAGCAACGGATGGTATACGAAGTACCGCACACAAAGGACAGCTTGAAATTGAATGAATGGTTATGTTGACTGCTCATGAAAAAAAGGACAGACAGAAGCCCTGGTCTCCATGAACTAGTTTTGGAGATTTGTGCTCATTAATCGAAATTATATATCTTAAGCCACCTGCAAATCCCATGAACACACCTTTTAAAGAAACGTGTACCGACTCTTTTCGCTTTTAAAACAAGTATTGGACCCTATTTTCAATCACTTTGCAATCAAAATAATCCATAGACCCTAGGAATTTTAGTGGTACCAGAATTTTTGAAATTCATCGAGAAATGGCTACACGTTTTTCGGAAGCTTCGTAGTCGGCGTAAAGTCTTTTACCCACAGTGTTAAGGTCCATGTATATATTATTTAAATGTTCAACGTCTAGTAGTTTTTTATTATAAAGCTGTTCTTTTCAAATCATTTATGGCACTTAAGTTGAGTAAACGCCTTTTTTCTTTTTCCTTTCGGTTTGTTTTTTCCGTCGATCTTGTTTTCCGTGCTGAGCACCAATGCTACCGACGTGCCAGGAAGGCAGCTCCCACACCTGGACCCTACCTATCGACCCATCAACTCATGAACCGGGGACCAACGGCTTTACTTCCCATCCGAAGGAAGGCGTGATCAGAGATGTTATTCCTCAGAACATCCCGGTGGCGCCGACTGGGATTGAACCCAGGCCTGCTGGGGTGAGAGGTAATCACGCTTACCACTACACCACCGGCGCCGTTTAGTAAAAACCTTTGTGGCGCTTTATTAATTGTTTTTTCCAAAATATTGAAAATCATTCCACTTTCCGTTGAAGTGCTGGAAAAACCTGGAAAACGTAGGGAATTTTATTTAGCAAAATGAGTAGACACTCTAGTAATGTAATTTGGGGTAACGGGCCATTCGCGGTTATGTCCTAAAGTCCTATATAAGCTATATATTGAGATGTTAACCATCTAGGAAGTTTCCGTCTTGCGTTTAATTCATAATTCTCTCACAACGTGGTGTGTAGAAGTCCAGTCTAAGTATAGTCTAAACGGTGTATGGTAATTAGGCCGAATGCCATTAGGCCGAATTGGTATTAAGCCGAATGGACATTGGGCAGAATGTTGAAAAGTGAAAGACTGAGCTTAGAGTATTCTTTGGAACAGTTTTCAACCCTCTGGAACCTCGATAATGTTCCAAGATATCTGTGAGAAGGGACATACATCCATGGATTCAACTTGAACTATGCAGCAGATTCCTTTTTAAATCTTGAACTTGAAAAAAAAGAATCCTAGCACATTTAAAAACATATTATTCGGGACCCATTTTTAAAACTCTGTGTTTTAAAATATTGTGAAATATTGTTGTTGTTTTAAGGTAACCAAACTTTTTCCTTCAGTCTTCCCGACTGCCAATTTTGAATCAAAGATTTTGAACCTATCAAAACATTTAAGATCATAGGCGTAGAAAATGTTTTAAGATTTCGGAACATTTTCAGATGGGAAATGTTTAGTCTTTGATTTTTTATAGTTGATTTCTCCATTTTTCAAAATTGATGAAATTTCTAGCTTTGAATATTTCATAGCAGATTTTTCCTTCTTTGAAACATGAGCTGTTTTTCTGGTGCTTATGTAGTAATGGTTTTTGACCTCTTGGATGAAGCATTAGACTGATGCAAAATTTGACTTTTTCGCTCCACAATACTTAAACGATTCCAAATCGGATCCTGACTAACCTCTCAAATTTTGAACCCATTTGGTGAGAAACTGAGATGGCACAAACCATTTAAAGTTTGTATGGGAATTACTATGGTAAAACCAAGATTTTTGTTTATGTCTATCTAATAATTCACCATATCGGTCTGCTTCAAAAGCTTTTATCTGTACTTGTAGGAAATTTTCCCAGCTACAACTTTGCCCAAGACCATTTTTTGATTAAATGCAAGGATCGAAAGTTAATAATGGTTCAATGCGCTGATGTCTTATGATCATGCTTAATCAACTGCTCAGCAGGCAGCATTGGTGTTTCTGGGGTCTTGAATAGGACACAAAAATCATGGCTACTATGTCACACTGCAAAATACAGTGTTGCCTACAGAGCAGCTGCTTGATCATGTCATAAGTTTACCAATCTCTTAAATAATGAATAACTTTGTCCTGTCTCGTTTTACATAGAAACGTTCTTGAGCAAAGTTGTAGCTAAGAAAATTTTCTTTAAGAATTGCTATCGAACTGTTTCGCAGCTCAATATGGAAAAAGACTAGAAGGTAATGAAGAAAAAGTTGAGATTTCCCATAGTAATTTACATGTAAACTTCAAATGGCTTGTGCGAAGTCTGTTTCTAACCAAATGAGTTATAACTTTGGGAGGCTAAGCAGGACCCGATTTGAAACCATTTAAGCACTGTGGAGCGAAAAAGTCAAATTTTGCATCAGTCTAATGAAGCATGCATCTACATAATATCGCTTTATGTCTATGCTGTTTATGCTTCATTTAAGGTTAAGGCCTGTTGATACCTTATTTCTAATTAATCCCATCATCGCTGTAGATTCCATCAAGTATTTCCTAAAACTGGAACAACGCCGATGTTGTATGATAAGGCCTCCCTTAGCTCAGTCGGTAAAGGCACAGCTTCAAAGCAAGACCATGCTGGAGGTCGGGTTGGAAAATTTCTCGACTTCCCTGAGCATACAAGTATGATTGAACTTGCCACACAATTATACCAATGCAAACATGGTAATCGAAAGCTCCCAATTAATAACTGTGGAAGTGCATCTTGACCACTAAGTTGAGAACAAGCAATAAGCTAAATATGCGATATGCAATAAACTTGAAAAGCGAAGAAAAAGAAGGAGACGATGTCGTATGATGAAAAGTAAACAACTATACACATACTCGTAAGTCGCCCAGGACTTTCAAGACCGATCTGCGCTTCCAGAGCTCGGCCGTTGCAGGAATCCAGCAAGGCCCATCTGGTCGGTCTGTTCGAAGATAGCAACCTGTGCGCCATCCACGTCAAGCGTGTCACAATTATGCCAAAAGACATTCAGCTGGCTCGTCGTATTCGTGGTGAACGCTCTTAATTTCTCCGTCAAAATCTAACAAAGCTGGCCCTTTTCAGAGCCATTAAAAGATTCTACAAGAGAGTTGGGAAGGAAATTTCTGCTGCTTTCACTGAACCCATCACAGTGATTACTGATCTTAAAATTGCAACCAGCAAGTGCCCTAGGACCAAAAGCGGTGCGATGATAGTTTTCATTGCTGTTACGACGACTGTAGCTCAGAAGCAGAAGGATGAAAGACAATTTCCTATCGATTTCCTCTTTTGTGATCTGCATGGCTGCACTTAGGGGAAATTTTTGCTTCGACAATACCTTAACCTATTATCGTCAGGGGGGTAAACAACGTCCTTGAGAACTAAATTGTCGCATGTGGATACATGGTGTTTTAGAGCATCTATTGGCCAAATTTGAATGATTTAGGGCTTTGTTTACCCCCCTGACGATAATAGTTTCCCCTACCTATTTCGCACTATTTCTGCTATTCTCTTCTATCATCTACAACAACAATGGTATCAATGAATTTTGGCCGTCGAGTTAACGTTATCCGACCTTCTTAGTTGCTCCTCCGTGAATGATCAGAACTAATCACCCGAGCAAAGTCTGAGATCAAATTGAAATCTAAATTTGATGTTGTGATTTCGCTGATAATGATTACACAGGTTGCTATCGTTTTGGTCGTTTTAACGGTTAAAAAATCCAAAATTGAGAGCAAAAAAATCTTCCTGTGACATCACATTGAAAACTATTTCTGCAAACTGAAAACTCAATTTGATATCAATTTTTCCTATTGATAACAAAACAAGTATTCAATTTGATGTTATACTAAGGCAATGAAAGTAAACCCGCAACAACATATTTTTGAAGAGCAAATGTACAGCAAAATGAAATCAAATTTGTCAATTGCGTAAACTGAGATCAGTTTGATGTTGATATCAAAATTTGATTTCAATTTGCTGTCATTTTGATGCTGGACTTTGCTCGGGCAACTTGCACAGTGCGGTTGTTACTAGAGACCGAGAATTCCTCGACATCTCCAAGGCTGCCTCGGGAAAGATAGTTGCGTAAGTGAGTTAGGTTATTTTTACGGTAAATTTTACCGAAATCAGAACAGCTAAATATTCGGTAAAACTTTGACCTCAATTTAACCATTGAACTAAAAAAATAATTTCAAAAAATGTTCAACCTTGTTCAAACGCTCAAATCTTGTCATTTTAGTGTAGATCTAGTTTCAAAGTAACTGAAAAGCAACTGAATTAAATTGCATAAATGTTACCGAACAGTTCAGCTGTTCACATTTCGGTAAAAATTACCGAAGTCGGCGATAATTTCTGAGTGTGTGGGGATATGATAAGGCAAAGTGAAAAATTGGAAGGATGGGGACGGGTCTTGGATTGAACCCCGACCTTCTACTAAGCAAGCAGAAACGGTAACCACTGAGCTACCGAGCCTCGTCGTAATGCTACATCGACATGTTACGTCTAGGAATGATTTTCTGATGACTGTGTTAGGAAAGCAGCATAAGCATGTACGTAATTGGTCGATTTATTAGTTAATTTGACGCTTTTGGACAATGCTGGACATTTACCACTTTTTCAATAGTTTCTTGTTAAAAATCAACAGTCAGAAGCATTGCTATCGATGCGTAGAAATATTGCTGATCGATTGGTGATAATATTTTTGAAATTGGACCAGGGACAGCTAAGTTATTAACGTTCGAAATCTCTCACAATTTAGTTGCATGTTCCATTTTTGGTTTTCACAAAGTGTACCCCCATATAGAAATCACAACGTAAAAAAAAAATAACCCGAAAAACAAGCATCTTCGGGAGTTTAGCAAAATAAAAATAAAATAAACAGGCGCCTCTAGGCCCCTTCCAGATAAATTTTCTATCTACGCCAATGCATATTGTGACAGACTTCTCAGTACTCGCTAATGCAGCCTACACCGAGCGCCGCAACTTGGAAAATGACCGCTTCAAACCGCACTCGGGACCGCACCGAACTGACGAAACTCTTCATCCACCACATCATCATCATCATCGCATCTGCGACAAAGGCATCAAGAAAGTCGTCATAATTAACATCACCGTTCCACTGAACCGTAACTTAGAAGAAACCCATGGTCACAAAATCGCCAAATACCGTGCCTTGGCCATGGATTCGAAGGAATTGTGGGGATTGCTGGAAGTTCAGAAGAATGTTCCCGTTGGACTCTTTCCAAGTGGTATGAAATCAATAGATTTCAGCGTTATTATAAACAATAGGGTGTTTTACGGCACAAGTCGTCTAGGACCGAACTTGCACTCTGCACAAAATGAAATAAATTGCAATTGATTCCGATTGGATTCCTGAAACTTTTTTTCTTGTAAGAATGAGTATGTTTGATACGGTTTCCCTAGGGGCAAGCCAACTGTACTTCGAGTTAATATTTTTGAATTGAGTAAATTTGAGTTACTCATATCAAAAGTGATCAAAGTAGTCTAACGTCAACAAGTGAAAACATTTTGAATAAACATCATCTGTCATCAGTTTAAATAAACATCGGCTGAAATCCAACGAACGCTTGTGATTAGGTTCCGGACCCGATTCCGATGATGGCGGATGATATTGTGCTTATCCTATCAGCAAGGTTTTTGGTACGGCTACTTGTGTACCGTTGATTAGTGAGATGGCAGTTTGGTAGTGGGCTGGTATATAGATGGATTAATACAGGTGCCGCAGAAGGAAGTAGTGTTAGTTTGTTTACTAAAATGAACATGACGGTTGTATATGACAAGTTTTGCTATTATCAATCCTCCTCGTGTTTATTCGCGAAATTCACATCAAAGATTGATCAGTTGCGAAGGAAATCAATTTGGCAAGGCATTTGTGACCAGCATACACCTTTCGGTCGTATGAAACTGAGCTCATGGTCTCACAGTGTTGGTGAGTGCTTTGCCATTAATGTTAATGAAAAGTTCACTATTTTGCCATACAGAAATTCAAACATTGCTACTAAGTCAATACAAACAGAATTTTGAGCAACTCGAGTTACTCGGAGTAACTCAAAATTAACTCAGTTCTAACTCATGATTAAAACCTGTCTTGCCCCCAGCGGTTTCCTCTGCAAGCACATGAGTTTTTGACATTTTAAACACTTTAGCGCTGTTATCCCCAGTGTGAAATGTATGTGGAAATCGGAATTTCTGCCAAAGAATGTAAAATATTGAATAATTAATTAAAGTAATTACTTGAATTCTTGGAAACTGCGAACATATACCGTCTTAAAGTCATTCAAAAGCATTCAATCCTAATTCAAACAACCAAACTGGGAAATCCAATTCAACTTCTGTCCACATTTTATGGATATCACTTTTGGCATTAAGTACTAAATTTCCTACGCTTTGTCCATTTACTGAAATGCTCTCAATCTATGCTTTTTTTTGCGTTGACCTCTCATCCCCTCTCATCCCGTGAGTCAACAATTATGACATCCACTTGCAGGATTCTGCATTTCCTGAAACGTGGATGCCAACGTGTTGCCCGGCAAGGCAATGAATAGATGAGTTTGAGAATGGTTTCCAACTGGCAACACTGTCGCAAATTGAATCGAGAGGTAACCACAAAAAAAAAACCGAAAACCGGGAGCTGAAACCTAGACAAACATTTTTCGAGTAACATTTTTGCATATAATGAAAATGCTTTTAATGAAATTAAAACCATCCATTTGATAATGTCCGTTCCGTGCGTTCGCCACGAGCCAGCCAGCCAGTCAGTCAGAGTGTGGTTACTGCCCGACTCATGTGGGTTGCGGCCATTACGGGTAGGTAACGGGCATGAAAAAGCTCGGTGAGTGGAAGCTATTCATGAGAATGTGGAAAGTGAATTGCATTCGCGGAATGCCGTCAAATTGAATCTCACGCTTCGTTATGAAAAGCGTAATGATGTTTTCCGGAATTATGTGCAGAATATAGCTGTAATTCTGTTGGAAAATGCTGAATTCGTTCCTTCGATGATCACTGTCATTAAACCGAACCCCTTGGAAGCAATAAGTTGCACCCTAATTGGTTCCAAACCCACCCAAAACGACCGAGTCTTGTCACAAAACCGCCATCATTGCCACCCTTAACTGTTACGACCACACCAGCCAGCAGCAGCGTCCTTTGTTGCCGATGGAAGGCAATAATTTCTGTCTCATTTAGATTTCTATTTCGTTGGAGGGAGTTTTTCCGCCCTTCATTGTGCCTTAACTGCTGGCAACAAGCAAAGCTCACCTGGTGGTTTTTCTAATTATTTAATTAACAAAAGTCCGAAAACAGACCAAACTCGGCAATAACCATAACCATAACGGCAAACGGCATAATGGTCAGGGTGGGGCGACCATATTTCCCTCCTCGGGGCCAAAAACTGCTCGTTGGTGCCGAGCAGTATCGTAATCGTTTCGGATGTCAGATTTTTGAATTTTGGATCTCGTGGAAGGCAAGTGCAAACCACTAAACACTTTTAATGGTACCAATTACCTCCGCTCAGGCATTTAATTGTTTTTCCTTGACTGCAGCTTGAAGTTGAATCCCATTTGGGGAAAAATAGAAACGATGCGGTTTTCTTCGCTGCTGCATCGAGACGTGTGGGATCAGCAGCTTTGATTGGCCACTAAAGTGGATGAACCCCGTTTTTAGCACCACCAACCGGCGGTCAACGGGGGAGCCACTTGATTAACTTTTCAGCTTGAATTTACTACTCAAATGGGAAAAGTTTAAACTGCAAAACTTTGCTCGCTCCTAGTCTTTTTTTTTATGATCGATAAAGAGCAAACAATCAAACCGGAGGAAAACAACATTAAGCCATGCCATTAATAACGGGTTCGCGTCGTGTGGAAGGTAATTAACGTTCCGCTTTAAAGCTTTAATACAAGGGACAACCTGGGGGACCTGACCTAACCTAACCTGCTATTCCAGTAGCTAACCACCGGCGACGGCAGCCTTTGAATTGCAAGGAACAGGTGGATGGGTGCCAACGCCTTAGCACGGCCGCGTAGTGGCACTTTAATTAGTCATTAATCAAATTCTTCAAAACGGTTGCGGATCGTGACGATGCATGAAACTTTTGCGGTCGGCGGCAATTTCTTTTCGTTCACTCGTGTTTTTCATTTGAGCTTCTGTGAGTGCAGTCGGACCTTTTTTTGGATCCATTTCGCTTAGGTAGCTCGTTTTTCCCCAGCTACAGGGCAACAGTTTAACATTGTGGGCTATGTGGGATCTGGAATTTCTTAAGAATATAGTTTGTATGAAATTAAGCAGACAATTAACTTTATAGTTATCACCAACAGGGTGTTCCACATCAAATTGCATCACGGAAAAAACGCTGTAGAAAATTTCCTATTGGGTATTTTCTCTTGAAAATTAGGGTAGAAGTAGTTTAGAGTGTATTGTTTACACTGTATTGTTATCGCTGTCAGTTTTTTGAAAGTTTGAAAAAAATGCGTCACCCGCAAAGCAACGTCACGAATTAATTTTGCACAAGTACCTGGAAAATCCTCAACTCTCTCATCGGGACATCGGAAAACAACTCAGAATCGTGCAGTCAACGGTGAGTCGTGTGATTAAACGTTACTACGAAACTCTAAGCATCGAACTAAAGCGTTTAAGCGGAATCCCAATGCTTCGGCCAGGGATGTTGCCAAAAAGTTGAATCTGTTCAAGTCCTTCGTTCAGAGAGTCAAGGACCGGGAGGGACTGCATACGTACAAAGTGAAGAAGGCTCTAAATCGTGACGAACGGCAAAATACGGTGGGAAAGTCACGGGCCCGGAAACTGTACACCCAGATGCTGACGAAGCTTCATTTTCTCATCATGGGTCATGAGACTTACGTCAAGGCGGACTTCCAGCAGCTTCCGGAGCTACTGTTCTTCATCGCCCAGCACAAGTTTGATGTTCCGAAGGAAGTAAGGAAGCAGAAACTTTCAAAGTTTGCCAAGAAATACATGATTTGGCAAGCGATCTGCTCATGTCGCAAACGGAGTGCGACGTTCTGTAAACGGGGAGATCTACCTCATGGAGTGTCTACAGAAGCATCTGCTTCCTCTTTTGAAGCAACACGAGGGCCCTACGATCTTCTGGCCGGATCTAGCTTCGTGCCACTAGTCAAATGTTGTCCTGGAGTGGTACGAAACCAACGGGGTCACTTTCGTATCCAAGGACCTAACCCCCCCCCCCCTCCAACGCACCGGAACTAAGGCATATCGAAAAATACTGGGCTATTATGAAGCAGCTACTACGGAAGCATCTCAAGGAGGTCAAATCTGAGGAAGGCATGAAAAAAAAAGTGGGTTTTCGTACAGAAGAAGCTGCAGCCAGATGTTGTATAGAACCTAATGAGTGGCGTTAAGCGTAAGGTGCGAGCGTACGATTTTGGTATTAAAGTTGAATGAAATATATATGCCAAAAGCTTACTAATGGGTTATATTTTATTGTCTGAAAGTTTGATGTAGAGACTGTTCCAGAAAGTATAAGCACACCTTATTTTAACGGTCACTTTGAATATAATGAAATATTTCAGCATGTTTTGGCTGCGTCCTTTTGTTTGCTCATTTCTGACTGACATAGCATCAAAAAAGTGTGTTTCCTGTCAAAATGCGTGCTCTTACTCCGGAACAACGAAAAAGTATCGTGCACAAATGGTGCACTGTGAGCGGACTCTCCTTGAGAAAATTGGCCAAGGAAGAGGGTGTAAGCGTCGGAGCGGTACGAACTGCGATTAAAAAATATAGAGAACAGTGTACGTTTGAAGATGCGCTGAAGTTTGGCCGGAAATCCGGTCCTGTAAGTCCGGATATCGATAAAAAGATCAGGGATGCCTACAAACGAAAACCAGCGACTTCCGTTCGGGATGTTGCGAAAAAACCAGGGACCTCATCGAGTAACGTCATGCGTGCCAAAGAAAGACTTGGGTTAAAAACATACCGGAAGCAGAAAAAGCTCAAAAGGAACCCAAACAGGCCGCGTCCGTGAAACCACGGGCTCGCAAACTCTACGATTTGTTATTGTGTCGAAATTCTGGGTGTATAATAATGGACGACGAAACGTACGTGAAACTAGATTACAAAACGCTTCCCGGACCACAATTCTATACTGTAAGCGAAGGCAAGGACATCCCCGAAACGGAGAAGGCAATTTTTACCGAAAAATTGGGTAAGAAGGTTATGGTTTGGCAGGCAATATGCGAGTGTGGTAATACATCTAGTCTGTACATCACAACGGAGACGATGAACACTCAGAAATACTTTAAAGAATGTCTCCAGAAGCGATTGTTGCCGATGATCAGGCAGCACGAAGGTCAAGTAGTATTTTGGCCTGATTTGGCGTCATGTCATTACGCAAAGGACACTTTAGAATGGTACAAAAGTCAAAATGTATGTTTCGTGCCGAAAGACATGAATCTGCCGAACTGCCCGGAGGCACGGTCAATCGAGACTTTTTGGGCTTTAACCAAAGCAAAGCTTCGAAAATTAATAAAACCAGCGGACGACATCCAAAAATTCAAAAAAGATTTCCCAAAAGTGGTCAAAATGGTGGGAAGTACCACTGTGCAGAAGCTAATGGGTCATGTTCGAGGAAAAATTAGGAGTCTTGACTATGATTAAATATGTTGATTAAACGAGAGTAAAATATCATTTGAAATACAAATACAAATATGATTTGCCAAATAAAATTATTAAAACTTTAAAAAAACATGACTTTTTTGTTATTTTGAAAGTGTGCTTATACTTTCTGGAACAGTCTAAAGGTGATTTTCTAAAGTGTTTTTTTTCGTGATGCAATTTGATGTCGAACACCCTTTAGTTAGCATAACATTTCGAAAAAGTATTGAGAATTTCTGTTAAATGGATCGTCATAAATCATGCAACTTTTAATTACCTATTTTGTAAACTTTCATAAATCATCCATTTTCGAACGCAATATGTTTTTCAAGTTCCTAATTTGTGTGAAAAGAAATACAAGTACGACTGTGCAAAACATGCATAATATTTAGATTTTTTTGCACACTCAGTTTTTGAGTTTCGGTTTATCCAAATAAATTAATTTTCATACATGTTGCCACCAAAATTAATCCTTTAAGTCTACTGATGGTTGCAGGAAATTAATGTTTACCGAACAACTGTCATAGCTTGTCGAAGAAATTAGTACATAAAAAATGTGGACCTCAGTTCTCCAAAACCGTGGATGCACCCTTACAAAACCACGCGGTTCATCAACGTTTTTCAAAACAAGGTGTTTCGTCCAGGGTTGACCAGGCCCTGCATTTGTTCCGTGGTCTGGCAAACAAGTGTATTCCAACTGTTGAAAATTGCCTCTGCGGAGTCTAAATGATCTTCTTCTTATTATTTTTACGAGAATAAAACCATTGCTACCAGTAATCAATCGATTGTAGTATACTCCAATTTGATATATATGCACCGTCAGTTCATTCCATCACTGTGAATACGAGTGATAGTCGCACTATGACTATGCATTTCACCCCAAGAAGGTATAACCTCCTTGTGGTAACTCTCCATGGTAATCCACATGCGTCCGTTCGCATCAAGAGTCGTCGAATCAATCTCGCTCGTTGCTAGTCAATCCCCTCGTCACGTCCAATTTCTATCTCAATTCATTTCTCAAGCATATGGCCAAATCTATAATATTTCACTGGTAGATGTCACTTGCGCGAATCCACTCCATATCTACGAGCTTCCCCCATTTGCGTCTCGAAGCAAGAAAAATATGCGCACTAACACCAACACACACAATGCCTCTGCGCGCCACTCAAGCAAAGGGGAAGAGAAAGAACCTGGACTCGTTTCGAATTTTCACCTTGGTGGCAGCGTTGTCAGATTGTTTTAAAGCTTATCGATATCAAAGGTATTGAAAAATCTATATTTCAGTGCCAACATTTCAAATGGGCGTAATTGCTTTTGTAAACAATGACTTTAGCCGTCAATTTCTCGCGAATGAAATCTTACCTCTCCAAAATTACAATGCTAGCTGGTAGAGGAAACATTCCTCTACCTGTTAGTGTCATTATTTTTCAAGAGTGAGCTTTTATTGGCGAGAAATCGACGGCTAAAGCCATTGTTTACAAATGCAATTACGCCCCTTTGAAATGTTGGCACTGATTTATTGGTATTTTCTATTTATTTAATTTTATATTTTGCCGTTTTTGAAAGCGAACATTTCAATAATGGTGACGACTGGAATTTGTGGGGCATTGAGTTGGCTTTCTCAGTCTTAAAACACTCTTTATTTTTTTAATTTTATTTTTGAAACTATCGTTGTCGTCAAGCAGTGTTTGTTTTTCCAATTAAATATCATTCAATGAAACCAAAATATGGAAAATCAGCCACAACAACGACAAACAATATTTTCCCTTGAAAAAAGCCACAACCCATGGCCGAAATGTCCGGCAGATTACATCGTTGCAGTGTTTAAAGACTGAGAAAGCCGCTAATCAAAGCAACACTTTTGAACTATGATAGGAAAATTCTGGAGAAATTTCAGAAAATGTTTGAATTAGCTTCTGAATGGAGCTGAAAAAAAAAATCCAGGGAAGACGAAAGAAGCTCGCCTGAATAAAGTTCGATAAAAGATAAAGAAACTTGTGGCGAAAATTTAAATAAACTATCGGAAAAAATCGGATGTCACATCCAAAGGAAGCCCAAAAAGTTTCGGAAATTGGAAGTAAATTTCCAGAAGTAGTCATTTCCTTTAAAAGCTAGAAGAAGCTCAGAAAAGCCTTCCAATAGAAATCGATCAAAAAAACCTTTGACTTATTGTCAAACTTCCAGAAGTAGACGAATGAAATTTCTGGGAGAATTAATTGAACTTCCTGGAGAAGACGAAAGAAACTTCCTGGAGACGCTGACATAAACTTCTTAAGGTAGAATGGAAGAAACATCTGAAGAAAGTCGGAAACCAGAGCGCTTACGGAACAGTCGAAAGAAACAAGGACATAATTCCGGGAGAAAGAGATTCCTGGGGGATGTTCTAATGATCCAGATTTTTTTTCTTATATTCATAAAGCATCCTCGAAGACTCCGCAATTTCTTTGAAGTTTTCGGAACATTCCTGATTCCTCGAAATTCCTTAAAAGTTCTTGTAATTTTCCTGAAATTAAGGGCTGTTTTGGAGTTCTCTGGTCATCCTCGAAGTGCTACGGTGCTACCATCACTTAGTGTTTAATGTAAGTTGTGCAACGCCAGCGCCAGCATGTTTTCAAAGAGGGGTTTTAAGTGGGGAAGTCGGCGATCGTGGCTCTTAAGTCGAATAGGAATCTAGGAACACAAGTTTTAGAAGATATTTTGTTCGAGCCCCAACGTCTGGTCTCTGTGATACGATGTCAATCGTACAAGGTCTGGTCCAACCAGCTTATTGGTATTAGTGAAATGTGGAAATGTTGAGTGGTGTTCGTATTTCATAGCAATGTTTATCTTTTTACACGAAACAGCTGTTTTCTGGGACGACAAGTCTGCTGTTCGCAGTATGGGCTGGCGCCGGTGGTGTAGTGGCTCCTACCAGCAGCAAGCTGGCTGTTGTTCCAAACCTTGTATGATTGACATCTATCTCGTTAGGCATTAGGACACCCTTACCGAGAAACCGGAGTCTTCGCTGAGTTAATGCACTACATTGACATATTACCTAATTAGGTGTTCCAAAGTTTCAACTTCAAAATTACAGAAGCGGTATGTATCATCTGTCAGCTTACTTATTTTTTTAAGGTGATATTTGTTTAAACAGTGTCCCGTGAATAGACCAGTCAGCGTACTCAGATCTACTTTTTTCAAGCTGAGTAGGATGTGTAATCAATTTTTTCGATTGTCGTAATGCTGAAAGAGCTTGCCAATTGGCCGTTGAAGAGCCAATTCTCGTGTCACTTTTCAAATAGACAAATCTAACGTATCATCCATATTGAGAAAATTGAAGCTGAAATTCGACAGGTTATTACGTTAACTGTTTAGAAACAATACATTTTCCAATGCTATTTTCGCTGTAGTCAGTGAATAATAACGTTGAAAATTCTGTAGAAACGGTAAAAACACAATTTTACTATAAATTTCATGCTACAATATAGAGCAAAAAACATAGGACGTTTTGATTAGTCAAGTTGTACATCGGACATGTCCCACCGCACGATCTTCCTCAATGACATAATCAATGAGTGTTACATTGGACGTTTTGTTCCACAAGTAACAATCACGTACCCATCATTTCAAATTGTACATTGGACAATTTTTGACCAAGGATTATCTTAAATAAATGAAAGTAAATTTGGATCGGTGTTTTTGTATCACATACAATGATAGAAGAGCAATAGTTGTATCGCTTAGGTCAATTTGTTTACATATGATACTTAGGACCTTTTGAAAAGTGACGCAAGAATTTTTAGCAATTAGATAACAAAATAGAATTGGATTTTTCATTACCCTCTATACCACAGTGATCATGTACATAGTATAGGTTAACACTATTAGTTGTAACCAGCCTTTGAAGCTGCACTCTCAAACTAGCTTCGACTGGCATGTGATATTGGTCTGTAACAGGTGTTCAATAAAAAAATGAGAATGATTTCAGTGCCGTCCAGCGCTCTTGTGAGAGCATCGCGACTAAGTTGCGTCGTACGGCTGACCAGGGCCCCTTCTCCAATATTCATTGACGTTTTTTTTGAAGAATAAACATTATGTTTTTAGTAAAAAAAAAAATACTGAATTCGTTGAAAAAAAAATTACTAGCTGTATGACTGGAAAAAATTTAACTTTTTGTTGAATACCCGTTATTTTCTAGTCAAATAAACATTTGTACATGCTTAAATAGCGTATTTCTGCAAGGAAAACGCTAGAGTCTAAATGATATACTGTGTTTTATTTTCGGAATCTTTGGCTATTGATATCTTATTCGTAATTATTTGAATTTGAATATAATGAGAATTTATTCATTTCAAAGGTACAAACATATTTCAAGGATTGTTTTCAATGTGGTATTATCATCCTGTAGCGGATTTGCCTTTGATTCAGCGGTGCCAAATATACCGATTTACCGAGTAGCGTTGGCAGATTTACTGATACCAATATACCTGATTTCGAACCAGGCTTGCTTCCGCTCACTTGCTATAAAAATTGTTTTTCGGAATTATGAAATCATTAGATATTATAATGATAGTTAGTAGTTGTATGTTACAAGATAAGGTTGTAAACTAGGTGTTTGACACATAAAACCTGTCATTATTGCTTTCAGTGCGTCATCAATTCAACCAATGAAATGCAATAAACATAATGCTTCCATGTAAGAAAATTTACAGATTTTTATTTGGTTCAGCCCTCTTGAAGAGAAACGAATTCATTGGAAGCCTTTTTAACCACAGAGACGCTTTCATCGCTAAAAATTCAGTTCGCCAGCTAAGCGAAAGAGTGGGTCATATTTTTAATATCATATATTTGATAATGCCGAGATAGATCGAATAAGAATCTCAAGAAAATTCGAAGGAAAACATTAAGGGCCAATTATTAGACCCTTGTTTAAGGCTTAAGCAAAGGTGAAGAAATCGGCCTTGAAGGAATTCTGAGGAGACATTTGTTAGCGTCTGTGACAAAAGCATTCAAGGTTCAAATACATTCAAAGTTACTCAATCTTCCGGACATCGGAAAACGTTTGAGATAGCGAAGTTAATATAAAAACAACGGTCTGAATATTGGTATAATTTAGGATTCTCCCTGGAATTATTTCGAAAAGTAAAAGTGCTTCATAAATTTATAAAATTCTGAGACATTGCTTATTTGATTAGACCTTTGACCTAATTTTGGTATATCGAATATATATATAAGTAAATTCAGAAAATTTTCCCCCACAATTTCTTGTGATTTCCTTAGGTCACAGAATTTCTATGCAATTATTTAAAAACACTCATTAAATCCTTTAAATTTGTCGAACCTCTAAACGGAATCCCTTTATGAAGAGCTTTGAGTGGGTTGGTTTATTTCCTTTAAGTTCCGTTATAATTGCTTATCTTTTGACAGATACGCGTATTTCGTCTACTACTTGCAGACTTCATCAGTGCCAAGTGGTGTTGAGTACTTGGCACTGATGAAGTCTGCAAGTAGTAGACGAAATACGCGTATCAGTCAAAAGATAAGCAATTATAACGGAATTTAAAGGAAATAAACCAACCCACTCAAAGCTCTTCACTCATTAAATCGTTTTCAAAATAAAAACAATGATTATCTACATGTTAAGAAAAAAGTACCCAACGGCCAGTTCACTTGAACCTACTTTTGACTAGTTTGTCTCCTTTTCTCCTTCTAATGTTGTCAAAAACGGAGGAGCAAAACCACCCAACAGGGGTAGTAAAGTGTGGGGACCCAGCGTTGAGTATAATCATATTTACCTACTGTTGGGTACAACTAGCTTACTTTTGGTTAAAAAGCTAGTGGAAAATTCCATACGAACTGCACACAAGTAAATGAAAATTACTTTGACCCTCAGACTATTATCTCTTCCCAAAACTCAAAAGATGGGTCATCAATAAAAAATTGAGCTCACTTGAGGAAATCTTCGATGCCGCGGAGGAGTATTTTGCAGACCTTCTGGAAAATTACTTTTCGGACAGGATCATGAAGTTGGAAAACCGCTGGAATAAGTGTATCAAGCTAAAAAAAAAAAAAAAAACATTTATAAACATTTTTTTTCATTCCCAAGGAAGCTACTTTTCACCCCACCTAGTAGTGTCTGACTAAGGCCCCTGGCAGATTGAATGCGAGAAGGTGCCTAAGGCTATGGGAAGCTGAAACATGTTTCAATTTCATAAATCAACTTCAGTAGAATGGAGACGTTTAAAAGAATTTAAAAATAGACCGCACAGAATGTGTTCCTGTGCGGTCTATTTTTAAATTCTTTTCACCGCATCCAATCTCAGCCTTATTAACCAGGGCTTACTTCCAACAACCAATTTAATCTCAACCTATAATTACAGCAATTCCGACCGCCGATCTCAATCTCACTCACGGGTCGGTAAGTCTCGAGCACGGACTCCTTGGGGCGGCAAAACTTTTCCCACTCTGCTGCCAAATGCGCCCGAACGAAACTCAATCATGGCTGGTTTCCTCCCGAGGATCCTGAACTAGTTTACTCTTCCACACCTGGATCTTCAAGCTGCCTTGGGTGGTGGTCGGAAATTAAACGTCATACGAGTTTCACCGCGTCTTCACCGGGGGAGCTCGTAGGCCTGCAGTCTGCACACTGCAACTGATTTCCGTTTATTTGCTGTCCTTCCCCAGCTGTGGCAGGCAGGACGATGACGATGGTATTGATATAATTAAAAAGAAATTAAAAAGTTTTCACTTTGAGATTACTTTTAATTCGATTCTTGGAACCGGGAGCAGGGAAAAGTCGGAATTGGACCGGCAAAAAAGTTCCACGGGTGAGTGAATTGCTTCTTGATGGGAAAGGAGAATTCCCTGAATGGGAGCAATGAACAACTATCAACTGCAGGTGAAAGTTTGCTCGATTGATGTACGAAGGTAAATGTTTGCATTTGCTGGGTTTTTGAATTTCTCCGACATCAAATCAGGGTAGCATCGTTCTACAAACTACTCAATTCAATGATGACATTTACGAGACGTCACTGTTCTGGATACCCTGCGATAAGAGACACGTCGACCAGTCAATCATTCGTTCGTCCACGTCTTTGAGTAGGTTTAATTGAAGGTTCCTTCTTGGCATCCCTCGGAAAGGTAATTTCATCATCCACTTTTCAATGCAGTGTGATATAACTTGTCAAGCGTAATTACCTCGGACAGTGATTGATGGCACCATTCTTAGTACCATCACAGAACTATAGTGAGGGAGGTTCCAAAGGAAAAACCACACCGCACAGTTTTCCACCACATTGCTGCTGCTGCTGATGCAGTCGCATTCGGAAATCTAAAACCTGACATGTGTGCTAGCGAGGTAGGGCAGGTTGCGCGGAATGACACAATCAACCATCGCCATCACCCATATCCACCTGTCAGATAGCATTTCGTTTTGTGGTCGCGGTTATAGGTGCTGGAGAAAAACTTTGGATTTCCCACATTACCTGCCCAATGAACCCCATCATCGTGGGCTACCGTTTACCGGTCTAGAGAACGGTGCGGGTTTGGTGGGGATGCGGAAGTAAACCGCATTTTACGTTTTTGGTGGGATCTGAACTCAGTCCATTCGCAAGAGGAAATGCTTTTCATGACTTGTCAATCAAAGCCTGCGATCGGAACCGTGCGATATCCGTTGGTTGGGTTTGCAGTACTGAATTCTTTTTTTGTATGTGCAACTAGTATGGTGCACAGCGTTTATACACACTAAGAAATACCTGATTCTATACGTGATGGAATCCATCTTTGACATAAGGAATGCGACGTAAACAAACATGTCATATAAAATGAAGTGCTCAGAGACTGAAAAGTTCGTTACTCGACTAAAAGTACGTTTGATTGTGCTGAATTTTGCGTCTATTATAACTCAATTTTATGTCAAAATTGACGCTCGTATATGTCAGTCTGAGAACACCTAAATTTACATGATTTTGTCTAGGTGTGTAGATCAGCCAGTAGGTTGCTATTTTCAGTAATGTTGTTCAGGTCAGTTAGGCCAATATTGCACAAGGCAACGCTGCTGAAATTTATCATTAGAGCGTAAGAAATCTATAACTTCTATGATTTTTATGGAATACTAGAAATGTTATGAAGAAACGAATACCTGAGGTTCTCCAAAGTCCGTAGAATTTCGCATAAATTCCTTACGTTTGCATAGCTACCCTGCAAGATTTGGTTTATTTTTTAAGTAAAAAATCTCATTGTTATACTTGTAGCCATTTTCTTATAAGTTATTTTAGGCTTCTTAACTTACCTTGATCTGAAATGCATACCATGACTGCTCTACAGAATAGTTTGAAAGTTAACTCGTATAATTGTGCGTTCATTATTCTATTTTAAATCAGACGAGTAAACGTTGTATGCACAGAAACTTCTAAAGAAACATCCATAAATTACGTCACGCGTCTAGAGGATGGGGGTTTTGGGGGTTTAAGTAAACGTGACCAAATGTGACAAACGGGGGAAGGGGGCGGGTTTTGTACAACCGTGGCGTCACATATTACATTTTTATTAGCTATAATTTCTTATAGCATGTGTATAATTTGCTAAAAAGCACAAAATTTTATCAGCGATGCTACGTGAAACATTTATTCACTTTACTTCCCTTCCGAAGGAAGGCGTGATCAGAGATGTTATGCCTCAGAACATCCCGGCGGCGCTGACTGGGATTGAACCCAGGCCTGCTGGGGTGAGAGACAATCACGCTTACCACTACACTACCGGCGCCGCTAAAATGGAAGTTCTTTGAACTTTTCTTTTGAAATTTAAGAAGTTCAAAGATCCGGTAAGTCTGTAGAATATTCGAGAAGGGGTCCGTAGAATGTCCAAAAAATCCGTACAATTTCTGAGAAATCCGTACAATTTCCGAGAAATCCGTAGATCTTCCGAGAAGTCCGTAGATCTTCCGAGAAGTCCGTAGATCTTCCGAGAAGTCTAGATCTTCTAGATCTTCCGTGAAGTCCGTAGAACTACTTAAGTCCGTAAAACTGCTGAGAGGTCTGTAGAATTTCCTAAATGTCCGTAGGAAATTCGAGACGGATATTTACAACCCGTGTAGTTCGAAGAATATCCAAGATGCCCGAAGCACTTCCGAGAGGACCGTATAACATCCTCCTAAGCAACACACATGTTCTATAACAGCTTATATAACCTTTATATCACTGGTTTTGGTTGTATAGCAATTTACTCAACATAATTCTATGAATTTGTGTTACTTGGGCAAGAAGTCCATAGAACTTTAGTCGTTTTGTTTAGTTTAACTGACAAGTCAGGATAATTATCTAAGTCCGTAGAATTTCTGAAAAGTCTATATAATTTTCGAAATGTCCGTAGAATATCCAAAACGTCTATAGATCTTCCAAAAAGTTTATAGAGCTTCCTAGAAGTCCATTGAATATTCGATACGTCCGTATAACATCAGAGTAGACCTTAAAACTTCTGAAAAATTTGTAAAATTTTCAGAAGTCCATAAAATTTCCAAGTAGTCTGTATAGCTTCCGAAAAGACCAAAGAACTTTAAATAAGTTTGTAGAACTTTTGAGAAGTCTGTAGAACTTTTAAGAAGCCTATATAACTTTTCAGATGTTCGTAGAAGTTTCAAAAGTCAGTAGAATATCTAAAAGTATCGTAGATCTTCCAAGAAATTCGTAGAATATCCGAAAATCCTACAGAACTTTCCAGAAGTTCGTGTGAACTCCGAGAAGTCCATTGATCTTCCAAGCGGTCTGCGGATTCAAGAAAAAAAAAAACGTTGAACTTCCGAGAAACCCGTTGAACTTCTGTGTAGTCCGTAGAATTTCCGAGATGTCCGAAGTACCTCAGAAAAGTTTAAGAAGTCCACAGAACTTCAGTCGCTTTGTTTGGTTCAATTCACAAGTCCTGAGGACTACCGAAGTCCGTTAATCTTCTGAAAAGTCTGCAGAATATCCGAAATGTCCGTAGGATATTCAAGACGTCCAAAGAACTTCCGAAAAGTCTATAGAGAATCCTTGAAGTCCACAGAATATTCGATAAGTCCGTATATCATCCGAACAAACCATATGACTTCCGAAAAGTCGTTAAAATTTCCAATAAGTCCATAGAATTTCCAAGTAGTCTGTATAGCTTCCAAATAGACAGTAGAACTTCCTAGAAGTCTGTAGATTTTTTGAGAAGCCTGTTGAACTTTTGAGAAGTTCGTAAAACTTTCAAAAGTCAGTAGAATATCCGAAAGGGTCATAGCCCTTCCGAGAAGTCCGGAAAATATCCGATAATCCTATAGAACTTCCGAGAAGTTCGTTGAAATTCCGAGAAGTCCACAGAACTCCCGTGAGGTCTACGGATCTTCCCAAGAAAAAAAAAACTCATTGAACTTTCGAGAAATCCGTTGTGTAGACCGTAGAATATCCAAGATGTCCGAAGCACTTCCCAGAAGTTCATACAACATCTAAGAAGTCCATAGTACAGCTTCCGAAAAGACCAAAGAACTTAGAAGTCTGTCAAACTTTTGAGAAGTCTGTCGAATTTTTAAGAAGCCTTTATAACTTTTCAGAAGTTCGTAGAACTTTCAAAAGTCAGTATAATGTTCAAAAGTATCGCAGATCTTCCGAGAATTCCGTACAATATCCGAGAATCCTACAGAACTTTCCAGAAGTTCATCTAAACTTCGAGAAGTCCATTGATTTTTCGAGAGGTCTGCGGATTCAAGAAAAAACGTTGAACTTTCGAGAAACCCGTTGAACTTCTGTGTAGTCCGTAGAATATCCGAGATTTCCGAAGCACGTCAGAAAAGTTCAAGAAGTCAGTCGCTTTGTTTGGTTCAATTCACAAATCCGGGGGACTACCAAAATCCGTAAATCTTCTAAAAAGTCTGTAGAATATCCGAAATGTCCGTAGTATATTCAAGACGTCCATAGAACTTCCAAAAAGTCTATGAAGATTCCTACAAGCCGATACAATATTCGATATCATCCGAGCACACCATACAACTTCCTAAAAGTCCGTAAAATTTCCAATTAGACCGAGAAAAGAAAGGACAAATATCCGCGAAGGTGGCCACAGGTCGTCCGAGGTCAGCTCGGGTTCCGAGGGTTACCGCTGCGAAGGATATATGGCGACCAATCCAGCCCCGATCTTAATCCGCTGGATTACTCAATATGGCGAGTCATGAAGGCCAAGGCCTGTTCTTAACGCCACCCGAGTACAGCAAGCCTCAGAAAAACATTGACCCGTACCTGGAGGGAAATGGATCCAGACTACCGTACATTCCGGAAGCGTGTGGAGGCCGTAATTGCAGCAAGTGGAAACTCGATCGATGATTAATATAATTTAAGACTCTGAGAAACATCTCCAGTTTGAATAAATAAAAAAATCTCGAAAACGAAATTTTTGAGAAGTTTTTAAATTTTAACATTGCTCAATGGTGCAAACATTATCACGTATACAGTAGATCTTTTGAGAAGTCTGTTAAACTTTTGAGAAGTTCGTAGAGTCAGTAGAATATCCAAAAAGATCGTAGCTCCCGAGAGGTCTGAGGATCTTCCGAAGAAGAAAAAACTACTGAGAAACCCTTTAAAATCTTGAGTAGTCCGTAGAAAATTGGAGATGTCCGAAGGACTTCCGAGAAGTTCATACAACATCCAAGAAGTACATAGAGCAACATCCGTTTTGCTTGGTTCAATTCTTGGTTCAATTCACAAGTCCGGAGTACTACCTAAGTCTGTAAAACTTGTCCGAAATGTCCGTAGAATATCCAAGTCGTCCATAGAACTTCCTAAAAGTCTATAAAGCTTCCGATAAGTCCATGGAATATTCTATCAGTCCGTAGATCATCCGAGCAGACTAAAGAACTTCCAAAAAGTCCGTTGAATTTCCAAGAAGTCCGTAGAAGTTCCAACAAGTATGTAGAGCTTTCGCAAAGACCGTAGAACTTCCGAAATGTCTGTAGAACGTTTGAAAATTCCGTTGAACTTTTGAGAAGTTCCAGTAGAATTTTCAAAAGTCAGTAGAATATCCGAAAGAACCGTAGATCTTCCGAAAAGTCCGTAGAATATCCAAGAAGGCTATGGAACTTTTGAGAAGTTCGTTTAAATTCCCAGACGTTCATAGAACTCCCGAAAAGTCTGCGAATCTACCAAAAAGAAAACCCTTGAACTTCCGAGAAATCCTTGGACCTAATCTGTAGTTACTAGAATATCAAAGATGTCCGAAACACTTCCGAAAAGTCTGTATGACTTCCAAGAAGTCTATAGAACTTCAGTCGTTTTGTTGGTTTCAATTTACGATTTTTGTACATAGTTCATCGAAGAATGAGGGGGGGGGGGAGCACGAGGGTTGTGATTAAGTGATTTCAAGCAAAAAAATGCATTAGGTCCTAAGTAACATTGACAGATTCCCTTCATCGACTTTTTCTTTGAATCGCCATGGTCATAATAACATGATTCCCATCTACTTTAAGCACGCAGATCGATGAAATTCTAATATGACAAACACGATAAGAAATCGTTCTGTATCCAAGTTATTTAACGCAAGCGAAAGTCGAAGAAGAAAATCGATCAATGTTACTTAGGACCTAATGCAATGTTCAGCTTTATTTGTCAGTTTTTGCAGGACGTAATTGATGGATGCTCCCTAATCGACGTCATTGCAGAGTGGTTTAGAAATGAAAATAAGAAGGAACAAATTATTTTGGCCCATAAGTTGCTGATTTAACAAGAAGGAGCCACAGAGGTCACACACCAATGAAAAAAATTTCAAAAATGTAGAGGAAAATTTAAGCAATTTAATGCAAAAAACCCCAAACGTTCGCGTTGTTTCATTTGATCACAAAAAAATTCCGAAAATCGTCGAGTTTTTGACGTGTTACTTGTATTTCCCCCTTAAGTACTGACAAATAGTGTGCATGAAGGCTTCGTCTGTTCGACCGTATCCGACCGTGATCTTGCGGAGACTGATCGCTCCTTCGTTAGATAAGCTAACTGATGGTTGACGATCCATTCCTCCCATAATCCCGATTATCGATCGATATAGCACGATCGCGAACTCCGACAGTACCAAGGGTTTAACAAAGATGATGACTTGTGGGGGCTGTGTGCGTTGTTGGCCTGCCAAACTGCCATCCGAAAGATCGGAAAGTTACCTTCGAGGACACATCGAAATCTGGGTGTAAACAGAGACCGGTGGACCAGATGATCACCAAGCTTTCGTCAATAAGAAAAGTGCCTCTGTTCGAGATTTGGCGAACAAAACTGAAAACATCGAAGAGTAACGTCCAACGTGTCAAGGCAAGAAACGGGCTGAAAACGTTCAAAAAGCAGAAGAAGCCGAAACGGAGTCAGAAACAAGCCGTATCCGTCAAACCGAGAGTCGCCTGATAGCCTGCTGTGTGGAAAATTGGACGGTGAGACACATGTACGTCAAATTTGACTACAAGACGAGACCAATAATACACAGTCCGTGATGGTCAGGAAGATGACGATGCCGATAAGTCAAGGCCATGGTTTGGCAAGCGATATGTGGGTGTGAGTGAGCGATTTGTGGCGAAGGAGACGATGAACACTGTAATTTACGACGTTTGAATCGGCGTCGGCGTCAACTTGGTGGCCCAGTACTATTTTTAATGATATTTGGTATCAATGCACTACTCGAAAGACCTTGGCACAAAACAAACAAAGTGCAATACGTGCCAAAAAGAGATGAATCCTCCGAATTGCCCGAGATATCTACGGAAACACTTAAAGGCAGCGAATTCAATCGAAGAATTTGAAAAATACTGGACAAAAGTGGTCACAATTGTCGCCAAGGAATCTGTGCTGAAGCTCAGATCAAAAATTTGCTCCTTGGCTTACGAATAAAGGAACTGCGGATTATTTCCATCCAATGGATAGAGAATAATATAGAGAACATATAGGGGAAATGGATATAATGTCGGACTAAATGCCCCTTATTTGGGTTTATACATAAATTCAGCAATCGACTAAATTTTCAATAGCGACCAAAAATATCCATCAGTACCGTCCCAATGACGCGATCATCTAGATGAAAATGGATAAATAGCAGATTTTTTAGCGATGGGCCCAATCTTAGATCCATGGGCCAACATTAGAGCCATTTCCCCTATATGAAATAAAAATTTGAGTTCAGTAACATAACGTTATTTTATTCCAATAAAAAGCTATGCCTGTACTTTCTGGGACACACTATAATACGCATTAAGCAGCACATTTTTGCAATAGTAAGAGCCTCGTTTAATCCTTTAATAAAAAAAGTGATGACCAATTTTCTTCATCATTTCATGATGATTATATAAGGGGCTGTCTATAAACTGCGTACACAGGTTTTGCGTGGTTTTAGACAATCGTCCATACAAATTTTTGAAAGACACTCGCCGTCCCCACCTCAAGTCTCTTGTTTATGTAGTTCGCAGGATTCGAAATGTAAGTTTTCCTGAAACTCAAAACGACAAAATTACACTGCAAAGTCAAATCAGCTCAAATTCAGCCTTAATTGTGCGAAAATGATGTGAGTGCCACAAAATAATAGTTCGATTCCCATTCCAGCCGGTGTAACTTTTTGCAACCCAAAAACATCTCTACTGGTCTACTGGATGTTGTGTGTTGTCCGTTGTCTAGTGTTAAGTATTCAGTCTGCAACCTCAGTGCAACCTCTTTAAAAAAGATTGAATAGAAATGCACCCTAATTGGAACACCAAAATGACCATAAAATCACTAAAACAGTCTATTTCATTATAATCTTGAATCACCAAAAGTGCCTCAAAAAAGGCAAAATGGCCCAGGAATTGAATAATGACATTGAAACAGGTTGAAACATTGTTTGGACTATTTCAGCATAATTTTAAAAGGATATGGACAAGTTGTCGCAGTGCACCGCGACCCTATAGTTTGAGAAACGCCGTTCCTAAAGTATTGACATCAATGCTCATCGCATTTTTCCAAAAGCCCCTGATGTGTTCTTCGACATCCGTTCTAGATGCGAGCGTAAAATACAGGTTAAGGTGACAACCAGGAGAAAATTCCCCCATAGAAAATCTAGTCTCAGCAGATTGTGCCGGAAAAGCTAATTCGAAGGCTGCTCGGATTTGTTTGTAGAGGCCCCTTATGATTGAATCAAGAGATTCTTCCGAACCGTCATTTCAAGGTGTTAACATGCGTAAATGTCTCGTCGGATAGCTGGACAAAATATAAATCATCGTCGTCAGCAGCGCAAGAAAAACCCACCCAATTAATGTTTCGAGTAGGTGCTTGGAACCAGGCACTAAAATAAACACCATCTCTCTCTCTCTCTCCCCCCGGTCAAGCCTCTCGTTAGTGGCTAATAATTCAATCAACATTTGAACGGACAAGAACAGATGAACGCTTGCTTCTTGGGTGAGGTTTGTTTTTTTCTTCTTCTGGTGCTAGGTATGTGTTCAAGGCAAGGTCTGACAACCGTAAGTGCGTTTGGAACACACGCCCCTCAGTCGTTGGTCATTGCTAGGATCATGGTGAGAAAATCTAGATGGCGGCGTGCCATTGATCACATTTGGAGGAAAATGTCATAAATTAGGCGACTTTTTACGGAGACTAACGGGTTGCAGTTCAGCGTTGTGTGCACCGGTCATGACGTTCTTGCTCGTTCTACACTCCTCCGATCGCATCAGTACGATAAATGCTTCCTAATGTGGCCACCAGTCTCCTCAACGAGTGCTTACGAAATCCGACTTCTCGACCAACAACTGTTTATTGTCGTCGATCAAGGTGGCTACTGCCATCGGACCCAGGTCACTCTCCTGAACACCGGCGACAATGAGCTGCTCTGGCTGGTCCATGTTTTTTTCTGCGTCTTTCAAACGAGAATAAATTTGCGGTAATATATTGGTCATTAGTAATTAGTAGCTGCTACATTAAACTGGGTGCTACTTTTTTTTTTTTCAACTGCACCAACCGACAGTTTAACGATGCCAATGTTGCAGTCCTGCCTGGTGCGGATTTATGTCGAATTTCAGACAAAAACAAGCTGCTCAAATTACCCTTTTTCTCACTGCCAGTCTCGGTGGCGGCAATCAAGTTGACAACCATTTTCGGTGTTTCAATTACTTCGGGTAATCAATTTATATGAGTGGCAATTGCGACCAAATTTAGATTGCTAAGTATTTGGAGCACCTCCGTAACAATTCTAAAGCAATAAAATGTCACCCCATAAAGCCCCACCAACGAAGCAATTGTGACTCTTCACTGCTCCGAGTCGTCATTAATCTTGAGGCATTACGCCACATGTACACATTCATTCCGGGCTCGAGCTGCAATTGTTTTGCAATTTTTCCTGACTTCAATTTCAAACTCAAGTTGGCTTCGGTTGGTTTCGGCTTGGCGACAAGATAATCTGAGCTGAAGCTTTTTTCCTCCACTCCTAAAATGGCTTATCGTCGTCGCTTGAGCACAAAGCATATCTTCTTTTAAAAAGACGACAGCTAGCTATCTGGCAGGCAAACGGGCAAAGCTCAATGGATGGGAAAACTTGACTGGGAGTCGAACACATTTTTCTATCGGTGAAGAACGGCAATGCTGCGCTCTGTGGCTGATAGAGATCGTTGTCTCTTCTCGTGTTTGGCGTTGTTGTCATCGACTTTGGTTTTTGGGGAGGAGAAGAAGAAGAAGTTGCATTCATTTCTGATGTGCAACTACACTCGAAATGTGTGTGTGTGGGAGGTAGGAGGAGGGGGGGGGGGGTTGTGGAACGGGGTGGATAGCATGTAGTAAGTAGACAACTACTTGATGCTGGAGGAGAGCAATCTACTCTGTGCACAACTTGAGGTATTGGATTTATCGGGAAAATCGTGATTGGATATTTGTGTATGTCGTCGTCGGTTTTGAAAAATGACGATCGAAGTCGATGACACTAAACGTTCAGTGAATAAAATAGTCAGATATTCCATGTTACCAACATTACACACATTAGCAGTGCTGACTATACACACGTAATTCAGATCACCGAAGTTGGTAAACTTTTGTTATTCATAAATAATTGGGTTAAACTGAACGAAGTCTTCTTCTTCTTCGCATTTCAAGCTTATTGCATATCGCATATTTAGCTTATTGCGTGCTCTCCACTTAGTGTTCTAGATGCACTTCCACACACAGCAAAAAAATAATTTTGATATCACGTCTAAGTGGAGGCACTTCAATCGTGTCGAAAATATGGTGTAATATGACTTGCCAAAAAGGACAACATTATCATTACTGCAGTGCATGAACTGAATTTACGTTGCTTTTATTGCATTTATTTATTTTTGTGGCCATAAAAATTACACGAAATGTCCGAACGATTGAAGTGCATCCTCTTGGCTGTAATATTAAAATTTATTATTATATGCTGTGTACAAGTCCGGATTAAATTGACTTATCATTGGGTCTTTCACTGATCTTTAAACTTTGACCGAAAAGTTCTGAAGTTTGAAATTTTCCAAACGGAGGGGGCCCGAATCGGTGTGTAGGCTTACTAGCACTCTAAGTACTGCATTGCCGTTGATGCTTATTCATACACGGGCACTTGAAATGTGTAGAAATTAATTATCTTAAATCGTAGCAAAAACAGACCACAACTGTTTATTATTATTATTTAATTCTCCTTTGTGAACTCAAATCACCCATCTTAAAATCATAAGGCATTTGAGCTGGATCACATCATTAGTATGCATTTTAATGGTATTAAATATTTTTTTGCCTTTTTCTTGTTAATTTATTTATATTTATTTTTTGTTAATTGTTTTTCTTTTCATTCTTTATTTTGATTATCATGTTTTCCTACTTCTTAAAAATATCTTTTTTCTCGTGTTTTTATCGATTCTGTGAATGTGTTTGTTAGATGCTACTTTTAATTTCATTTCAATTACAGTGCCTTCCCGTTTCTGGCAACAAGGAAAATATTTAATGTTGCCAAAATAGGGATGTAGGATTTTTTTTAGCTTTTCCTCAATAATAATCATTATGACAAATACGTTTAGCCGGCGCCGGTGGTCGGTGGGATTTTTCTGAGGCATAAAAATCTCTGGTTATGTCTTCCTTCGGAAGGGAAGTAAAGTCGTTGGTCCCGGCCCATGTGTGTTGAATGGGTGCGATATCCTACGCAGGTGTGGAATCTGCCTTCCTGCACATTCGATTGCCGTCAATGGATGGCAATCGATGTCCGTCGGTGATTGGCACTAGATTGCGGAACAGAGACCGACGTTAAATAAAGGAAAGAAGAAGAAGAAGACAGATACATTTAGGGACCATTCAATAATTATGTAAGCATAATTTCGAACATTTTCAACCCCCTCCCCTCCTTGTAAGATTTTCTTCATACAAAATTGTTTTGTAAGAAAATGCCAAACCTCCCCTCCCCTAAGTGATTACGTAATTATTGAATGGCCTTTTAACATATTGCCTTTGTAGTGCAGAAGAAGAATGAATCGTGGGGAAGGCTAATGAAAATACTGGTCTACTGTATTGAACTGGTTACGTGATTAGATTGTTGATGACGCCTCAGAAAGTTCTAGAGTACAATACGACTGGAACTTGACGGAGACGCAAATTTCGAGCTCGCTGAATTGACAAGCAAGAATACGATATGCTATGTCTCCGCAAATAACCTGATTGGCGATATGCAGCCATGGATCGAGTGGAATGGAGATGTCTTCTATGTTCAGAATAGGCCAATCCTGTCTTAGTCTGAACTTAATGTAAGGCTTCAAATAATTTGTAACCAGTTGGTTACAATCCGTGGATTTTCTTCTGTATGAGTTATTGTTGTTTGGGAAAATTCAAAAATTTGTCAAACCTAAAACAATAGACACACACAAGAGCGAGAGGGCTTGTGCCGCTGCAAAGAACAAAAACGTAACATTACTGAACGGAGGAAAATCTTGGCTTTAAAATAACAATGGATGCGCAAATTGGATGGTGAATAGCTAGTCATCTTAGATTTGGAAGATTAAGGAGAAGTAATCAGTCGTCTGTCTAGAACGGTATCGTAAAGTGCAGTGCCATTTCGTGTACCCCCCCCCCCCCCCCCTAGTGGGGTTTCTGGGATGTTGGACTGCCTCTGTTCAGGTAATTTGCTTTTTATTATCCTGACGGAAATTTCCCTGAATTATGATAATTCTCAGGACCTCGTACTGTAAATAAAACGGTCTCACACGGCTCGGTTCGGAAGTCAAGATGGCCGATCGTCCGTCAGGGACGATTCCCTCAGGCCGGTGGCCTTAATCGCCAAGGAGGGTCCCGTTTCGGCTCGATCAAGGTGGCCATGCAACGGTCAGCCGATGCCGTCAACGACGGAAGACGCCTGCCAGCCAAACGAGCCAGCAACGCCTGCTGAGCCGTATGTGGCTGATGAACGCCACCAGATCCGTCATTCTCCCAATTTTGCAACGAAACACTGTTAGCAGCCCGCGTCGCAAGTTTCCGGCCACACGGTAGTGCAGGAGCAGCCGTGTGGGCCAACGCCAGCGTCGCAACGCCGTAGGAGATCCCGCTGCATCAGTGAATACAGTGCCAATTTTAAACCCTCGCACACACGCCACATACATATATGTGAAAACGCACACCCACACGCCACAGAATAGGGCAATAAATGTTATAGAAAATGTGAATATTCTTGTTTTCATACTTTGCGCGCGTAGCCCCTCCGAATATCCAGTAACGTGCCGACCCTACGACACAGTGAAAGGGTCTCATGCTACTGAGTTAGTTAACCGGGAGGGTCTGGTTATACCATAGTCACAAATTACATCACACCGAAACTTTGGGAAAAAAAATGTTCTCCCACGGTTTGTCATATTTTTCCTATCATATTAATTCCTTGTCAGTGATTCTTCCCCTTAGAGCAGCGCTGCTCAACATGCCCGTGGGCTGATTAATTGACAAATTTGATGCCAAATTTTGTTTTCATTTTGCTGTACATTTGCTCTTCAAAAATATGTTGTTGCGGGTTTGTTTTCATTGCCTTAGCATAACATCAAAGTGAATACTTGTTTTGTTATCAACAGGAAAAATTGATATCAAATTGAGTTTTCAGTTTGCTTTCACTGATTGCAGAAATAGTTTTCAATGTGATGTCACAGGAAGATTTTTTTGCTCTGAATTTTGATATTTTAACCGTTAAAACGACCAAAACGACAGCAACCTGAGCAATCATTATCAGCGAAATCACAACATCAAATTCAGATTTCAATTTGATCTCAGACTTTGCTCGGACTCTCCCAAATTCTATGCCGCCGCCTGTCACCATTTACAAGAGAGTTTGTGGGGCAATACCAGGTGGGATTCATGGGTGCCCGCGCTATCACGGACCAAATTTTCGCAATTCGGCAGGTCATGTAGAAATGTCGCGAATACAACGTGTCCACACATAATTTGTTCATCGATTTCAAATCCGCATACGACACAATCGATCGAGATCAGCTATGGCAGATTATGCACGAGAACGGATTTCTGGATAAACTGACGCGATTGGTCAAGGCGACGAAGGATCGAGTGATGTGCGTTGTTCGAGTATCGGGGACACTCTCGAGTCCCTTTGAATCTCGAAGGGGGTTACGGCAAGGTGATGGACTTTCGTGTCTGCTATTCAACATCGCGTTAGAAGGTGTGATCAGATGAGCTGGGATAAACAAGAGTGGCACGATCTTCAGGAAGTCCATCCAGCTTCTTGGATTCGCCGATGACATTAACATCATGGCATGGAACTGTTAGCCTCCCACCCCGAGTTCAAATTGACGGTGACGAAATCGAGGTGGTCGATGAGTTCGTGTATTTGGGCTCACTGGTGACCGCCGAAAATGATACCAGCAGAGAAATTCAAAGACGCATTATGGCAGGGAATCGTGCCTACTTTGGACACCGGAGGACGCTCCGGTCGAAAAAAAATATCGCCGCCGCTGTCTGTTGACTGTCTACAAGACGCGGATTATACCGGTGGTCCTCTACGGCCGCGAGACCTGGACTATGCACGTGGAGGACCAACGCGCCCTTGGTGTTTTTGAACGGAAGGTGTTGCGTACGATCTACGGGGGAGTGCAGATGGATGACGGAACGTGGAGGAGGCGAATGAACCACGAATTGGACCAGCTGCTGGGAAAACCATCCATCGTCCACATTGCAAAAATTGGGCGACTACGGTGGGCTGGGCACGTCGCAAGAATGCCGCACGACGACCCAGTGGAAATGGTTCTATAAAGCGACCCAACAGGAACAAGAAGAAGAGGCGCGCAGCGGGCAAGGTGGATCGACCAAGTAGAAGGCGACCTGCGGACCCATCGCAGAGTACGAGGCTGGCGAAGTGTGGCCATGGATCGAGTAGAGTAGAGACTTTTTCGGACAGCAGAGGACAACAAGGCCTTAGTCTGATTGGTAAGGTACGGTATGAATTGGTTGTCGTGAGTGATACGATCTATGATTACGATTTAAATAAATTAGGCGTAGAAAATAAATAAAAAAAGGGTTGAGTTGGGATTGAACTCACGACCTATTCTTGGAAAGCGGAAACGGTTACCACTATGCTACCAATTTCGCTTTGTTTTTAGCCTGACACAGTGTTGCGGAATAATTAATGAATACGCCGTTTGTAAAGCATTTACAAAGCATGCAATTAAAACATGGACGCATAGTGGTATAAGAGCTATTATGCTGACTGTATTCACCTTTATTCAGCAATATTGTTAATCAATGCAATGGAATCTAATAATGGAGCTTGAAAACAATTATTAGACGTCTAATAAAGAATGTTATTAAATCAATTGAAAACAGTCGAATTAAAGCGTCAATGTATGTTATTCAGTATGTTATTAGATCAAACTTCTGGTGTTGAAGCAGGAAGACAGTCATCGTTTGTATAGCTTTTAATAAGTATATTATTAAAATCAGAGCCAGCAGCGGAATAAAGGCGCATCTATCGATCTCAATGAGGTTTTTTCAGCACATAATTTGACAACCCGTTTTATTCAGTATTGTACATTGTTATAAAGCATTTATTCAATATATATATATTTATGCTTATTTGTGACTCTGAGTTGTTTGTTGGGTACATCACTGTCCGACCACGTTCATCTGGCTATCGACGGGTCCGTCAGTGGGATTCTAATTAAGAATTGACTAGTTTAGGAGCTAATAAAATAAGAGTCTTAATCTCAGTGTCAGTAGTTTCCAATCAAATGCTCTAGTCAAAACAGTGGGGGCTTTGCAGTGCGTTGAACCGACAGAAGGTTACAATAATAGATTCTGATTTGCTGTAGATTATAATACACAGTAAAGGTCTACAATTTCACCCATTTTTAGTGTAATTGTTCTTAATTTGGACCAAATAAAAAAAAAATGAATGTAGTTAAAATTTCTGATTAAATCGCATTGATAATGGGTATACTTTTAACATGTTTACAATTCACGCAATGTTAAGGGCCAGCCAGATGGGCTAGTTTGAAGGGATTCTACTGACCTTTGGGCTAGCCACGGAGATCGTCTGGGGTGGGCTACACTCGCCTCTTTTGTTGGCTAGGTCGAGCTCGAAACCCTAGAGCTTCAAGGTCGCCTCCTGACTTGTTTATTTCATTTAATTACTCACGGTGTTGTAACGGATGCAATGGAATTTTAGCCCATATTTAATTCGTCCTGGGGGGAATATAAGAGGTGGTCTTAGGGCTGGGAATTTCGCTTCTGGGTTTAATTGGGTCCTACCTGGCTCCGTATTTGGCGTTATTTGTCGGTATTTATTTGGGACTCTTTTCACTTCATTACTTATTAAACTCGTAATAAACTGGCAGATCGAAGTATCTCGCGCAATGGCTGAAGAAAAAGAGAACCTACTGTTCAGTTTGACCCGGTAAATTTCCCCTTGACCTAAGCCCATTCCACCTTCCTCCTTCTAATCCACCACCTCTTGTCCATATCTTTCTCTTGTTTCCAACGCCCTCCTTCATTCTTTCTTCTGAGGCATAACATATCTGATCACGCCTTCTTTCGGGTCCGGGTGTGGGAGCATTGGTGCTCAGCACGGAAAACAGGATCGACGGAAAATAAATCAAGGAAAAAAAGGACAATATTGCATACAAGAAACTGACATACAAACTTCCATGAGAATAATCGAGTTCGTAATGATTACACCTATACCCTATTCCTTGCTCTCGCTATCTTCTGATTTATCTCGCTCGAAATGGATATGTAGGGTACAGAAACTGAGAAACGATGACAACAATAATAATCAATTCACCGGAAAATTGAGAGTCAATCTCACTCTAGCTTAAAAACTTTTCTTAACTATTCAGATATTTCTCGGGTTGGCTTTTTGAACTCCATCAAAATCAACAATTTATTTAAAAAAAAACGTTATCAGGGAATTCCTTATCAAATGATTCCTTATGTAATTAATTCTGTACTTACGAATCAGCTGCCATAAATCTGAAATGAGAAAATACAAAACGAGAAATTAGTTATAACTCTTAAATCCAGCAACGTGAAGCATCGAAATAAACTTCAAGTATCTCATCAACACCCCTAGAAAACAAATCAACTTACAGGACAGTAAAGGACAGGACAAGACAGTGCTTGCAGGCAGCCTTTCGTTGTGTACTAGAGAACACCACCACTCACCACGCGGTGATTGAGTAAACACCGTTTGGTGAGACCGGATGGAATTCAACTTTGAAATCCGTGTTAGGGAAATCGCTTTTCGCAGGTAATCGGAGATAATTTTAATTATCAAAGCAACAGTTGCACATTCATGCAATTTTCAACAGTGAAATTTTGAAAATGATAAAGTCTTAAATTTAACAGATGCGTAGAAATATTTTTGATCGATTGGTGATAAAATTAATTAAATTGGTCCAAAGGCAGCTGCGTTATTAACGTTCAAAATCTTTCATAATTTTGTTACATGTTCCATTTTTGGTTTTCACAAAGTGTACTTTCACATAGAAATCACAGACGTAGTCCTACTTTAAAATTTCCCCATATATATGTGGGCCAGTCCACGCCCACATTCATGAGAATTCATCTGGTTGTGATAAACAGAAAAGCATATAGCAGAACCCTTTGGGGATCGACGCGGTGTAGTGTTGACCATCCATTTATCTCACGTCAAAGGTCACGATTTCAGCTATGAAAATCATAACAACATCAGGAAAACCAGATGTACAAACTGTAAAGAAAACTATACAACAGATCTGTGTAGCAGAACAGTTTAAACAGATAAATACAATAAACAAAGCAGAGAACTGGGTCCGTTATCATCAGAAAATTTAAAATCAAATAATCTCATCGTGTCGGTCATTTCGCTTCAGTGGATCCGGATTCGTCAGGATTTTCAAAGACAAAAAATCTTTTTCCACGTTTTTTTTTCCGAAGGGAAGTTTAGCCGAGAGCCTCACCCATTGATAAATTTGCTATGGATTCAGGTGAAGTCACCTCATACAATGCCGTACAGTTTGTCAATTAATCATAAATCAAAATCATAGATTTTTTGCTGACATTACCACCGGAAACGGTCCGATTCATCAGTCGGCCGGCACGTCCGCCCAAGTCCATTGTAATCCCAGCCCAATTATGCATTGTTTGCTCCTCCTCCACATCTGCCGTCCTCAAATTTCGCTCCTTCAGCACGCACTCCCGAAAGCCAATAACGTCCCGGATGATATAATGTTCAGATAATTATAATCCTTGGGCTTGTATCCTGTTTCGGGAACAGCATCGATTGTTGTCATGTCTATACTTTTATTTTTCTTCGGTCCAAAACTTCATCATCCCTTAGAAGACGATGACGACGACGTGACGTGCGGCTCGTTTCCGAGTCAGTTTGATATCGCCTCGGTAGGCGGAGTCCATTTTGTGTTGTACTTGTATGGGTGTGTGTGTCACCTAAACGATGATGACGATGATTACGGTGACAATGGGCGATGATTATCACAGCATAATAAAAGCAACAACTTGAGTCCCCGATTGCCACCGTCTCCGTTTTGATAAAGTGCTACCTACGTGAGGAAGGTTAGGGAACAATGTGTTGGAAAGGGAAGGACGAGGGGATTCTTTCCAAGATTGATCCTTGGAGGGAGATTTATCCTCTTCCGAGGATCCGAGAGAAGGTTGAGTGAAAAGAAATCACCGGAAGTGGAGGCGGGAGAAAGCCGGGGGATAAGAAACTTTCCCATTTTGGACAATGTCGCGCTACTGTCCGTTGTCGGTGGCATTTACACGGCACGATGAACTTTCTGTTTTCGTTTCTGTTGCGGCACGTTGAATGGCTCGTGTTTCGAAAGATTAAGAATGATTTTATTTTGTGATTCGGTTAAACGACCATTATGTAAATTTTTTTTGCCAACTGAAGTTAGAGTCAGCAACGATTTGTAACTGTTCATTGAAGTTAGATTAATCGTTTTACCACAATAGACAGCATCAAATGGGTAATTTTACCGAATTATTTATTGAAAACAGTGACCCATTTCTTCTAGGAACGTAACGACAATCCTTGAACGGTCCATAATATCCCCAATTTGACCCTCCAACTTGTTGCAGTTCTGGACCTGTTGTTCGCAGGAACGCCAAATCCATTCACATAACTAACATGTCCCCCTTGTCCATGTGGAAGACAGTCAACAGCACTCAGACAGAAAGTAACAACAGTCAGGAGGTAGCAAAAAATCGAAAACTTTCGCTCGTAGCAATTGAAATTTTCAATTCCAGATAAGCACATACGTTCGTTCGTTTAAAGCAAGTCAACTGGAAAACAAAGAATGGGAAAAGGAATATCTATTTTTATTGCCAAAGTTCGATGCTTTCGCTGCTTTTGGCGCAGCAAAGTGTCCTCAAGTTCAAATTTTTCGTTATTGCCAAATAATCACAAAGTTCGTGGGGCTTCAGAGCTCAGTCATGTGCAATCGAATCGCGTCGTTTGAAATGTAGCTTAAAAGTCATTCGTTTGGAACGGGGACTCTGAGGGAGGTCGTATGGAATCGACATTTACGTTTGATTGTGCTTAGGCTCAAATCTGCTGTGATACATCTGGAGCACTCATCACTTTGACTGACTCCGATGGTACAATTAAGTGATCTCAAACGAGAACGTGAGGCAATTACTCTTGAGCGCCAAGTGACAGATCTGAATTAGATTGCATGACGAGGGTATTCTTCTACTGACAGAGCAGTCTAATCTAGCAGCAAAGCAAATGAGATGAGTTTCCTTTCTCCACGCTTTGCGAAAACTCTTGTCGAGGTGCTCTTGATTTTGACCTGAACACCAAATCGGGCAATAATCCACTCAAAATTCCGCAGTGGCGGCAAAAAAGAAGAACAAATGATTGATGGTCTAATGAATTGATGAGGACCAATGTCAAGGAGACGATGCGAGAGCGATGATGATGACGTGAAGAGACGGCGGTGCCGATAGAGCAAAAGGCATGTGAGTGGGCGAACCTTGACTTTCCACGCACTGCACGTCACTGCCGTGATGGTTTGTGATGCTGCTCTGGTTTCTGTTTGAAGAGGCTCAGCCATGGCAGTGAAATAAAAAAAAAATGGGTGAGGAGGATAGTACTCTTTCACTGTGAAATTACTCAATGCTACTAGAGATTTTAGGGCAACAGTCAACAGAAATTGAATGGCTGCTCGAAAGGATTTTTGGAGCTTGTGTCGAATAATTTATAGCACAAGTTCACTCCACATAAAACAAAATAAGTGACCAAAAAGACATGACTCAAACAGATCGCCTCTACTGTTATCTTAGCTATCTGCACGTAGGTTCTTGGTCTGCTTGAGGTGTAGGCATTTGCAGTAGTACGCCTTTCGAATGTGTTGACCTTTAGACGTAATACATAGAATGCGTTTTGATCCATCGCTAGACTGAAAATCCCACAACCTGAAATACATTGCGAGTTCCAATCGTACTAAATTAAGATTGTGCTTGCTGCAAACGCCGAATGACGAATCGATCAGACTTGACCAGTTTCGATTTGCATGAAACTTTGGAAAAGTATTTGTTATGGACAATCATTCACATTTTTGCTAAAATTCGGTATTTTTCAATATTAAAATAAGCTCAGCCGGTTAATTATACATTTTTCAATAAATCGTGGCATAAAAATGTCTCTTCTAGTCGAAAAGTCGTCTGAAACAAAATTGTAGAAACAAGTATAGTCTTTTAAGTAAAAATACACGCATTTTTTTTATTTTGTGACAACATAAGTGTTTGAATCAATTGTTAATATTTATATTAAAAAAAGCTTAAGAAAAATACATGATATATAAGCCTTGGGTACATAACAATTGACAGAGCAAGAATTTTTGCATTCAAAGTGTTTTTATCTTACTTCATACGCGAAGTTTGCGATTTTCAGAGTTCGTTGGAAATGTCATCTAACATGAAGCTTTAGAGTGATAATTTAGTAGCTAGGGAATGGACTTAGAAGAGGGTAGGTAGGTAGGTAGATAGTGTTTCGTTTCGTTTAGTGCGAGTTTGTCATGGTAGTCGTAGCAATCGTTTTGTCTGTGTCTTACTTACTTAAGGGTCCTGTGCACCACCAGCGGTGCAAAGGGCCAACGTGAAAGACTTCCATCCTGGGTGGCTGCTCGCTTTTGCCTTGACCTGGGCCCAGGTCAAATTCCTATCGACTTGCTTAATTTCCTTATTGAGGCTCCACCGCCATGAGCCCCGGGTCTGCCTCTGCTGCGATGCCCTGCCGGATTCCAATCCAGCGCTTGCTTGCAGATTTCGTTTCCGCCCCGTCGAAGTGTGTGGCTGACCCACCTCCACTTTCGCTCTCGAATTTCTGTTGCTATCGGCTTCTGATGACATCGACGATGGAGCTCGGCATTCGAGATCCAGTTGTGAGGCCACTAGGCACGAATAATATACCACAGGCATCGGTTGATGAAGACCTGCAGCTTTTGAGTGTTCTCCGCTGATACACACCACGTCTCGCTGGGTGATGCTCCATGGTGATAGGCTGCCAATAGCAGCCCAGGGTTCGGTACACGGTCAATTGCACCTACCATGATCTCGTCGATTACGATGAGAAACAGTAGTGGTGATAGTATACATTCTTGTCTCACACCAGCGACTACCCGGATAGGGTCGGACAAGGCTCCGTTATGCAGAACTCTGCACGTGAAAGCCCCATACTGCGCTTCGATGAGGTTGACGATTTTATCCGGGACTCACTTGCGTCTCAAGGCGCCCCACAGATTCTCGTAATTGAGACGGTCGAAAGCTTTTTCGTAGTCAATGAATACCAAATAAAGGGACTCTTGGAATTCATTGACCTGCTCCAGGATTATGCGGAGCGTGACAATATGGTCCACACAAGATCTTCCGGCACGGAATCCTGCCTGCTGCCGTCGGAGAGTCGCGTCGATCTTCTCCTGTATCCGATTCAGGATAACTTTGCACATAACGTTGAGAACAATACACAGTAACATGATGCCTCGCCAATTGTCGCACACAGTCAGATCCCCCTTCTTTGGGACCTTCACTAAGATGCCCTGCATCCAGACGGTCGGAAAAGTCACGGTGTCCCAGATATTACAGAATAGTTGATACAACATTTGTACGGATAGCATGGGGTCAGCTTTGAGCATCTCCGCTGATATGCGATCGACCCCTGGAGCCTTGTTGGATTTCATGCTACGGATAGCTGCATCTCCTGCAGTGATGGGGCATCGGAATTGACGCAAGTGATGCGCCGCACCCTAGGCGGATCATGCCGAGATGTTGATGGCTGGTTGGCCGTCAAAACTTGAAGAAGTTGTTTGAAGTGCTCAAACCAGTGTTTCAGCTGGTCAGTGGGGTCGGTAAGCAATTGTCCAGTCGTGTCCTTCACTGGCATCCTCGGGTTCATCCTTGCTCCACTCAGGCGTCGTGAGATATCGTAGAGGAGGCGTATATCGCCAGTGTTTGCGGCTTTCTCCCCTTCGTCGGCCAGGGAGTTCACCCACGCTCGCTTCGTTCTTGGCTCCTCTGGTTCTCACCCGGTCTATCACGGCTTTTGCTTCTCTACGCTCCTCAATCTTCCGCCAGGTTTCATCTGTGATCCACTCTTTCCTCTGGGTGCGCAGCTCACCCAAGTTATTCTCGCTTGTTTCTATAAAGGCATTCTTGATGGCCGTTCATTGTTCTTCTACGCTGCCACCTTCTGGAACGTACGCAGCTCGAGTCTCAAGTTCTTCAACAAAAGACCTTGTTACCGCTGGATCTTCAAGTCGGCGTGTGTTGAACCGCCGCCCGAGTCTCTCCTCCCGTCGCTGGGTCCGCGCCATGCTTAGGCGGATTTTGCCGATTAGAAGGTGATGGTCAGACGCGATGTCGGCGCTGCGTTTATTCCGGACATCAAGAGGGCTCCGTCTCCATTTTCAGCTGATGCAGATGTGGTTGATCTGATTTTCGGTATGTCCATCACGGGAAACCCACGTGATTTTGTGCACTGGCCGATGGGGGAAGAGTGAGCCCCCGATCACCATGTCGTTATTGCCACAAAATTCTGCAAACAGCTCACCGTTCTCGCTCATTTCGCCGAGACCATGGCGTCCCATGACACGCTCATAGTCCGTGTTGTCGGAGCCGATCTTCGCATTGAAGTAGCCAGTGTAGATCTTGATGTCGCCCTTTGGAACCTTATCCACGACGGCATTCAGTTGACTGTGAAAATTCTCCTTGTCCTGTAGCTCGGCAGCATCGGTTGGCGCATAACATTGGATTATGGTAAGGTTACGAACCCGTGTTCTAAATCTGGCAACGATTATCCTCTCATTAACAGGCTCCCACTTGATGAGCGCAGCACTTGCCTGGACGCTAAGTAGGAGACCAACTCCACGATGGTGGGGAGCGTTTTCACCTCGAATACCAGAGTATAGTAGTACCTGTCCCGACGGCAGCTTGTGTTCTCCAAAGTTTGGCCAACGAACTTCACTCAGTCCCAGGATTTCTAGCTACATGCGTCGCGCCTCGTTGGCGAGTTGTGCCAGTTTACCTTGCTGGGCTAACGTCAATACATTCCATGATCCAATTCGTGTCCGTTGTTTTGCGCTAAAAGTCGTTGCCGTTATATCAGTTCGATGTTTTTCTCTGTTGGTTTCTGTAACAATTGTAAAGGTTTCAGAGACAGTAGGTGGTTGGTCGTGATGGGGCTGCCATCTTAGGTGTAGCCTCCGGGGAAGAGCATTTCTTATTCAGCCGCTGGATGCCAGTCAGACGCTGTTTGAGCCGCACCTCCATGGTGAACAGACGCTCGGGTTGGCGAAGTATTTCCTCTATCTCAGTGCTATGGTTACCGCGCCAGTGTTTGCGTCGCACCTCCTCACTCTGCTATTTACGGAATGAGCAATTATCAGAACATATAAGGTTTTGGGTTTTGATTAATGCGTGCGATTCCATAGTTTTAATAAAAATCATGATTTTCGAACCTGGAAAATTCTCAAGGCTCTTGAATAATTTTACAAGCATAGCTTCTAGACATTTCTAGAAAGCATTCTTTTTGAACTCCGCGGAGAAACTCAAGAGAATGCGAAGAAAACTTGAGGAGAATTCGAAGGAGAATTTCAAACAAAATTGAAAACACCTTCTTATTATAAATCCATAGAAACTGTAATGAAAATCTTAAGAAATATTTGACCGCAATATCAAGAGAATTTTCAATATAACTCCAAACAAATTCTGGCATTCTCAATGAAGATAATTGTGATGAAAAGTCCAAGACTATCTGATTCTATAGGTGATGTAGAATTGGGTTGAATTTCACAGACAATTCCAGTTGATTTAAAAAAAATTTAAGTAAAAATTTGGAGAATTTATGGAAAATTCTAAAAATAATTCTGATTTCAAGGAAATTTTTGCACATCAGTGTTGAGAAATATTAAAAAATCACATCTCATCAAAGAACAAGATCAGGGAGGCCAAGGGCCAAGCGCACAGGGTAAGGTTTAGTGGGTCGGGAGTGAAATTCTCCCATCCCCACACCCTGAGTTCCTTCTCAGGTGTCTGTGAGCAGATTCCCCCCTGTATAAAAAAAAAAAAAAAAAAAAAAAAAAAAAAAAAAAAAAAAAAAAAAGCCCATAATTCAACCTCAATAAGTTAGCTGATCTAAAGATTGAACAAACCATATTTTAGTTTAACACTACTCCACGAATCAGCAATGCTCTACAAATATTTTGATATCCTGATTTGTTAGATGTAGTCAGTGTCACTCGTTGAATTTCCGGAATTTTAGTTCTTTTTAATTCACTGTCTACCTTTCTAATCCAATGCATCGGCACCACCCATTTTTGTGACTTTTTGGGATAAATATCTTCCAAATAAGTACCAAAGCATTGAGTTTCATTTTGCACGGGCTTCGAAGACCCCAAAACTGAACTTTTCCCCTATCTTACTCTATTTAAACAGAAAATCACAGAAGTGAATAAATATCGAGAACCAATAATAAAAGTTATCCCCTTTGTTAAGAAACCGTGTGCTAGATTTAATAAATTAAGATAGGTTCATCATTTTTATGGTTTGGCAAAGGCTAGCAATCCTTCATTACCACACTGACTAATTTTCCTCCTTTAATTCAGAAAAATACAGACATTGTCCTCCTTTTTTTGTCCAAAAAACAAACAATCGTCTATTGAAGAAACGACTTCTTGGCCATTTTATTCAACTGCATGCTTAATAGTACTTGTACTATTTTTAATAATAACTTCTGTTCAGGCTTTGTTCACACAAATCTGGAGAATTTATTCAACCACAATATTGAACTACTTGGTGTTGTATAAGGTATGTCGAGAGAAGCTTTTATTCGACTTATATGAGTTGTAATAGAGTTTATACGATAATTTTTTGATTATTCATTGTTTATTAGACATCATGCTTCCTCAAAACAGTGATGCTATGTATACGCTTGCGATTCTTATGTGAAGTAACGTTTAATTAGACATTATTATACATTTATTAAACGATTACTCAACTGTGGGAAAATTTACCCGAAAATAAGAGTGACGGGGACAGGGAAGGGGGGTGTTTCTTTAAGTGATTGTTTTCATTATTTATAACGTGGCTTGCGCTATACAGATATTAGAAAATTTTTAAATAAATTAGAAAATATTAAATACTTATACATGTCGTTACATGGGATTCGAACCATGTACCTTCCGATCACTAGCCGCTTTCCTTGTCATCTGAACTATCCTAGAATCCATCATATGAGCAACTCAATAATCAATAAAAGCTTGCTTGAAAGTAATTACCTATCAGCACTCCCGATCGCAACTCTAGCTCCTTCAAGGCCCTGTGTGAATGATTAATTAATTCATCGTTGTTTTACATGAGACCAATGTTACCTCTTCACCTCTTCAATTCCAAGGAAAGGATGCTCGGTTATTTTTTAAACTAAATCAATGCATTCATTGTCGTGAGTCATGTGATCGATGATTACTATTTAAATTAATTAGACGGAGATTACAAATAAAAAATGGGCTTTGGGATTGAACTCACGATCAAGTAGAACTTGGAAAGCGGAAACGGTAACCACTACTTTTTTTTCGTCTTGTTAGACTGAACCAACAACATTTACAAATCATGTGATTGCAACATGGACGCATAGTGGTAAAAGAGCTTTTATGCTCTATTCTGTACTGACTGAGACTGTATTCACCTTTATTCAGCAATATTGTAAAGCAATGCAATGAAATTCAATAACGGAGCTAGAGAATATTTATTAGACGTCTAATAAAGCATGTTAACAAATCAATTGAAAACAGTTGAATTTAAGTGTCAATGTATGTACATATTACACTTATTCAGTTTGTTATTAGATCAAACTTCTGGCGTTGAATTGGGAAGACATTTAACGCTTTTACAGCTTTTAATAAGTAAATTAATCAGATCAGAGCAAACAGTGGAATAAATGTGCACACGGGAAAAAAAGAGTTCCCATATTCGTGAACCACAGCCGTGAACCATAGTTCACGGTGTATATTTGAGAAAATTTTGTTCTGGATAGCTGGCCGTGATTTTTAGTTCACGGTCCGTTCCCGTTTTCGGGAACGGATTTTTTTCCGAGCATCTATTGATCTCAATGTGCTTTTTCAGCCCATAATTCGACAACTCGTTTTATTCAGCATTGTACACTGTTATACAGCATTTAGTTATGCTCAACTGTAGAATATAAGACTCGTTTGGAAACGGAAAGTTGTCACCTTGACCCATCTTGTACCATCTTAAATTGCAGAAGGATGGTGGATATAACCTCAATTCGAAGAGCCTGCTTCATGCTGCCCACATTGGATGGTTTTAAATGCACCAACGATCCGTTATCCTGAATTTAGATTAGTCATCGTGGGCTTCATTTCTTAGTTTGTGCTTACTTGCCCGGCCTTTTTATTACTAGCAAGGTGCTTGTATCAATGACGATTAAATTTTTAGCGAATAAATAGGCGGACTGATCGAACCTCCATTGTCAGCCACCGAGTCCGCTCTCTCATCGTGAAAGGACACCTGGCAAACACCACAGTGTTTCTGTCCAGAATGAACAGCCTTCTGTTGCCCTCTGTTTCGTTCCTTCTCGGCGAATAATTTCGGAGTGGAGACTAGACCGATCGGCTTACGCGAAAAGCCCGAAAATGGGGATCAGATAACTTTATTTCCCTGTACTACCGCAGCCGAAAACCTGACATTTCAAACACGGCGCTCAACTATTAGGTTTTCTGTATTTTTTGTTTGTTGCAGCTGTTTTCTTATAAATTCACAAGCTAGGGAAAATGGATGTAATGTCGGCCTAAATGCCTCTAATTTGCGCCCATACATAAATTCAGCAATCGACTAAATTTTCAATAACGACCAAAAATATCCATTGGTACCGTTCCAATGACACGGTCATCTAGATAAAATTGATAAATAGCAGATTTTTAGCGATGGGCTCAATCTTAGATTCATAGGCCAACATTAGAGCCATAACCCCTATATATAGTCAAATCGACAAGCAAACTAACACCACCATGAAGGAGGGGAACATTCCATTATCCTGATATTGGTTGTAGTTTGCGTGGGCAGGCTCTATGTTTCAATAAATTGACGCTTGAAATTATTGAGACACAGACAAACAGACATAACACTCGCAAGTTAAGAATTTAGCGATCAATTTAAAAGTATCGTAGTTGGTAGTATCGCCACCTGTGGCGCGAATAGTCAATTCCCTTGTGTATGATGTTTACACACAACTGTCATCTGTTCAGCGTGATACCCACCACAGTGTACTCAACAGATGGCGGTAATGTTTTAGCGACGTTGTTTTACAGTGATGAATATTCAATGTGTTATGTCAGTTTTTCTGTGATTGTGGTTTACAGCTGTACTTACGTCGATTTGACAATTCACTCGAGATAGACAAAACATCAATGACTTGGCATAATTTTTAGCAGAGACGAATGAAAATAGTCGGCAGCGGTGTAATGGTCTAACAGTAACCCGAAATTAAGGAGAATGAGTCAACGTTTATGATCGCTTGGTGATATTTTTCGAATATTTCGCTCAAATTTGCGCAAATTACGATTATTATCTATTAAAGTCTTATAAAATCAGCCATCGAATGTTGCGACTTTATGTTTGCTATAAATTAATGTTCTTCGGAAATTTGAAATCATTACTTATTTTGCACTTGTATGATGCAGGAAGAGATCGTCAAGTATGTGTTTGACACTTGAAAAATCAGAGTTGGTTGGAGATGCTGTCTAACATGAAACATGAGTGTGATAATTTATTAGCTAGAGAATGGTCTTAGAAGAGGATAGGTTGATAGTTCCGCTAGAGTACGGCAGTATGAAAATTGAATAGAAGTTGACAATGAGCGAAGGGCCATTAATGCGACAGTACAAAGTCAAACGCACACTTCTTTGCCTAATCCGTACGATGTGCGTGGAGATTTGAAGTATGTCTTCAAATCTAAAGGTAAAAATTGTGCCCCGTCTTTGCGGCTGTGGAAATAGTTCTAGCGACGTTTCATCAATACCTAAAGCCCCACGCTACCGAAAGCATTTCGAAGCTTGAAAAATGTCAAATTCGCTTTGATGATCATGTTAGATTTGAGCAGAAATATCAGTATCCGTTTCATACTGAAGCAATATATTAGTGAAAAATTACGATTTTCGAATTACTGATGTTTACAGTGAAAGTCTAAATTTAAGTAAGTGTGGCTATTTTATGGATCTAATTTTGTTCTCTTTATTCGAATGATTTGTATGAAAATAATTTGGTCATATATTTATGCAAGATCCATAAAATATTCAATATGTTGATATCATTTTTCACCCCAGTACATTTGAACAATGCTCTTTGATTACATATTCCCAAGCAAATATTCATTGAATAATTCAATACATCACTGATCATTTGGCCCAAAAAAGTAAACAGATTTTATGATCTCTACTCACGAAGAGACATCTACCGGCTCATAACCAACACTGTCAAATTGTCAAACTTTCTTCTTCATCATCATCATCATCATTCAATAATCGAATCCACCAGTAAAATCCTCGCTAGCTATGCGCTGTGACATATGGCTCCGGTGGGGGTTGATTGCTGGAAAAATTGAATCCAAACCAACAACGTCAGGGGGGATGATTCGCGTGATTTGATACCCCTATGCACAAGCGAAGCCTTTAGCCATCAATGGATATGGTGCGATTCGTTCGTAGGTGGTGGTGGTGACTGTTGCCAAAAAGTAAGTACCACCCCCCTGGCCCACCTACGACTGACTGGTGGCGACCCGAGATGTGTGAATTTATGAGAGCGTGTGTGGGAGGAATTCCGATTTGGGTGAAACAGAAGGGGGTCTGCACTGCTTGCTGCGCACACATACAGTAATATCATTTGCATTTTGATTGGAATCGAAATTTACCGAAATCCAATCAATTTCCGTATGGTGCCCTCCGGTTCACCGTCACCCCCCCACATTGTAAAGTACATACGGATGTACGGTGAAGTGAAGCTACGTGGCGCATCTGATGGGTGTGAGTCAATTTCATTACTCAGTTTTTCCTCGGTTGATGCTTCGAAGAGGGGGTTGTTTACAGGTGATGAGTTATGACAGGCAAATGTGATATGAACTGGAACTGATGGATGGAAATGGAACATCACTACACAAGAACAACTTTCTCAACTCTACACCGCAAAACAAATGCGACTGCGAATCACGACAGCGGAAATCTCGAATAATTGCTAGAATGAGCGAGAGAAAAAAAAAAGAGGGACAAAACTCTTTTAAGCTCGCCCAGAAAAGCACTTTCCAGCAGCAATTTTTCAACTCTCGGTGACAGGGATTCAAATTGATTTCATTATTTCGTGGTACATTCCGCACTTACAAGTCACCACTGTTTTTTCCCGAGTTTTTCCAGTGCTCAGTCGGACCCGTGAGCAGGAAGTACAATCGTAAGCCACACTAATTGTGGCATGAATAATTATTCCGGATTTTTCGTTCTGTCCTGTTTCCCACCAGAACAAAGGAGTTTGCCCACGCAGTTTGTTCACCCCTTCTTGGGTGGAGTAAAAACAAAAAAAAATACACCACTCGAGACGGTCGCAGTAGAGTTTTCCTTCAAAAGAAAAATTCCAAATATTGTGGAACGCGCTTCGAAATAATTGCCGGGAAAGCTTTCTCTCGAACAAATTTTGCCGTCCATATTTGATGAGTTCCATCAATCTCCCATTTGCATCGTTCCACTCGGATTCCACTTTGATTTAATTTGATTTGTCTCCGAGCCGTGATGGCAGGGGTATGTTTGGTTCCCATTAGTGTGCTGTCCTCGGAGGATGGAAGCAGGATGTAGGTAAGAGCCCGTTTTCCGACCGAAAGGAGATAATGATGAGCTGATTGCTTCCAGTCGTCCTGCTCATCGTCGTCATCATCATCATCATCATTATCTCATCGTGGCTGCGTGTGCTCATTAGTGGGGCGCAGAAACACACACGTGTGCGCTTCCTTCGGCGGATCCAGCAACGTAATGGCAAACTAGATATAAATCCCGTCAATTATCATATTTTTGCATAATTAGGAAAATTTGACTTTCATCAGCAAGGCACCCGCAAGAGGAATCGACTTTTGTGAATTGTAGCTTTCTACAACCAGCGGAGGAAATGTCTTGCAGAAGTTTTCATTACACTTTGCTAATTGGCAAACGAAGGCTTTGGGTTGCTCGTGGTTGGCTTGTTGCTATCTTGCTGAACGTCTCCAGGCAAAAGTTGGAAGGTGGAATTTTGATAAACTTAACATATTTACGGTTGTAAATTTGCAGATTATTTGCTTATTTGTTGCTAATTAAATCAATAGGATTGACGGACAGACACACAAATAAAAGACAAGGTCTCATTATTCAAACAGATTTGAAGTGAGACAAGCAAAGAGGAATAATAAAAAAACTAAAATCTCACCATCTGACGACTAAACACTGTAGATGAATCATAAACATACTTGAACATACAGTGCCCAAGTAATCATCAAACTCAATAATGTTAGGTTGCCAGAAAGCTTTCGAACTTCTTATATATCCTTATAGTGCCTCATACAACCTAGTCAGTAAATGCCCGGTATTACAAAGTCAGAGGTGGTGGGCTCGATTAACGGTTCGGTCGAGAAAGAAATGTTCTTGACTTCTCTGGGAATAGTTTCTTATTTCTTGAACTTTGTTGAACTCAGTTCCATGAATTACAACGTGCCAACCTTGTTGAACTTCCTATAACTCATAAAATGTTCGCTGAACATCTTTTAAAATCCCTTAATTTCTAAGAAAAATTCTAAACTTGTTCGAAATTCCCTGCACTTATTTAAACTTCTACAAATATTTCAAGGACGGCCCTGGCTTAGTGGCTAACATCCATACCTCTCACGCCAAAGTCACAAGTTCAAACCTCATCCCCGGACAAATCACGAATGACCCAAGAGTGTTAAACTGGTTGTACAAAAAAAAATAAAGACTCTGTGCCTAGAGGCACGAACGGAAACGAAATTTTAAATCTATAATTTTGTAAATGGTGGCCCTAAAAAGGGTCGTTTCTTAGTTCATCTAGTATAATTAGGTCCCGAATAATTAGGTACTAATACTGTCGACCGGAAAATCTTGCTGTTGCTAGGATCTGCAATCAAGACAAGGTTGTCACTTTTATTACTATTCAGATAAAAAAGATTGTTGTTAAGCTACAGAGATTTTCACTATTTGTCAAGCGGTAATCAACTTTGCACACTGTGCCGAAACACAGCATGGCACACTGTCGGCACGTTAAGGACCACGTTGAAAAGTATGTTACGAACATTATTATATATAACGGCAACACTGTTGAGAGATGAAGTTTTTTTAATCGATTTACCCGTTACTGAGGTTTGTTTGCTCCCAAGTGAAAAAGAAATTTCCGTCAATACAGGTCAATACTAGAGATGGAGAGTGAATAATCTACAGCTTATTGTTTATAGGAATCGGGTTATCGGCCTTTCGCTCTGTTACCAGTTCGGAGTTAGTAAGGATGTAGAATGAATCATCATTCAATTAATTCTACGCAGTCAGATCAGAACAAATATTGAAAAAAAAAAGATCCTTTACCAAAGTCCAAATTTAACAAGGGTTACGTGATCCGATGAACCATTAAAAAGATCCGGATCATCTATATGGATGAACCGGTTCTGAGCCGTTTACCTAAGTGATCCGTTTTTCCCATCTCTAGTCAATACTGGAGACACAGTGATTTGTAAGAGAATCTAAAAACAATCTAGAGATGTACCAAGCTAGTTTATAAAATGAAAGTGACATGGGATGAGGTCAAAAGTGCTGCTAAATATTTAACAAAATACGAAATATTAAATACAAACTATACTTTTAGGCGCATTTTTGGAAACAGTTGGAGCTAGAGTATAAAATTTATACCTGCAGTCCCGGAAACACTTAACGAGGAGACTTGATAGGTAAAATTTTTGATGATATGTGACGTATGGCTGACCACTATATCGAGCAGCAACTGAGTGTTAAAGTGGTTATGAAAAAAAATTAAGAGTCTGTGCCTAGAGGCACGAATGGAAACGAAATTTTAAATCTATGAGGTAACTCAAATAAAACTGAATTATTGCGACACTGCACAGCTGTATCGTTTCCCTCCCGATAAAGGTAACTAGGTGGCGGATAGAGCTGGGATGGCTGCAATACAAGTTATAGGCAGATACCCCATTCAAGAAGAAGGTTTCGTGATCGCCAAAATTAACGGAATATTCATATGCAGTTGCTACGCACCCGATGGACGATGGAGCAGTTCCACGAGACGCTGATTGGACTTACCGAAGAGCTGATCGGACGAAGACCGGTAGCCATCGGAGGAGACTTCAATAAACTTAGGCAGTGGAGTGGGGAAACGGATGTACCAACAGTGGGCACATTCTGCTGGAAGCTCTATCGACGCTGGAAATTAGGCTGTTCAATAAAGGCATCCCCAGCACTATTCGCAGAGATGGCCGGGAATCCATTATCGACGTCACTTTATGCGGACTGCAGTCCGTCGCTGGTGTGTGGATTGGAGAGTGTGTGAAGGATATACCCATAGTGACCATCAGGCAATCCGATATGGCATCGGCCTACGCAATCCTGTGGCAGTACAGAGGACGAGACCTTGCGACCTGAAGTGGAAGACGAGTTGACAGAATCGTTAGGGAGAGCATGTGACACGACCATGCCGAGGAAACTGGAGTTAAATAACAGACGGCTTCCAGCTTACTGCTGCAACGAGGCTATTAGCACCCTCGGCACTAGTTGTCTCAGAGCCAGAAGACGTGTTTAGAGAGCAAGAACAGAAGCAGTCAGATGTCAAGTCATGTCCGCTGAAAATTTCATGTAATGTGCTTAAAGAACCAGAAAGTCATCGCGGAAGGACTTTTCTCGACGCACGATCCACCTACATCGTACGGAAATGGAGAGGGAGATAACGACGAAGTCACCAACGAGCAACTCGTAGTAGTGTCTGCTGGATACACTCGGAAAACTCTTGGAGAGGATCATCCTAAACAGGCTGACGAAATGCACGGAGAGTGAGCAAGAATTGTCGGAGAAGCAGTTCGGACTTCGAAAAGGAAGAGCAAAAGTAGATGCAATGCGGACAGTTGTCGAGAAAGCCGAGAAGGCGTCGAAACAGAAGTGAAGAGGAGATCTATATTATGGCGTAATAACGATCGACATTAAAAATGCGTTCAACAGCTCCAACTGGGAGACCGACGCTACTTCCAGAACCGGGTTCTAATCTAAGAGCCAAATATGGAACAGAGATCGATTAGGATCACGGTGGAAATTCCACAAGGTTCCATCCTTGGTCCAATGCTCTGAAACATGATTTAAAACGTTGCACTGTGGTCCAAAACGGCAAAAAGTGGAACTTTATTCCTAGAGCCTAGCCTTTACATTTTAGCCATATAGTGTCTTCCGAAAAAATGTTTGTATGAATATCTTCCATAATATAAAACTGTCAAAAATTAGTCATGTCTTGCTATGCAAAAAAAAAACACTAACTTTTTTCATTGAGGATATAGGGGAACGTTGTCATGAGCAAAGTTGTAGACAATGTAAAAACAAGCAACGTCTTCGCATTGAAGACGTCAAAAACTGATGTAGTCTGCAAGTAGTAGACAAAATACGCGTATCTGTCAAAAGATAAGCAATTATAACGGAATTTAAAGGAACTAAACCAACCCACTCAAAGCTCTTCATAAAGGGATTCCGTTAAGAGGTTCGACAAATTTTAAGGATAGATAAAAGTTGTTATAACTTTACAAGGAATGATTGTAATGATTCATGATCTTGAGCAAACACGTGTGTTTTGATTGTTTTCATAATTGTTTAGAATATTGTTTACTTGAAAAATGAAATTTAAAGAAGTTAAGTATGAAAAACTAAATTTAAAGGAACTTCCATAGGAAAAGCTCCATGACTCTGAATATACAGGATTTAGAATTTTGACGCCTAAAATTAAGTTGCTTGTTTTTACATTGTCTACAACTTTGCTCAAGACAACGTTCCCCGATATCCTCACAAAAAAGTTAGTGTTTTAATTTTTTGCATAGTAAGACATGACTTATTTTGGACAGTTTTATATTATGGAAGATATTCATACAACCATTTTTTCCGAAGACACTATATGGCTAAAATGTAAAGGCGGAATAAAGTTCCACTTTTTGCCGTTTTGGACCACAGTGCGGTGGTCTAACGCTGAAGCTACCAACACGAGTTGAGATCGTTGGCTTTGGGGACGACGTCGTCTTACGGTAACAGGGAAGACGCTGGAATAGATGGAAATGTTGGCAACCGAGGCGGTCGACATGATTGAAAACCTAATGCATGGAGTGAAGCTGCAGATAACCCACAACAAAAGCGAGGTGGTATTGATCAGAAACTTTACTGCGGTCAGAAATTACCGTTGAGGAGCACGCAATAAACTAGAAGTGCGTGTTGAAATGCCTGGGAGTGATGGTCGAGAAGGCAGCGGAGGCCATCAACGCGGTAGCCAGAATCATACCGAAAATTTCGGGACCAATCAGTAGCAAGAGATGGCTCCTGTCTAGTTTATTTACGTTGATACTGAGATATGGAGGTTCAGCTTTGATTGCAGCACTGAAAACCAAGCGGAATTTAAAAAAATCGAACAGTACGTACCGGCTTAACAAACCGTACGCAAACTTTTCGAGACGTTTGGTGTAACCTTTGTTGTAAGAATAGTAAACAGATATCAGTAATACCATTAATAGTGGATAAATAATGGTTAAACTTGATTTCAAAATCATTTTGGTGGTAAAAAAATTGAGAAAAAAAAATCCCGATTTTGTCAGCTTCCCGTTTTTGTTAGCCTAAAATTTCAGATGGGGCTGACAAAAACGGGAAAGAACTTTATTGCAGTATTAAAAAGAGTTCCGAATGATTAGGTACTAATACTGTCGACCGAGAAATCTTGCTGTTGCTAGGATCTGCAATCAATACAAGATTGTCACTTTTATTACTATTCAGATAACTGTAGCAACAAGCTACAGACTGTTTCACTATTTGTACTGTATGCCAAAAAATGCTGGATAAACTCCCCGTCGAATGGCATATTGCATGACGTATATCATATTGATGCTTTGGAGAAATATGCGTTTGAAAACACCCCCATTTTCGTTACATATCATATTTTTGATTTCTTATATATAGTAAACAAAGACGTAGTTCTACGGCAAAATGAAAAATAACATTTTCGGAGCAATATTGAATTTCTCAGAACATCTGGAAAGACATTCACAAGACGCGACGCGAGACAAGACACAACACTTATCGTTCTTACAACTTTAAAATAAATTAAAATTTACCTTACTGTCGACCGGATTCGGGCGTGATGCTGCCCATCTACGGGACAATGTCCGACTGATTACTTGGATGTTCATACGTTGTTCCGTACACGTCCAAAAAGAAGAGAAGAGAAGCTACTGGATTCTCAGATTTGTCAGGTTGAAAAGGCAGGATATAATGGGGGGTTCATCTTCATTCATTAATGGTTCAGCAGCATTGGTGATGAATGATGATTCCCAGGCGTTTAGATGTGTAGTTTTTTTGACGGATTAAATGAGTTTTGCACCTTTCCAGTCAATGTTATGGTTTAAGCTAATTGCGTGTACTGCCACAGCAGATTCATTTGATTTTATGTTGTCTACAGCATGTTTATGTTCCTTTAGGCGGACCTTTACTTTGCGGCGCGTTTGTCCAATATAGACTGAAGGACAATCCTTGCATGGAATTTGATAAATTCCAGACTGTTCATCCGGCGGAACTTTATCTTTAAAATTACACAACAGGTCACGCAAAGTGTTGTCGCTCTTGAGTACTACCTGTAGTCCTTGTCACTTGAGTGTGGATTTGATTGGATTCGTAATTTTGGGATAGAACGGCAGGCTAATTCTTTTTACTTCCTCTCCCATTGGTTCTAGTGTGGTTATATTTTGTCGGTGCTTCTTTCGTTTGTGTTTTCGGAGAATTTTGTCCACGCACTCCTTTTCATACCCATTCACTTCAGCCGCTTTGTAGATACGAATTCTTTCCTCTGCAAACTCGTCATCCTCCATGGGTACATTGTAAACACGGTGTGCCATGGAATGAAAAGCGGCTTGCTTTTGAGCTCCAAAGTGGTTGGAATCGGAAGTAATGTAGCGATCGGTGGACGTCGGTTTGCGATAAATACCAAATTTCAGGGTGTCGTCCTCCTTTCTGGTTATCATTAGATCCATAAAGGGCAATTTCCCATCGACCTCTTTTTCTACCGTGAATTTTATTGAACTATGCAGGGAGTTAAGTAGACTTACAGTTTGTTCTAAGTAGCGTTCTTTCACTGGTGCAAAAACATCATCTACATAGCGCCTCCAAACATGTGGGAAAAACTTGTGTTTTTCAGCATCGGCTTCAAAGTCACTCATGAAGATGTTCGCCAGGAGAGGCGAAAGTTTGCTGCCCATGCTTAGACCAAACGTTTGTTTGTAAAATTTCCCTCTAAAAGTGAAAAAAATTCTGGTTCATGCATACCTCAGCCACAAGCAGATAAGCCTGGATGTGATTGTGTGGCGCTCGACTGCGTTCTAGATGTTGACGCAGGCTTCTTAAAGCGTCGGCGATTGGTACGCTAGGGATTAGTGCTGCAACATCAAACGATACCAAAATCTCACCTCGTCTCAACTTGAACCCTTCTAGCTGCTCAACGAAATATACCGAATTTTTAACACTTTTTCCATGCGTTACGGGGTAGTTCTTCATTTCATCTACTAGCCACGCTTCCATTTTCTCGGTGGGTGTGCGGATATTTGACGAAATGGGTCTCATTCCAACCGGATTTTTGTGGATCTTCGGTAGACAATATAGCGATGCCACCATCGGATTGGGGACGTTGAACTTTCTTAAAAACTTATCTTCTCCCATCAGACGCGCTACATTGTGCCGTGCAAAATTTGATTCCTCGATCATTGCATTGAGAGGATCTTTAGACATGCCATTCTTAAATTTGCATTCTTCGTACGGGCCGGAGCTAATCATATCATGGACGCGTGAGTCATAATCCTCTCTGTTCATGATCACCACGGCGTTTCCCTTATCTGCACGAGCGTAGACCACATCACGGGTTTTCAATAGCCGAATCGTACACCAAGTATCGAAATTGGAGCGCTCTGTTTGGTTTTGTTCGCTGACCGTTCGCAAAATGCATTGCTTTACATTGTAACGGGTTGCCGATTTGTACGCATGTTGGTCATATTGAATGGCACTTTCAATATTGTTAACAATGTCGGAAAGGGGAGCACACTGGGGGGCAACAGCGAAATTTAACCCTTTGTTGAGCAGATCGAACTCTGCCTGAGTGAATTGCGTGGATGAGAGATTTATCTGGAAAGACTCTGAACCATTTCTGCAAATATTTCTGAACCTCTGGATAGTTAGCGAATATGCGATATTTAAACGACTTGTAATTTAAATGTAATAAATGTAACAAGTGTGATGACAGTGTTCCCATAATTGTTGTTATTGTAATGAATATCTATTAATTGGAGTGTAGTCACCAATAGAAAGTGAAAAATTCTGTCATTGTGTATGAATGTATTTTCCCAATTACGGTAGTGATTTAGTGAAATGTGCACAAAGAATAATATGCGGGGACTAGCAATCCATTCTCAGTGTACAAAATTCGGAGAATCCTTATTTTTGAGGTCAATAACGGTGCCGGCCACGTCCTTACGGTCATCGGGGAGGGAAAGGATTGTTATTTCAACAACCGTTGTTACTAGAGACTGAGTATACATCTGCATCTCCACGGTTGTCACGGGAAGGACGTTTTTGTTAGTGGCAAGGGTGAGTTATAACTGGATTCACATTGGGAGGTGATGCGATATTTTAAAACCTGTTAAGCAAATGAAGCGACAATATCAACTCAGTAATGTAAAGAGGCTTGGGTTCTAATTCACGATCTTCTGCTCAGTAAGCAAAAACGGTCGCTCTAAGGCCACTATGCCCCAAGCTACGACCGACGATCGTTTATTATCGAATCCTTTAAATTTGTCGAACCTCTTAACGGAATCCCTTTATGAAGAGCTTTGAGTGGGTTGGTTTATTTCCTTTAAATTCCGTTATAATTGCTTATCTTTTGACAGATACGCGTATTTCGTCTACTACTTGCAGACTTCATCAGTGCCAAGTACTCAACACCACTGAAGAATCCATCTTGCAATTTTATTGCAATCTGGACAAAAGATTTTGGAGACTCCGGCTTTCCCTAAGACATTTATTGAATCTTTAGTTGATCCTAACAGTGACTTCAGCTGATTTATCCTACTGCTGAATACTAAATCTAGCCCAAAACTTCTAAACTTTGAAATCAATGGTTTGGTAATGTTTTTGTCGAAATTCACCGCTACCCGTTTTAAACCCTTAGTTACTGCTGTAAGAGTTGTCGAAATACGCCTAAAATGATCCCTTGTTCTTTTATCGATTACTGCTTGAATTGTTTTTTCTTGATACCCATTAAGTCTAGCGATTTCAAAAATGTGAGCTATTTCCTTTGATTTGCCTGTATCGCTAAGAGGAAGAGTTTGCATCCTATGAACCATGTGGTGAAAAGCGGCCATTTTGTGTTGATGGGAATGGTTTGAAGTGCTTGGTATTACTTTCTTTGTGTTTGTTGGTTTCCTATAGATTTCGAAATTGAACGAAGGCCTTTTTCCTGATGATGAGAAGATCTAAGAAGGGGAGTTTGCCGTCTCTCTCTTCTTCGTGAGTAAATTTGATGTCCTTGTGAACGTTGCTTATGGCCTCCAAAGTTTTTGATAAATCTTCCCTTTTGATCATGCTAAAGATGTCATCCACGTACCTATACCAACATTTAGGCAACAAATTCCTATCCTCCAGAGTATTTTCTAGGTTAGCCATGAACAATTCACATAAAAATGGAGAAAGCGGATTGCCCATAGGAGCAGCACCTTTAGAATCAACGGACTTACGAAAAAACTGGAACCAGGGATTGTCAGCTGTGCAGCAAGGTGTTGAGGTGCGTTAAAGCCAATCCCGGTCTTTCGATCCGAGATGTGGCCAGAAGGTACAACGCCAACTTGCGAACGATGCGGAACATCTTTGCCAGGGAAGGACACAAGTCGTACAAAGCCAGTAATCGTTCAAACCGGCTTATGAAGCAGAATTCCGTGGCCAAAAAGCGTGCAAGTCTCTTGTTCGACCGTGTTTTGACGAATCACAAGAGCAGCACTTTGATCGATGGCGAAACATACGTCAAACTCGATTTTAAGCAGCTTCCCGGTTAAAAGTTTTACATCGCCACTGGACGTGGGGATGTGCCGGGAAGATTCAAGTTCCCGAAGAAGGCCATGATTTGTTAAGCGATCCTCAGAATTGCCCGGAATTTCGACCAATCGAAAAATACTGGGCAATTTTAAAGTAGCGACTTCGACGAAGCGGCGGGTAGTCAAGGACATCCAACAAATGCGGGCAAAATGGAAGAAATACGTTAATTACGTGTCCCTTTCCACTGTGCGGGCGCTGATGGGCTCCATCAAGAGGAAGGTTCGAGATTTCGTTCGAACTGGAGAAATGTTAAATGGTTAACTTTGAAGTTTTAATTAAAGTACTGCAAAGCAACCATTAATGGACTTTTAAACTTATTGAATCACGAATTGGTGTCTTTGTACTTACCAATTTACTTTTAGTCAGCCTTTAATGTAGCTTCTCCCGATTTGCAATTTGTGTTCCTTTTAACTTTTAAATTACGGATTCATATAACATATTAACGATAAATATTTCTTGAGTATTTTTAAGTATTTTTAAACATTTCCCAGGTAATGAAGATATAAATAAAATTTTAGAGTGGGATGCCTATAGGTCAAAACCAAACTTACGACCTAAACATGTTCATTGATCAAAGATACAGCCACTCATAAAAGCAAGTTCAGAAAGGATGGATATGCCTTATATATGGACCATTCCATTGGCCTGACAAACATGACATGAAACACGTTTTGACGATAAAGATTTAAAAATGGTGAAGTATGGGCGTGTAATCTTATAATGCTTGTATTTTTCAAATAAAGCTTTTATTCATATTTTTGATGATTTGACGGGGAACTAAAACCCGAGATCTACTCAATAAAACACGCATTTGACGATAAATTTATATTTTTCATAATCGGTCGTACCAAGGCCTGTATCATGCATATGCAATTCTTTTGATTATGACGTTTACACACTACTACCCTCTGTTGAGTAAACTGTCCGTTACAGTGTATTCAACAGATGGCGGTCGTGTTCTAGCGACGATGTTATATAGTGAAAAACTATTCATTGTGTTATGCATGTTTGTCTGTGGACACATTACATTAAATATTCGAAATTTAAAAAAGTATGAAAGTGGTTATTTAAAGTACTTAATTATCAAAACGCAAGCGTGCTAAATTTTTTTTCCTATACCTCGCCGTGCAAAATTTTGAAATCTGCATCATCAAGACGTTTTTTTTTTTAAGATGGCCACGAGAGGCCAAGTAGCTAAACTTTATTCGTTCATTGAGCTCTGGTTGAAATCCTTATATTCCTCGAATATAGGAATAGGGACGATTATATTTGAACATTTTCAAAATTTAAACATCCCTAATGCACACTTTGTCCCATTAGTTTGCCCCGTCACAAGAGAGCGACCTCTATTTCTTGTAACCTGAGCAGGATCCAAAGCTGTCAAGTTGCACAAAAGACATTTCTACACATTCATGTAGTGTTCCAGTGGTACGTATTGATAGAACAAACGAATGGAGAGAGCTCCCCACCCCACCGTGAAGACGTGAATCGTTCCTCACATAAATGAAAACTGAAACAATAGCAGCACTTTGCTTCCTTTTGTCTCTTCTGCTGCCATATGCCATCGCAGTCGGGGTGACATTTCCGGGTTGATGAAAAGTGATATCCTGCTCTGACAAATTGTTGAAATGCCCTCCCAGCGCGCCAGCGTCAGTTCCAGTTTCCGTCAAGCACTCTCAATTGACGCTCATCGAATCCGTCACAAATAAATACCAAACATTGACGATCTAATCACTGGATGCAATCATCCGGCGGGAAAAACTGCAGTCCGCGATCGCCAGAAATAACACATCGAATTTGATTGAGCCTCATAATGCACTCGGTCCCTTGCTGACGGATGGTGACGGGGGGTGGTGCATTTGATTATCGTTTGGCACCAAAATTGACAACATCGGACGAGCGAGTCGGAAAATAACAACAAACCAATTTGGATGTGTGTCACCGACTCTGTGTGGCACGTAGGTACTGGTGAAATCGTTTGTCAATAAATTTCCACCAAATCAAGCCCTGACTGTCTGTCTTGTCGCGTTTCGTGACACATTCGCACAAAAACAATACCCAGGAAATTTGCCGCGGCTCATCGAGTTTGATTTAGTTCGACGTGATATTTGATATTCAATCAGGCAAATTATTTGCTGCACTATTTTGGGAACAGTGGTTTTGGATTTCTAGAAGAACTTTTCCAATTTAACCTATCAATTTCCCCGATTTGCAATAAACCGAATCGTCCCACTCAGTGAAGCAAATAATTGGAAACCCTCGTTCTGGGTACACCTTTTGTAAATCTCCCCCCTCACCTCTCACCCCATAGAGCAGCACTTAAAAAGCGTACCGATTTGATTAATCCCATCAAACCGGGTCCAGACACATCGTTTTCCCTCATCGCATCAACTAGATTTTGTCTCCCAGATTAAATGTAATAAATTTATTAGAATATTCAACTAGAAGGGGAGCGAGCGAACCGTATTCTAGGGTGCGTCACTGGAAACTGGGATCAAACGTCTTGGATGCCTGCCGCCTGGTGGGTGTACGCACCTTCCGAAAGGAATGAAGGGTGAAATGAGATTAAAATAATGTTATGTACCTGGGAACAACACGGCTGTCGGGAAGACGGGTCAAATTGAGTCCCATGCCATTCCTCGATTGGAGAATTCAGGGTTTATGAAAAGGCGGAGCGAGTGGGGTGAGAAAATTAAATTAAATCTCATAAAATTCAGCGGCTGACATCTTTCCGTTAAGGTGAATTCTTGGTGCGTGGTGGCCGCTACGTAAGCTATATATACACTTCCACTTCAAACTTTTTCAATGACACAAATCTTGGTAATCAGTGCCCAATTTCACCTGAAATTGCTACTTCATGTATAGTGCAGTTCAGCAAACGTGGAGTAACAATTTGAATGTTACACCTATCGTAGAAGCTTATATTTGTGCACCTAAAGTTTCGAAGTGGTTTCGAGAATAAGGATGTCACAGCGAATCGCCTTAAGCATGCCAACAACCCTCTGGGATTAAAGGGTGACGAAGATCGCACCTTCCAAAACGAGCACGCAGAAGCTCGCTCGGGGTTTAATGGGACATTTCTGGAATGATAATTGACGACAGGGATTAGGGTTAGGATTTCGGAATTTTGCAAGCGTAAAGATTGGCAGTTATTGGGGATAAAGTGCATCGTTTAGTACGGTTAGAAAAAGGAATGGATCATTTTTTTTCCTTTTTTATGTTCGTCTACTACTGAAAAAAATATTTGTAACAACAAAATAGTGCTTTCTCAACTCTGTCTCACTAGCTTTAAATAACTGAAAAATCCTCGCGATATTGCTCTTATGAAATGTCGCAGCACTTTTCGGACTTGATTTAAAGTAACAACCCCTCATGACTCATGACACCGTTGAAGATTTTGTCAGTGACGACCGGGAAATCCGCTGCACTATCTCGAGCGGCTTGTCGATGAGATTCTGTACACCCTATTTCAAAACTATCCATTCGTCAACTTCTCACTCCCAACATAGTTGACCCATTTTTGGGTGGACTCAGTGTTAACCGAACTGGATGGATTCTACCCGAATTTGGGTACCATGAAGGTGGGTTATTCCACGTATGTAACGTGAGAGAAAAGTTTTTCTCTATACAGAAACTTGAGAAGAAGAGAAAAATTACCGTCAAATGTATCATTTGATAGATTTTGTATCGAATAGATTGAAAAAAAAATGCAAACTTTTGAAATGTTCTAAGTCGTGGACGCTTTAAAACTGACAAAAATCGTAGAACAAGAATAAGCAAATGATTGAAATGTCTGGAAGATTGATTTCTAAGCATAAATTTCATGAAAAAAAAAAACATTTTAACAAAAAGTTCAGAAATTTTACCTAATGGTCGCTGATTTATGAATTTTAGCTCATGGTCAATAGTTTTTTGTAAATTTTTAGGTGTCCATAGTTTTAAGTTTGTAAAAAATTTGCATTATTCTTGAACATTAAAAAAAAAATTAAAAAAATGGTATATCGTTTTAAATTAATTTTTAATATAATTTTTTTTCAAAAAAATTCTATTTAATTATTTATAATATTTTTCTAAAAACAAACATTATTTTTCTCGACAACTTTGTTTCAAACGTTATATCGACCCGAAATGTTGTTTCCGCAATACAATTTTTAAATTTTTTAATGTGGGTAATTCCGCGCCAAGTAGTCGCAAAAAATTGCAAAAGTGAAATTGACCTCTTCCGATTTGGACCAAATTTGGAGGGAATTTTCATTTAAGTTTGAATTCTAAAAATCCAAAGCTGTATGCTGATCGTAGCACCCCTCGATGAAGGGGGACATTTTTAATTTTTCATTATTTTTTTGAAACCACTACTTTCTTTTGTTCATATCTCCGGAACAAATAAAGCTACAAATTGCATTAGGTTTTGTTTTAATAAGGAAATTAGACAAGAAATCTAAATCGGTAACTTTTGTTTCTGTACAGTGCTGCCAAATATTTTTATTATTTTTGTTTGAAAATTTTAAATGCAGATTTCTCATAATACGTGTCATTTAATTTTCATTTTAAGGACACCATCGTGTTCTTCATCCTTTTTTACATAATAAACATTTAACGACAAAAAGTAATTTGCGTAGTTCCTGAGATATTGCATTTTGAATGAACGCAAGTCATAAATTAATCATATTGTCGAGCAGTTTTGGGACGACCTTCTACCAGCGATTTTACGGAAATTAAACAATCAATTCCAGATTTTTCAACCATTTTACAAATGAGACCATATTTTCTCGAGGGTGTAGAAGAAAAAATATTAAAATATTGTTCCACGTTAAAGTTCGAGTGGTAGGAAACATCATTTTAAACTGCTCGAATGATGTGATCCATTATGAGGGTTATTTTTTTAACCCTCGTAATAAGATTCATTCTCATGACTTACTGTGTTAAATAATACTTGATGGAAACAAAATAGGTATGATAAAACCAACAATAGTTTTTATGCAGTGTTAACAAATTTAAATTTTATTTAGTGGCTGAAAATTTTACGCTAGTAATAATCTAAACGAATTGCATTATAAATACATAAAATGTTGTATCAAACACTGATCGATTTGTATCTTACATTTTATTATAACAATGTAAAACATATATTACAATTTACTTATTTTTCTTTTCAAAGCTAGCACTTCGTTATGATTTCTTCCCATTATTATTCGAATCCACTTGCTTTGCACGTTTCGTTGCCACAACTCTAAAAGCTGAACCAGTTGTGGCACCAGAAAGAGTTTTCATAATATCGGTATCAATACCAGAAGGAGCTGCTGCATGTATTGAACGAATACCGGGAATAGATGCAGCTAATGCAAAACGGTGGAACAGTATTTGTTTTTCTTCGGTACATATCTCAGATGACACAAATCTTACGTTTGTATTGCAATTATTCATTGCCCAGTCATAGAGCTCCTTTGCCGTGTGAATAGTGGCTCCTTGTAATCTAGCTCGCGTTTCCAATCTCTTCAAAGTTCATCCCAATCCGTCGCTTGGTCCTTTGCCATGTGCCGTAACAAAGTAGTGCCACTCAGTGGGCACCCCAAATTTGCTTTCGTGGAAAACCAGGGTACCGTACCATCTGTGATACCTAGGATTTGAGATACTCTATGAAATGGCGCTGGAAAGCATGAAATGTTGTTGTGCTGTGCTCTAGAGTATCGGACATTATGACGCAGTTCAATGGTACAACTTTATTCTGGTGTACAGTGTAGGCAGCAAAAGTGTGAACGGTTGCCAGAAAATTATTATAATGAATTCTCTGTACACTTAAAAAACAAAAGAATAGTTTTCAGAGAAATCTGCCACTACAACAAGTGTATTTGAAATACTCGGATTGTTTCGCTATATATGACGTGCTTTCGTACGGCTGGGATTGAAATGAATAATTCAAGATGAATTTTACCTGCAGATGACTGGTCATTATCCATGTTTTTTTAACCGCCAGATGACATTGCACGCATACTTTCCGACCTTCGATAATGTTTGGCAAAGTTCTTATTGTACTCGTCATGAAACCGTGCAGAAATTGGTTTCAAACTCTTGCGACGAATAACTGTATGCAGATTCCATGGGTTGCAGCACTGTCGTTGCATTGTCGCATACAGGTCTCCATATTGCTTAGCATGGCCATCACAAACACTTTTCAGTTCCGTAACACCATAACGAAGCTTTTAATTGTGTTCCACTGTTCGGGACCTAACACCACTGCGACCAGTAATTTGATCTATTGTAGTATTTCCCGTGTCCTTAGTTTAATGCATGTCGCATTACTCCATCACTATTGAGAAATGATGAAGTATTCGATTTTTTTTTTACGATTGTCATTTTTGCATTTATCGCAAGGATCCGACTCTAATTGAAAGGTTCCGCTATTTATACCCTTCGGAGTGTTGAAACACCCTCCAAAGGCACGCCCCTTTGTCAGTCAAAATTGGATTCCTTAGCAACAAAATTAAGGAATGACACCGATATTGACCATGCATCAGAACCCTAGTCTTAAGCACTTCAAACTAGGGAACAACGAATAGAAGATTTGGAATCACATAGATGAAGACAACTAACTCATTTTTTTCCTTGTTTCAAGATCATCATCGGTGGACAAAGCCGAGTCTTGTCACTATCAAAAGGCATACAAAGTAACAAGGACTAAGATGTGTTCCTTTGATTACTGAAAAATCCTGTTCGCCTAGTTAGAAGTAGTCAGGACTAGGAATCGGTGGTAGATCTCACATCCCTTAACGTACCACGAAAAGGTGATCTACCCAGGTTACGGGGGGTAATTGTGTTTATTGTGTGTTTTAGGGTGTCGGAAGGTGTTTATGGGTGTTTCTGCATGTCGACCTATGTAGCTTTCAAAACGTTTATTGAAAATTAATGCTTGCTGGCTGGCATTACATCCACTTTTGTTTATAATCAGAATTTTTTTTTGCTCTCCAAAAATTTACAAATTTAATCATGCACAGTGAAAGCACGGAATTCCAGAAATAATGCACACGTCTATGTAAACAACTTACAGGAATTCAAATTCGCATCCCTGATCGTCATCCGCAACACCTATCTAAAAGAATGTGCTGTGTATGTATGTCTGGAGTTCCACTCCGATCTCAAAAAGTACTCCCTCAGCCGTCGCATTCTGATGTCATGATGCTTGACATCCTGGCTTAAACCAGTAAAGTCCTCTCGAATCCATCCCAACCGAATTCCAGTCGCAATCAAGCCCAGATAACCAAACCGAGCACGCCTCTTTCTAAGCAATCTCTGGATCTAAATTTCGCAAAAAAAAAAACTAACCTATTTGTAAGCGTCAGCTAGTTGATAGAGGTTGAAATTGTCTGTTGTTTCAATGTTGAGCTTGATGTTGAATCTTCTTTCCTAATTGCGGGGGTGAGGGCTACTTCGGTGTCCCGATCAGTTTTTTTGTGGAATCCTACCGATTTCTGGAGGTCCCTCCTTCAGAAAAAAAATCAACGAAACCAAAAAAGGGCATCAAATGAATGGCAGTGCTGCTAGAAAAGATTGAAAAATTGTGTCTCATGGTGGTTGAAGGGTGTTTGAGTGTGTCGAAGAGTGTCGAAGAGTGTTTTTGATGTGTTTAACACAAGGTGGCAAAGTGGCTTACCCCCTGAATAGAACACACCATTTTCCACTAGGTATCTGCAAACTTCTAATGAACTAGACAGATGCGCCAGAGATGCTTAAAACATAAACGCCTAATATATAAAAAAAATCAAAAATGTCATATTTTATTCGTTAATAGATGACATCTTCAAAGACATCTATTTCATCTCGAAATTCTGGATCGTATGCAAAACATGAGCAAATTACAGTTTTGTCCTATACTTCACATTTTTGTCTTGTTTTATGGCTGACCATAAATAGTTATTTTGGCGTTCTTGTACCAAAAAATATAGATTTAGGTTCGTTGTGCACTTACCTTCTGAAAACTTTTAAAATAATAGGTTTGGATATTAATTCCATTGCTTTAGAAAATGCATCAGAAAAATAATAAATACTTTTTTTTTTTTATTTGTTTTCCCAAAATGTTACATTGCGTTGAACTTTGTTTTAGAGAATCTATCTTATGTAAAAATGCTGTGGGACACGATGGTGCAATCAAACCAAATATTTAGATGCATCAACTTAAAAAAATCACGTTTAAAGTTTTTAGTCGCTAAATAATATTTAAATTTGTTAACACTGTTCTTGGTAATGTAATCGATTTTGTTTTTTCTTTAAATATTATTTCATACAATAAGTCATGAGAATGAATCCACTTATTAAGAGGAAATGGAAAAAAAAATAAAAAAAAAAGTTTTACCCTCATAATTTATGACTTGTAAATGTAATATCTCAGGAACTACGCAAATTACTTTTTGTCGTTAAGTGTAAAAAAGGATGAAGAACACGATGGTGTCCTTAAAATGAAAATTAAACGACACCTATTATGAGAAAATTTCATTTAAAGTTTTCAAACAAAAATAAAAAATATTTGGCAACACTGTAAAGAAAAATAAGTTACAGATTAAGATTTCTTGTCTAATTTCTTTATTAAAAAAATACCTAATGCAACTTGTAGCTTTATTTGTTCCGGAGATATGAACAAAAGAAGGTAGTGCTTTCCAAAGAATCACGAAAAATGGAAAATGCGCCCCTTGACCGAGGGGTGCTCCGATTAGCATAAAACTTTGGATTTTTAAAATTTAAACTTAAATGAACATTCCTTACAAATTTGGTCCAAATCGGAAGAGGTCAATTTCATGTGCTGTGTACACTTGGCGCAGAATGACCCATATATAATATGAGCGAATTTTCGCGAAAATGTGAATCATATTTACAATAATTATTAATTTTTAATACAATTCGCAGAAGGTCAAGTTTTTCCTATTCGTCATTTGGCGTGGAACTGCTTAAAATTAGAATTGTGTATGGAGATTTCATATTTATTTGAATACAAAGCTGTGAATAATTCAAATGGAAGATCATCTCACTGCGTCCTAGCAAGAAATACGGTCGACTTGTTTCGCGCCTCGTTGTTTGCGAAAATTTTGTCGGACGACGACATGCATGACCAATCATTTCAGAAAACTGATGATGTCATTCCTGGTTCGTCGTCTTATTCTGTCAATGGGCAGGCTGAGAAAAGCATCAGATCGCGGGCCAACCCGAATGACTCGACTGGTCCATGGGTTGCCCAAAAACAAACCTTTGAACGTTGTTCAAATTTCAAATGATTTGACGTAGCGATTCTCGGCCGTGACCGAAATCACGAAAGTTAGGCACAATAAACTTCGTGTGTCCGTCTCTAACCTGAAGCAAGCTCATGAGATTGCTGTCTCCCAGCTCTTCACGCTCGAGTATACCGTATGCGTGATAATGTTTGCACCATCGTACAAATAAGGTTCCCGTTTCACCTGCTGCCTTGGTTTTCTTTGCATGCACGTAACCTATAGCTCATAATGTAGTAGGCTGTGTATTAAAGAAAATGATTTACTTAGTTTGACAGTTGCACCATGACGAAGTGGCAGAGTATTCGTGATTTGTCCCACGCGCAAAAAGACATTTCAATTGCCGTGGGAGTGTCCCGGTGGACCGTCAAAAGGGTTTTAGACCGAGAAAAGAAAAGGCAACTATCCGCGAAGGTGGTCATAGGTCGTCCGAGGTCAGCTCGGGTTCCGAGGGTTATCGCTGCTATCAAAAGGAAGATTCGGGTGAATCCAGTGCGTTCAATAAGGAAAATGGCAAAGGAACACGGGATCAATGACTTTACGGCACGGAAGATCGTAAAGGAAAATTGCGGGGCGAAGTCGAGGGCACGAAAAAAAAAAACTCACATGATTACCAACCGCATCCGGGAGCTACGAGTCGAACGATGCAAGAAAATTTTGAACTTCCTTAAGCGAAAAAATCCGGTAATCCTGTTCACCGACGAGAGCATGTTTACCGTCGATCCCGTATCAAATTCCAGAACCGACCGGTATATTAGTTCTTTTCCGGTAAAAGACGTGGTCGACGAGCACAAGAACGTGTATCTGACCAAGCATCCTGCTAGCGTTATGGTGTTTGGATTGGTGGCTTCCGATGGCAAAAAAAATGGACCCGGTGTTCATTCCAGAAGGCGACAAAGTCAACACGGAGGTCTACATTGGGATTTTAAGTAAGTATGTTCTTCCGTGGATCAAAGAACAGTACGGTCCGAAGCCAAATGTTGTATTTCAACAAGATGTGGCTCCGTGCCACACCTCGAACCGCACTCAGAAGTGGTTGCAAGAACATCTTCCGTTCTGGGCGAAGGATATGTGGCCGCCATCCAGCCCCAATCTTAATCTGCTGGATTACTCAATATGGTGCGTCATGAAGGCCAAGACCTGTTCTAAACGCCACCCGCGTACAGCAAGCCTCAGACAAACATTGACTCATACCAGGAGACAAATGGGTCCAAACTACATTATTAGAACCTGCCGTGCATTCCGGAAGCGTGTGGAGGACGTAATTGCAGCAAGTGGAAACTCGATCGATGATTAACATAGTTTTATACTCTGAGAAACTATAATAAATAAAAAAAACCTTGAGATTTTTTTTTTAAATTTTGACATTGCAAACATTATCACGCATACGGTAGAGTTTACATCCCAGCTCGTGATGTGGATATCGAATGATACTAACCTTGTATTTGTCAGCGAGGGTAAAAAGAGTTTTACCCCCACAGACTCGTTTCGGGTGACCTTTTCTGGTTCAGCCCTTCCTCACTACATCGAGTTGGGAAAACTTCGGCTACCTGTGCGTTTGTTTGTTCCTCGGGTCATGAACTGCCAAAACTGCAAACAGTTGGGACATACGGCCTCTCACTGTGGCAGCAAGGCACGCTGTTCCAAATGCGGGGAGAAGCACGAGGATGGCGCCTGCACAGTCACTGCACCAAAATGCGTGTACTGTAAGGGAACTCCTCATGGTCTCTCATCGTGCCCGGCGTACAAACAACGCGGGGAGAAACTAGAACGCTCTCTTAAGGAGCGTTCCAGGCAGTCTTTTGCAGCAATGCTAAAAATAGCCACACCATCAACCAACGACAAAAATCCCTTTGCTGTTTTGTCTGATGACGAGTCTGACTCTGACTTGGCTGAGGAGGGAGTTTCTTTCAGTTTTCCGGAAGGTTCTGCACGGAAACGAAAACGCATCCGTTCGCGAAAAGTTGCAGATAAGGAACCCCAAATCAGCTTGCCCAAATCAAGGAGTGATGGAAAAAAGGAAGTTTCAACTCCTCCTGGTTTCCGCAGAACTGATTATAACCAGAATTTTCCATCTCTCCCGGGGACATCAAAAACCCCTGATGGCCCATTTTTAAGAACAGAAGCCCCTTCTTCATCCGGGTTGTTCTCATTTGATAAAATTGTGGACGATATTCTCAAGTACCTCAATATTTCTGATCCTCTCAAAAGCATTGTTCTGGCAATGATTCCTTCTGTGAAGACCCTCTTGAAGCAATTGACATTGAAGTGGCCCCTCATTGCAGCAATCATTTCCTTCGATGGATAATTTTCCAAACGAGGTCAGGGATTTGATCACTGTTCTACAGTGGAATTGTCGAAGTCTCATTCCTAAATTAGATTCTTTTAAGTTTTTAATTCACAATAATGATTGTGATGCATTTGCTGTTTGTGAAACTTGGCTCTCTTCAGATATCGATCTTCCTTTTTATGATTTTAACATTATTCGACTGGATCGTGAGGATTCGCGTGGAGGAGGGGTACTTTTGGGGATCAAAAATTGCCATTCCTTCTATAATGTGAATATTCCACAATTTCCAGGCATTGAAGTTGTCGCATGTCAGGCTATTATTAAAGGTAAGAGCCTTTGTTAGGTTAGGTTAGGTTATATTTATTAGCGAGATGGGGAATCCAGAAGGGGTCCGCCTAGTGACAGAGTTTGAAATAGCGGTGGAGAGCCAGAAGGGACGCCCTAGATTTAGAGTTAATGAGGTAGAGTATCCAGAAGGGACCCACTAATTAAGAGGAGTGGACAGTCCAGAAGAGACCTCCCTGGTAACAGAGTATTTGTTTATCAGAGTTGGCTGTCGAGGTGCTGTCGTAGTGAGTAGTTGTTCCTGGTTTGGTGCATTTGGTCAGCTAATTGTTATGGTGTATTCAGAGTCTCTATAACGGTTGCTCCTGGTTCGATGCAGTGGGTCAGTTTTGGTTGGTTCTTGTCAGTGAGTTAGGTCAGATGTTCTTATACATGTTGGCGTCCTTGATGAAACATATAACAGCTGCTTCGGTTGAAGGGTCATTGGCCAATGTTTTCAATGTTCGTCGGGATTCCATAAAGATCCCTAATTCCCTGGAAACCTGGGCAATTTATCAAGAGGTGCTCTACCGTCATCATTGTGTTGCAAATATCACAGTGTTTTCGGAACGAAGTCGCACTTCCCATATTGTGGGAAAGAATCAGTTGGTCATGACGGTTTGGGGAATCTTGCCACTTGGTGGTTTCCCCTTTGATTTTACGGAGGAACGGTTTCTTTTTGCTGGCCCACTCCTGGGCCCAAGCATTCCGAAGTTTGAACTTCATCCAAGTCTTAAAGGGTGATACGGTCAAAATTTGGTCAATATCAACTTGACGTATTTCTTTCAATTTTGCATTTAAAAAACCTGAACACCCCTCATTTTGAAGGTGTGTGTGTGTAGAATGTTGCTCCTATTTTGATTTTGGAATTCACTCTTCAGTTGTCAAAATGCCGTCCAAGCAAGAAGAGCAGCGTATCAAAATTTTGCTCGCGCATCGCGAAAATCCGAGCTACTCGCACGCAAAGTTGGCAAAATCGCTAAAAGTTGCCAAATCAACCGTTACAAATGTAATTAAAGTGTTTGGGGAACGTTTGTCGACAGCCAGGAAGTCTGGATCGGGGGGAAATCGAAAACCGGAAGCCGCTGAGACGACAAAGAGAGTTGCCGGTAGTTTCAAGCGAAACCCTAACCTCTCTCTCCGAGATGCCGCAAATAAGCTGGGTGTATCGTCTACAACCGTGCATCGAGCCAAAAAACGAGCCGGACTATCGACTAACAAGAAGGTAGTGACTCCAAATCGCGATGATAAACAAAATACGACGGCCAAAGCGCGATCCCGGAGGCTGTACACGACGATGCTGACGAAGTTTGACTGCGTGGTAATGGACGACGAAACCTACGTCAAAGCCGACTACAAGCAGCTTCCGGGACAGGAGTTTTATACGGCAAAAGGAAGGAGAAAGGTAGCAGATGTTTTCAAGCACATGAAACTGTCAAAGTTCGCAAAGAAATATCTGGTTTGGCAAGCCATCTGTACCTGTGGCTTAAAAAGCAGCATTTTCATAGCTTCCGGGACTGTCAACCAAGAAATTTACGTGAAAGAGTGTTTGAATAAACGTCTGCTGCCTTTCCTGAAGAAACACGGTTGTTCCGTACTGTTTTGGCCGGATTTGGCATCTTGCCATTACGGTAAAAAGGCCATGGAGTGGTACGCCACCAACAACGTGCAGGTGGTTCCCAAGGACAAGAACCCTCCCAACACGCCAGAGCTCCGCCCAATTGAGAAATACTGGGCTATTGTCAAGCGGAACCTAAAGAAGACCAAAAAACTGCTAAGGGCGAGCAGCAGTTCAAGGCAAACTGGCTTTCTGCGGCGAAGAAGGTGGACAAGGTGGCTGTACAAAATCTGATGGCAGGGTAAGGCCCGGCAATTCGGATTTGGAAAAGCGGAAGCCTAACTGAATATTTTTCCTGAATTTTATACTAATTGAACTTGAAAAAGAAATTTAATTTGATTTTTTAAATAAACGATTTCACCGATTTACACGCGTTTTCCCTTGACCAAATTTTGACCGTATCACCCTTTAATATCAGGTCCTGGAACGATTTTAGTAGCGAGCCTTCCAGATCAGCCCGTAGCCGCAAGATGGTCTGCTTCAAAATTCCCCCGGATGTCGCAATGCCCGGGGATCCATAGGAAGAAAGTGCTCGATGGAGCTACCAGTTGGATCCCTTGGATCCAAGGATGTCTGGATGTCTGGGATTCCAAAGCTGTTAGAACACTTGCAGAGTCCGAAAGGATACAGAGTGGTTTGCTGGCGTGCATGGTAATGGCGTGAAAGATTGCCGCACTTTCCGCAGAGAACACAGAGCACTGGTCCAGGAGTCGGAAGAAAAAACTGGCAGCGGGATCTGCAATTCCAAGGCCGACTCCTCCCAAGGTCTTAGAGCCATCCGCATATCTGTGGTGGTGGTCGGAGTATTTCGTACGAAGCAGTTCAGTCACGTATGCGTGCAATTCTCGCGAGTTGTTACCAGCCTGGAATCGTCTAGCAACCAAGAGGTCAACGTGAAGGCTTGGTTCTGCCCATCCTCTGGTTCCGGTCCAATGAAGTCTCGACACTGGGGGGAGCTCCTGATGGGCCAGGTTCCTTAGAGCTCTGTTCCCCTCTCTGAGGAGACAGACTTCTTCGTTTCCGGCAGTCTTCTCCAAATAGCTTATTGTTCTGCTTACCAGATTCTGGGCAACTTGGTACCGGAAAGGAAGAACACCGAATTCAACACATGCCGAGTCTGCATGATTGGACGGTAGGAGCCCAGAGACCTAGCCGCGCAATGAAGAGGTCACTAGCCGTACAGAAAATCTCAATTCCGTAGAAGATTTTACTGTTGACGATGGCTTTTGCTACCTTAAGCATAATCTTTCTGTTGTTACTACGATGAGGGTTGGAAAGTGTCCGCAACAAGTCTTGTATGGCAGCTGTTCCGTACATTGTTAAAATGAGGAGCGAAGCTTAACGTCCGGTCCAAGAGCACCCCAAGTATTGCGACCGTCTTCCGGAAAGGTATTGTGGTACCATCACACTTAATGGCTGATTGTAATGGACGGTGGGAGGATCGACAGATGTGAGAGAATACGCTTTTGTCGGCTGATAGCATGAATCCCACCTGGGACGCCCATCTTTGTGTGGCCGATACAGCTGCCAGAAGTTTCCTATGTAGGGCTTTGAGGGTACGGCCAATTGCCAAGAGAATTACGTCGTCTGCATAAGCGAAAATATAAATCTCCTTTGGAAAAAGAGCCTCAAAGTTCCCATTCATTGCTACCAAGCAAATAGTGACCGCAATGTTGGAACCCTGTGGGACTCCTGTCTCTTCCACTCGAATTGAGGAGTGGTGGTTCCCGATTAAGACCTGGAAGTTCCGGCCGCAGAGAAAATTTCTAATGAAATGCAGCTCCCAATCACCTAACTACTGTATGACCCGGGGTGTCCAAGCACGGTTGTATACTTTTGCTAGATCCAGGGACGCGGCGTCAACGTGGAGATTGTTTTCCATGGCGTTCTGGAGAACCTCTCCTAGGCCAGTGAAGTAGGTTCCGGTTTCATGACCAGGTCTGAACGCGTGTTGCCGGTTATCTAGGTGGTTGCATTGCATTAACCGACGATTGACCATCCTCTCCAAGATTTTACAAGAACAACAAGTCAACAAAATTGGTATTGCTTCTGTTCATATTCCTCTAGAGCCGTTGTTAATCGAAAACAACTTTCAGATATCTGTTCGGTACTTCCTGCTCCACGGTTGATTATGGGAGATTTGAATTCCCACATTACAGTCTGGGGGGATTTGTATGATGACAACCGTTCTACTTTGATGCGACAACTTCAACATGGCAATTCTTGACAATGGAGAAGTAACACGTTTGGCTGGTCCATCCTCGAATAGAAGTAGATTAGAACTCACGCTTTGCTCTAATTCACTATCGTTGGATTGCACGTGATCCAAGATCCTCACGGTAGTGATCACTTGCCAATCAAAGTTTCAGTAGCTAGTGGGTTCGATCCGTCGGAACCCGTTAACGTCGCGTACGATCTTACCCGTAATATCGAATGGACAAAGTTCAAGACTGTGATAACTGATAAATGAAGCACTAACGTCGGTAGAAGGGCTTCCACCGTAGGAGGAATATAACTTCCTCTCCAATATGATCTTTGACAGCGCGCTTCAAGCTCAAACTCGGCCGGTTCCAGGAACGTCTTTCCGTAGGAAACCTCCTTCCCTCTGGTGGGACCAGCAATGCACTGAGGTTCACAGTAAAACGTCCGATGCGTTTAAGCTTTCCGGAAACGTGGAACACTCGTACATTTCGAAGCGTACTCGACTCTTGAACGCGAACTCAAGAGCCTCATTAAAGCCAAGAAACGCGGATACTGGCAGCAATTCGTGGATGGATTATCGAGCAAAACGTCGATGAATACGCTTTGGAGAATGCGTAACCGGTCTTCAAACAACGAGAGCGAGGAGTACTCGGATAGTTGGATTCTCAAGTTCGCGCGAAAAGTGTGTTTTGATTCCGTGCCGGTACGGATGATTCCTCGCGAAACGACGAATTCGGTAGACGAGATCAGTCAACCTTTTTCAATGGTGGAGCTCTCAATAGTGCTCCTTTCGTGTGGCAAATCGGCTCCGGGGGTGATAGAATCAAGTTCAACTTGTTGAAGAACCTCCCAGACGGCGCTAAGAGGCGCATGTTGAACTTGTTATTTTGGGTAGACGCGATCTGGAGTTTATGAAACTTATATATGTTTTCTTAAAAAATATTAATCTGTGATTGTAAGTTTGAGTAACCTTGTGTTTAGTTTTTGTTTTGTTCGTGTGGTTTATTTAATGTTTGTTTCTGTAATAATTGTATAATTACACTGCGGATACCGAATTGAATAGCAATAAGTTCATGTTTTAGGAATAATGAAATATTTGTATCGTAAAGCATAACTCAAACCTGCTTCTCCCTCTCCCCATCTATGAACTGTAAATCTCTACTAACCTCGACTAATCGGTTCAATTCCTTTTACTATAGATTTAAGACATTAATTATGTATAACGCAAACGATAACTTGGCTCTGTAAAGTTTGTTCGACTGAGCCTGTACAAATAAATTAATACAAAAAAAAGTCGAGAATCAGCTTTTTATGATAATTAGAATTGCTATTGAGTATGATAAACCACAATATTCAAATTCATGGCATTGGCTGGTAAAGAAAGATTTCATTGAATAACGCTGAGAGTGTCTCAACAAATAAAAAGATGAGAGCACAAAAACCCATCTAGAAAAAAAAAATTCTCAGCGAGGTCGGGCTTTCTGTCCCGCATGCATATCCTCAAAAGTTCCCAACAGCTGATCATCACAAACCGAAAACACAACGGAATAGTGTTTAAAAAACCAGTTCAATCTTTGACAAAAGTATCCATTTCTCATTGCTGAGAGAAAATCCATTTATCCTGGTGATTTTTTAATCCTCGATCTCACAAGCAGTCGTCGTCGTCGTTGTTGAGAAATGATTCGCCCATCCATTTCCGTTCAGTTCAGAAGCTGTGTGGGAATGTGTTTCCTGTTCTTGCGACCTACCACGAACACTGTTCTGCCGGCAGGGGAAAAATCTGGCTGAAAAAAATGTGTCATCTCACATATTTCTCCCATTTTGTGACGTAAGGTATTTTTCTTTCTCGGTTGACTCCTTTCTTTTCCGGACTCACGGATGACAGTCAGTATTTGGAGATCAAAATTTATGATAGCTCAGTTCATGTTTTGCTCACCAACATTAATTGAATAGTCACAGCAGCTGAGTGTAGTATTTTTTTATCAGCCTCAATTAAAAGAGACTTTCATGGAATGCTTATTCGAAACTGATGATTGGCATTTTTGAGACACAATAATTGATTCGCCAAATACTGTATCAATGTAGATTATTATTCGATTGAAATGTGAACCTGAAAAGTATTCATCCTGACAGAAATTAAAAAAAAAATAAACCAGCACGATGAGAAAAATCCCTGACATGAAGCAGATCCATTAACTGAACCAATTAGCGTCAACTCCCATCTCGGTCATCCTGCTCAGTGCTGAATAATGCAAGATCACTATCCGGTTTTGAAGCACTGAATTGGTTGATTGGTCCGTCAGTATCACTTTCCAACGTCATGCCAATAATAAAAAAGATCCCACCGGATCAGATCACCTGGGTCATCCTGGGATCCGAAACAGAATTAAAAAAAAAAAAAAAATAGAACTGAACAGAGGACAGTGCTGTTGCTAGTTGCTACTGATGAAATTGACAGTAATTGACGGTGTGAATTGCAACCCTAAATTGAATTGAATTGAAGCAGAGTCAGCCGTTGGTCGGTGGAATTCGGGAGGACCTGGGGGGGGGGGGGGGTTGGCATGGCTGGGAGATAGTGTCGATTGGAAGTTTCAGTTGGTAATGACACCCGTCGTCATCCTGCACACGACACACCCACTCATTAGAGCGTGATCCGGAGTGTTGTGGCTGATTGAGGTTTTCCATTAGCGATTGTTGTGTGGGGGGAGGGGTGGGTTTATGCGCTTTCGTGTGTTTTTGGCTATTTTCTGCTTTAACCGCTTTGTACGCGACGGGGTACCCGGGTACCCGAGCAAAGCTGGAGATCAAATTGAAATCAAAATTTGCTGTTATGATGTAACTTAAATACTCCAGTTAATCTCGTTTTGGTTGACTTAACCAACAAAAATGAGAGCAAAATTTTACACTGTTGAAACAAACGGAAAACTTATCCTGCTGTCAATGAAATCAATTTCATTACTGATTTTGCATTCATAATGTTGAACTGAATACGGGCCTGGCGTAAATGGTTAGCATTCATGCTTCTCACGCTGAAAGACTTGAGCTCAAATCTCACCCCGGGGAAGTGTTAAACAAAACAAATAATCATTTATCGTTAGTTCAACGACAAATGAGCATAAATTAAATTTTAAATAAGACGTTAACAACAGAACTTCAAGTTAATTTGCTTTCATTTAAAAAGTCTTGACTGCATAATGAAAGCACAATATGATATCAGACTTATGCCGCGACAATTGAAATCAAAATAAGTTTTCATTACTATAGGAACTTCAAACTTTAATATCGTTTTGATTTCATTTTGTTTACCGACTTTGTTCAGGTACCCAGCTCCTATTTGAATATCACGGTGTAGAAAAAAAAAAATCCTCGCGCACACAAGGGTTAAAAAGGCTTTTCTTTCACAGCATTCGCATTCTAGAAAAAAGTAGAAGAGTCTGTGCCTAGGGGCACGAACGGAAGCTTGACGTAGGACCGCTAGTGCGCAGAACAAATGTGAAGAGCATTTAGTTCTTTTAATTAATCATATCGTCCGGCCATTTTCCATAGAGATGGCGCTGTTCTGCTGGTAGGAAGTAATAAAAATCCCCATGTAAAATTCGAGAGAATTGGGTGTAATTCGCTTTCGGGACATATTCCGGTCAAAAAAAGTAAATGACAACCTGAAGAAATTAGTCAGGGACTTTGTCGTTCAGTTTTTCCCCGGAAATTAATGTTTAACAAGCTACAGTTAAATAAAAATGATTTTCCCCATACAGTTTTACCTGCTTTACTACCAGTCCCAGAGAGCCAAAAAAATCAAATTTGAGAGAGAAAATTTGCACTCACGACCTCAATCTCTCAACATGCCATGTATTTTGATGACACTCGATTTTTGATTTCCCTTTCACAGATTACAAAATAGAGTACCTGTCACTATATACCATGCCTGGTACCTCTATTTATGCATTTAGTTTAACATTTAACTTTTCATTTTTTTAACTTTAAATGTTCTTTTTTTCTTAAATTTGTGTGGTTTACATGTATTGTTTATCAAGTGACACAGATGCGTCTTTTCAACTTTAGTTCTTTTGAATTTTAATTATTATTAATTACAGTTCCTAGTCCTATCAGGCCTGTTTTAAGAATGACCACCTTGGTGGGATTGGTTTTTTTGAGTTTAACATTTGAAACCCATCCTTTTTTTTCATATTCTGCACAAGAGATACTTTCTGCCCCGCCCCATACATAAAAATCGACGGGAAATTCTTTGAGGGGCGGGCAATTTTGTGTGCAGAATGTGTTAAAAGGGAGGGACTTTGAATATTAATCTAAATGCAGATATAGGGGTACCATACATGTTTTGCTCTGCACTGTAGTTTCCGATAGACGTCACATGAATGCTGATGCTTGACTAAGTTTTTAATTGATCTATCATCATTATCTTAACTCTTTCCGTTTATTTTTTTAATTAAAGGCGCTCCAAATTTGTGGTATTTTTTTCAAAGAGAAAGTTGATGAAGAGAATCGATCAAAATCATTTGCACCCCAGCTTTCAAGTTTGGTTATAAGAGCATTCTTTGTGGTTGTTGGGGGCGTGTGGTTCTGAATATTGACAAACAGGTAGCTAAAATCCATTCCTAATCTTTACTGTAATAAGCTTGGTGACCCTGAAATGGGCCGTTTGTTGCCAAAGTTGGTGATAATTTAACCTCCGAAACGGTACTGAGTGCGTCTCTGTCGCTTCAAAGCGTAGATGACACATCCATGGCCGCTTACACTTGGCGTGTTCAGTGTAGGTGGCAGCATAATGGATCTCATTTTACAGGAACACCTTCAACACACCTCGTAGACCGGAGATACGTTTGACACCGCCACGGTGAGCCAGACAACTGCTTTTGCTGCTTCTTCTGCCTGCTCACCACGGCGTCCGAAACGAAAATGAGTTGAGGCTAGAGAGCAGCGTTGTTTTATATCTTTTCAGGTTAAAGCAGTATGATGTGCAACCAAGTGGTACTCGATTATGACGACTGGGTTTGGGAAGAACGTTTATTTCATGAAAACAGTGATAACATTATTGCTTTTTAATTGTACATTGGACAATGCTTGACATTACCACTTTTTCAATAATTTCTTGTTCAAATCATCAGTTGGAAGCATTGCGTAGCCATATTTCTGCTTGATTGGTGATAAAATTATTGAAATTGGTCCAGGGGCAGTTGAGTTATTAACGTTCAAAATCTTTCATAATTTTGTTTCATGTTTGTTTTTCACAAAGTGTACCCCAGTATAGAAATTAAAGACGTAGTCCTACGTCAAAAAATAAACAGCTACCGATTAAACTGTCACATAAAGCTTGGCCCAAATAAATGAAGGAAACATAAAACGGCATAACTTTTATTTGGAAATATATTTTTAATTGGTCCTTTTTGGATTTTGTAAGTATAACAGGATATACTTACAATTCAATTCAATCATTTTAAGCTTTTTTAATTGCTTTAAGTCTTTCTGAAAAGGCATCCCTAATAGAAAAGTACCATAAATCGTGCTTAATTACATGTTCGGATTATTTGTGGAATCATTTTACCATTCGAGTGATCATTCGTTTATGGTTTTCGATTATAAGGAATTGCAAGCGGCACTTACCTCAAGAATCGATTATTTATCTTTTCGTTTTTGTGACACAAATTTGAGAACAGTTTTTCATTTAAATACAAATCGAATATGTTTTACGCAGGGGTTGAAACGGTTAACGTTTTTTACAGACACTCGTTTCGTTGTCGTGTGCGACAGTCTGTTTGTCTTCATACACTCATGCTCTACCCGAATAAAAATTTACCATACAAAAACATAAGAACCTATTGTCATTGCAATAAATCTCATTGCTTTTTTTTTATTGTTCAATATTTTGAGAACCTAAAATTTACTGTCAACTAGTTGTGATGTCAATTTGATCATTTGACCAATACAACACAATTACAATAGGGTTAATTGTTAACACTAGAATCTATTGTAGTTTAATGATACTTCATTGCAATTCTATGGCTATTTTTTTCCGGGTCCTATCATCTCTCTCACACAACGCAAACGGTAGAAACACATTTGAGCAAAAAAGAAAATTATCTAATAACTATCATTTGCTCATGTGAGATTTCGTTCTAATTCCTAAATTTTGTGTAAATTAAACCATTTCTGAACAGAAATGTTATTACTAGGACATCGTTGCTTGCTAGATACAGAATTAACACCAGCACCACATCAGCAGCTCTTATTATGAGACAAACTAAAATACATACATTCGTGCCGGTCTTCAGCCACAGTGTCGTATGACAGAACCTGTCATATGGCATTTTAGTTTGGTACTGTAATTTGATAGCTTGTTTTGCTAGCGTCGGAAGCAAAGGCACCCGATTATCAAAGAAAATGCGTCGACTACGGTGACCGCTTACATCACTGGGTTTACGTAACTATAGGATCCTCAAACTCTTTTCTATCAGTAGCTTCAAAAAAATCTATGTTCTATGTTTGCTTGATGGCATGCTTCTTAAGATGATTTTAAAAAATGTATTGTTTTCAAGAAATTCCTTAGATGTATCCCACGATTTCTTCACCCCACTTCATCTCACTTCAGCTCACATCACCTCACCCCACCTCAAATAACCTCAACTCATCTAACCTACCCTCGCCTCACATCACCTCACCTTACCTCACCTCATCTCATCTCACCACTCCTCACCTCAATTACCTTACTTTACCTCATCTTCCATCACCTTACTTCATGACTCCTTATCTCAATGTTCCTCACCTCACCTTACTTCATTTCACATCTCCTCATCTCACCTCAATTCAACTCATTTCACCTCACTTCGCTTCACGTCATCTCATCTCACTTTCATCTCATCTCATTTCACTTGACCTCATCTGACCACACCTTATTTCACCTCACTTTCATTTCTTGTCATCTCATCTCAACTCAATTCATTTTACATCACCTTACCTAACCTCATCTCACCTCACCTCTCTTTACAAATACTCCTCTCAATCTATCTCACCGCACCTCACATCACCTCACCTCAACTAACCTCAACTTGCCCCGTAACGTGGGTAGATCACCTTTTCGTCGTACGCTACGGGAAGTAAGATCTACCACCGATTTCTAGTCCTGACTACTGCAAACTAGAGGAACAGGATTTTTCAGTTATCAAAGAATCACATCTTAGTCCTTGTTACTTTTTAATGCCTTGTTGATAGTGACAAGACTTGGCTTTGTCCACTGAGGATGATCTTGAAACAAGAAAAAAATGGGTTAGTTAGTCTTCACCTATGTGATTCCTAATCTTCTATTCGTGTTTCCCTAGTTTGAAGAGGTTAAGACTAGGGTTCTGATGCATGGTCATTATCGGTGTCATTCCTTAATTCTGTTGCTAAGGAATCCAATTTTGACTGACAAAGGGGCGCACCTTTGGAGGGTGTTCCAACACTCCGAAGGGTATAAATAGCGGGACCTTTCAACTAGAGTCAGATCCTTGCAAGGGCGTAGCCAGGTTTCGAGCTTGGGAGGGACGAAACAAAATTTGCTATGGAAAATTTGGCCGAATGTCAATTCACCGAACACCATTTCTCCGAAAGCCTTTGTGTTGCTGAGTTTATGGGGAGCAGTTGCCCCTCTCCCTGCCCCCTCTGGCTACGCCTATGGATCCGTGCGATAAATTTAAGAATGACACCTGAAAAAAATCCAATACTTCATCATTTCTCAAGAGCGATGGAGTAATACGACATGCACTAAACTAAGGACATGGGATGCACTACAATAGATCAAATTACTGGTCGCAGTGGTGTTAGGCTCCGAACAGAGGAAAAAAAACTCAACTCATCTCACCTCACCTCGCCTCTCATTACCTCATTTTACCTCACGTTACCTCACCTCATCTCACATCACCTCATCTCATCTCATCTCACCTCAATTAACCTTAACTCATCTCAGCTCACCTTACTTCACTTCACATCTCCTAATCTTACCTCAGTTAAACTCACCTCATCTCAGCCCACCATACTTCACTTCACATCTCCTTATCTTACCTCATCTTACTCTCATTTCTTCTCACCTTTAACTCATTTCACCTCACCTCACCTTACCTTACTTCATCTTACCTCACCTCACTTCTGACTCCTCACCTCAATGTACCTCACCTCATCTCACCTCACCTTACTTCATTTCACATCTCCCCATCTCACCTCAATTCAACTCATTTCACCTCACTTCACCTCACGTCATCTCATTTCACTTGATGTCATCTGACCACACCTTATTTCACTTCACTTTCATTTCTTCTCATCTCATCTAAACTGAACTTATTTCACCTCAATTCACCTTACCTAACATCATCTCACCTCACCTCACTTCACAAATCCTCCCCTTAATCTATCTCACCTCACCTCACTACACCTCGATTCGCTTCACTTCACCTCATCTTACATTCATCTCACCTCCCCTCACCTCATCGCACCTGATCACTCCACAGTGGTCTAAATCTGAAAAAAAAACATGATCGTTTTGATATTTGAGTGGGAAAACTAGCATTTAAGTAGGGGAAATGACGTCTTCGGCATGCCAGACTATTTTCGGCAACACAAATTGAAACACTATTTTCACTGGATTTTCTTACGAAAACACTTCGCTGAATGCATGCAAACGATTCTTTATGCGTTCAGCTTCAATTTGACTATATTTTTGCCACTGAGAAAAAGTAATCTAGCAAGGTTTTCTTGAAATGAAACACACGCACTTCAAATTGTAGCTGATTTCGAGTTGCCGATAATAGAACAGCTGATTTACATGCAGTTCAAATGGAACGGTTGCCGAAGAAAAACTGGTTGCCGACAATACTCGCTCTCACTAGAGAAGATTGGACCTTTGTAAAAGCGTTTCAAAACAGTTTTTGACAATTCTTTCGACTGAAATTGTTAGAGCAGCTGGCAGCAAAAGATTGTTAAAAAACCAATACTCCATATGTGTGCGTTCCTTAGAGAAAAAGGCTATAGAAAGAAGGTCGCTGCTTAGGTTGCCGAGAATACGTAAATTCCCCTATGTAGTGTCTTCGGAGAAGTTCTTGAAAATTAAAGATCTTAATTTTTAAGCTTTTTTTCTGATTAATCCCCCAATAAGTGAGATGAAATATAATGTTATTCCAAATGTCACTAAGTGCATTAGTGTCTTCAGAAAAGTTGTAGAAACTGTTAAAGGGTGTCCCACATCAAATTGCATCATGGAAAAAAAAACACTGTAGAAAATTACCCATTAGGTCTTTCTTCTTGAAAATTTGGGTTGAAGTAGTTTAGAGTGTACTGCTTACACTGTATTTTTATCGCTGTCAGTTTTTCGAAAGTCGAGAAAAATGGCATCACCCGCAAAGCAACGTCACGAATTGATTTTGCGCAAGCACCTGGAAAATCCTCAACTCTCTCATCGGGACATCGAAAAACTACTCGGAATCGTGCAGTCAACGGTGATTCATGAGATTACTAAGAAAACTCTAGGCATCGAACGGAAGGAGAAATGCGGTCAGAATGGATGTTCTATTAGTGATCAGGATCATAAGTGTGTTGTGAAAGCGTTTAAGCGGAATGCTCCGGTCAGGGATGTGGCCAAAAAGTTGAATCTGTCCAAGTATTTCGTTCAGAGAGCCAAGGATCGGGAGGGACTGCATACGCAAAAATTGCAGAAGGTTCCAAATCGTGACGAACGGCTAAATACGGTGGGAAAGTCACGGGGCCGGAAACTGTACACCCAGATGCTGACGAAGCCTCATTGTCTCATCATGACGGACTTCCGGCAGCTTCCGGTGTTGCTGTTCTTCACCGGCCAACACAAGTTTGATGTTCCAGAGGAAGTAAAGAAGCAGAAACTTTCAAAGTTTGCCAAGAAATACATGACTTGACTAGCAATCTGCTTATGTGGCAAACGGAGTGCACCGTTCATGACTACCAGGCCTGCAAACGGGGAGATTTACCTCAAGGAGTATCTACAGAAGCGTCTGATTCCTCTGTTGAAGCAACACGAGGACCCTACGATCTTCTAGCCGGATCTAGCTTCGTGCCACTATTCAAATGTTGTCCTGGAGTGGTACGAAGCCAACGGGGTCACTTTCGTACCCAAGGACATGAACCCCCCCCCCCCCGCATCAGAACTAAGGCCCATCGAAAAATACTGGGCTATTATGAAGCATCCAAAGGAGGTTAAATCTCAGGAAGACATGAAGAAAAAGTAGAGTAGGTTGAAATCTGTCAAATCCTAATCCGCACTACAGCAATCTTGCTGGAGTATTTTTCATCATTCAGCTAATCAATGTCCCCTCCCCCTCCTGCTTCGATAGTTTCGCAAGTCTCACGAAGCGGCTGTCAGTTACCGTTAAGTTTCAACAGTATCATCATCGTCATCATAAGAACCCCCTGAAGGTAATTGTCTTCGTGTCCAAAGTGGGTAAAGTTTTCCTAACTATAGAATCGTCGCATGACCCGAACCGCCCACGCCCACCCTCGAACGACGGACAGCCTGTGTCTGTGGTTTTCGCATACAGGAGGCACTTGGTTACAATCGGTTTTCCCAGGGATTAGAACCAGAAAGCGATTAAACTGGGTGCACACGGACATCGGTACACAGAGTGGGAGGGAGCGGAAGGGTTTAGAATGATAATCACTTCGCTCTGGTAGAAAGCAGCAGTGGCAGTAGTTTGAAATTTTATCAACTTTATGATACCGACCGACATGCGACGATCGGCCGAGGCTTTTCCCGGGTAGAAGGTGCTCCCGACACGACGACGCAGCCGGGTTTTTCAAAGAAGGTGGAAACAATACGTGATTTTGGTCCATCTGGGAGAGAGTTCGGATATGTCCCCCTCGGGGCAGGTAGAGAATATTGGTGCTTATAATGGAAACGAGTTTAATCTCATTTTAACCTCCCGCTTGTGAGGGGGTCTGGTGGGGGAGCATGACAGTATGGTAAACTTTGCATAGATAATGGAGCAGCTTGCCATGTTTGTGTTGTTTGCGGGCTTTTGCTCGACTAATCCGGCTTAGGATGATCGGGAAGAAGGTTGATTGGGTATTCTCATATCGTCTGTTGGTTCAGTCGCTTCGATAATATTCGGGGTTAATGAGGAAAATTTTCCACTTGCCTCAAGGTGTCACCGATGGGTGGAAGGCGATTTGAAGATTTGAATTTCAGATCAGCAGACAAACTTACCTTTTCGTAAATGAAGATGCGGTTGCTGTCGATCTCAATGGTCGATTCTGAAACGAGAAACAGAAAACGAATAATGGATTATTATTATTTGATTTACTTCATTGCTTAGCAAACAACCCCTGCCTGATTTATCGTCGCTAGGAAAGAGGAAACCTGACAATTCTGCTGTGCAATTCCATCGTCTATCAAGTGACACATTTTCGTCACCCCCAAAGTGTCACGGCGCAAATTCTCCGAGCGGTAGGATCTATGCATTTTGCAGTCTCTGTCTTCCGGAATTGTCTGGTTGCCACTTTCCACAATTGTCACTCAATCCCGCCCACACCGTGTCTACGCTGACTGTCCTGGTCCTGGCCCAGGACTGCTTACATATTACCTACATAAGAAGCATGACATGTCACTCTCCACTAGTGTGCTTTACTTGTCTTCCGAATGACAAAGACGACGACGACAGGTTACTTTTTCTGTCCAACATTGTGAGAAAAGGACAATTCTTCATCGTTGTTGGCATGATAGACCATCCAAAAAAAAAAGAAGAAGATATAAATGTGTAATTTCACGCTCCATTTGACATTTTCCGATGGATTTGCTACAAGTTGGAGCGGTTGTTGAGTAATCAATCTTCGTTTTAGGAACTTATCAAAATTTCATCATAGATTCCAAAGTGTTCTGGGAACGGGACGGTATTGGGAAAGTAATTTCGATCTATTCAGTCCCCTTACTATAAATTAGTAGTCAGTAATACTTAAGCTCATGTGCGATTTTTTTCCTTGCCTCGAACGTTATTAGAATGCATTCCCCGTCTTTCAAAGTATGTTGTTTAACAGTTTTCCACTTCTTGTCGCAATGTTGCCCATACTAGCTCATGACTTAAGAAAGCTTATGTCTGTTTTTTTTTCATTTATTGCACCATCCACACAAATGGCTACCAATTCCCAATAACTCCCCTCATCTCATGACTCAATCGACCATAAATTATGCAACCGAAAAGACCCACAATTCAAAAATGCTCAAGCTTGTCGCTCGCCAGACGGCAACGTTCGATAATTTATTTTATCTCCACGAGACGTCCACAGAATGGCCAATGTTACCCAGCTCACGTATCATCGGCAATAAAACAATTACTCCATAAATCCTCTCGGGGGACACCTCTCGCATCATCTAATCTCGTTGCACGGCAGTCAGTCAGTCAGCCAAGTCAGCCAGTCAGTCGGTCGGTGTAATGACATCACGTTCGCTGTCGCTATCGCACTTGGGTTGAAGATGATCCAAAATCCTTGCAGAAAAAGAAACAACCGAGAGTCCCTTCACTTTGGATTCTGTCGTGTTTTGTGTGAGATTTTCCACACCAGCGACGGGTGCCAATTTGTCAGTTGCAGGTTACCTGGCCCTCGAGGGCGCCCACACACATGGCATCGGTAAAAGGAAACCATGTCGGTGTTGACGTGCATCCCCCGTTCTCCGTGGAGCAAATATCAATGAATGGACCCGCGCTAAGGTGATGATTTTCAATAATTATGATTCACGCTCAAATCCAACAAATCACCGCCACCGAGGAGGGCGCTTGAAGATTTAACAATTTACTTATAGGTACGTTTGAAGATGTGTAGTGGAATATACCGGTTGATGTTCGCTGCAAATTAAGCCCTTAGATAGGCGCGCTTGATGATAAATTTAAGCGAGGAGCTCTTTGATGAACTACTTGGATGTGATATGATAGTCATTAGAAACGGAGGGGTTACCAATGACAACCTGTCGTATTGAAGTTTTAAGTGCTTGAGTGACGGTGTGACACGGTTCGGATAATGTATTGTGCTAATGAGATGCCGTTTCGGTGTTTGTTAATTTTATGTTCTCTATCGAAAGCTTTGCGCTAATAGCCCCATTAATTATGAGATCTCGGCAAATTAGAAATGTGATTCTCGAGAAGGGTTCTTGTAACAACTAAGGCATTATGTTTTGCGGTGCTAGCTACACGGTTCTACCAGTTTGATGCGGTTGTTCATCAAACTGATTTGAAATGTCGTGGTGATCAATTCTTCTGCTTATTATTGTGACATTTTGAAGTTTTTTTTTCTAATTTATTGATGTTGTGATTTGTATAAAATGTGGTTACAAATTTTAAACAATCTACATTTATGGTAAGATAGAGTTCAAACGCATTTACATCTACTATAGTGTTAACGTTATTAACAAAAGTGATGAAGTTTATGAGCAATTTTAATAATAACATCATATGGTTTTTCTAAATGTTATCCAGTGACGGTCGTAAGAGTTCATTAAAAGATAATCTTCGCCATCCACCAAGTATTGTTGTCATCTTTCGCTGAAGAAACGTCCATGCAGTCACCCTAACAAATTCGCTGTATTTGTGTTGTATGTAGTGTCTCTATCGATGCGTTTTTTTGTATGAGAATTTCGTTCGAAACGAAATCCGGAGTGATTTGAGATTTGGGCGTAATTGTATTTGTAAACAAACATGTCCATCGCCGATTTATCGCGAATAAAAGCTCAATTTTAACGGCGCCGGTGGTGTAGTGGTAAGCGTGATTGCCTCTCACCCCAGCAGGCCTGGGTTCAATCCCAGTCGGCGCCGCCGGGATGTTCTGAGGCATAACATCTCTGATCACGCCTTCCTTCGGATGGGAAGTAAAGCCGTTGGTCCCCGGCTCATGAATTGATGGGTCGATAAGTAGGGTCCAGGTGTGGGAGCTGCCTTCCTGGCGTCGGTAGCATTGGTGCTCAGCACGGAAAACAAGATCGACGGAAAACAAATCAAAGAAAAAAAAAAAAAAAAAGCTCAATTTTGAAAACTAATAACACTGCGAGGTAGAGGTATGATTCCTCTATCATTTGGTATAGTTTGTTTATAATATTGAGCTTTTATTCACGAGAAATCGACGATTGACGTGTTTGTTTACAAATACAATTACGCCCAAATCTCAAATCACTCCGGAAATACAGAATAGGGGTGACAGTGTGTGCAGTTTTCACCATCTACGCGACGCATCGTGTGAAGAAGTTTACGGTAGTTGCCTTCTCAATTCACCAAAAGATACAAATTGCTTTTTTCAGTCACCGAAAAATTTCGCCAGTGAAGACTTGACCAGATCCTGCGTCAGTTTGACTCTGGATTTTCACGTTCAACTTTGGGTGCTTCTGTTCGTTCAATGCATAATTGGTGAATAGTTCCTACGATGGGGTTCTACAGGATTTGAGGAGGTAGTTGCCGGTGTTGTTGACACAACAGTTTAATATTTAAGGATTTGGATCTCTCGTCTATTCTTCCTCCATACAGAGTGAATGTATCGAGGAAGAATAGACGAGAGATACCATTCCTTGACGTCATGAACGTGTTCAGTGAAATGGCTTTTTGATGTAGAGCAGTGTTGGAAAAATCATTTTCAAAAAAAGTTCTATCACAGCTCATTGCAGAGATAAATCCCAAAGGAACTTCTCACAAAAAGTTCACGAACGAGAGATGATAAAAAGTTCATGAAAGTGTAGAGCGAGAGAAATTTTCATTTCGTATCGCGAAAGATCTTTCGTCTTTCCATCTCACATCATTTCACACGTACTCGTGATTCGAACCAACCAAATATCCCCTCAGTTTTGTTCTTTTTTTCCAGCGAGTATAGGTAGGCGATGATCACGCGAGAGTGTCTGTTTGTTTTCTTCTCGTTCTCCGATATTTTTCGCATCCTTCACATTAAATACCATTTCCAGAGAACTTTGAGATTTGGGCGTAATTGCTTTTGTAAACAAACACGTCATTCAACGATTTCTCACGAATCAAAGTCCAATCTAGCGAACTATACTATACCAAATGAATCATTCCTCTACCTGTCTGTGTTGTTTGTTTTTTAGATTGAACTTTAATTCACGAGAAATCGGCGAATTAAGTGTGTGTTTACAAAAGAAATTACGCCCTAATCTCAAAGATTTCCGGATTTATTTATAGTTTTAGTTCTCAATGCAACCAGCTAATAGTAGATACATGTAACTATTCATCAAGAGTCTAATCTTTGCTGACCAAACCATCATTTGTGGCTGTACTCTTCGACAAGAAGAACTATGCTATTAGTGCGAAGTACAGTTATATCACTGAGATTGGCGCTTAGACATGCTTAGTGTAAGCTAGCAAGCATTCTGTTGATTAGTCTTACTGCATTGAGAACATGCTTATTAGGGTGATTCAAAATATCGGCTTTGTTTCACTAAGCTCAATCGATTTTTAATCAGGTCCAAATAATTCTCCCAAAATTTGAGCTTATTGGGTTGTGATTAGGTACATTAGGCACTCCTTCTTCCGCACCCCTCCCCCCCATCCTGAGGAACGGTTTTAATATAAAGATTGCTAGTCACAAAATCTTACACTACCCTCCCCGTTCCTCGTTAATGCCGCGTTGACACTAGTGCTGATTCATTCATTTTTTTTTGCCAGAAACCAATGCACCAATCAAACAGCTGCACAAAACTGTTCACATCATCCTGATAACGGTTAATTTAAACAACAGGCACCAGTAGACAGCCAGCTACCAGACTTATCAGGCTTTAGAGATTGTATTGATTTACTCGGGATAGCTTTCTGTCTATAATCATTCCCTTGTGAAATGTGCATTGCAATTTTCAAGAACGAATGTGGTGTAAAGAGATAGAGAGAAAAAATGATCTGATATTTTTCGTATCCTCGCGTTGGTGATTCGAGTTAAAAAAGTTCGCGATATCTCATTCTCTCATCCCAGAAAGTTCGCTCAGGAAATATTGGAGTGTGAAACTAGTGAGGGAAAGTTCCCAAGAGAAAACGTATCGCATGCGAAAATGATATTTTGGTGAGAATTCCATCACTGATGCAGAGTAAAGTAAGGCAACGCGCTAAATGACCTCTAGTCTGATGGGTAAAACTCCCCACAGCTGCATCCCAGTTAAGCTTAACCATTAGTCGTCAAAATTGACAAAAGTAATGCCAAGTACCTTTACTGTGTTGCACGACTGTAGCCCCGGAATTGGTATAGGGTCCAGTGTCTGTTTTTATCATTTACCATCACACGCAAGGAGTAGCGCTTCATCGCAGTTTAGATGAATTGCATTCGTATTGAATATCTTCTCTGTGAAGTACGAGCGAAACGAACAAATGAGTTCATTTTACATCAACGAATACGTGTTTGTTGATATACATCGCTGCTTGATTATCCAACCCAAAACTGTCAAAATCAGAATAGATCCTCAAAAGCAAATTAATCAAATTAATTTTGAGTAAAATGATTATTTAGAAAATTTGTCATCCCCACCAAGATGAAGATGATATTGATATTGACAACAACACAGGCGATAATAAACTTCTAGCCACGAAAGAACAAAAACAAATGTTGACTTCGATACTCAGAGGTAACCTTGATCAAGAGAATGTGTTTATGTCAAAATCAGGGTGACCAGATAATTTGTTTCATTATCGGTAGCTTCTCAAAACTTTTATCGGTATGTTATCGGTAGGCCGTCTTAAGAAAGCTTTCCCGATACTTGAAACTTTTGTGAGCGAGGGGAGGGGGTGGAGGAGGTCTCTACTCCTGAAGTTAGAATATTGTTTTTGATTCCAAAAACTAGTTGAATTTGAGAAGCACACGAAACATAAAGACGATTGAATTTCTGTTCGAATGTAATACTCTCAAATTTAATCTATTAAGAATAAGAAATGCTCCGACAAATTTTAATTTTTGTTCATTTGGCTCAAAACCTTTTATTCGCCTCTCTCTTCCTGTGAGTAATTCTAGTTATGGTAACACCGTTTTCTTGAGTCTCTGTTGATTCCTGTGTTGTATTGGATTCAGACCTTCCACCAGGCACTGACTGTCCTCTGTCAATGGAAATTGTTGGATGAATCGTGAATAAATGCCGCCTCAGATTTTCCGTCGATCCTTCCGACAACGCCAGACTTTCTGTCCTTCAGTTCTTCGGCTTTAAACGTATCGAAATCAATATTTCTAATTCTGATGCTAATTCTGACTTCACAAAACAAAACATTTTCTCAACATTACTAAAAATCTGTGATTCTCGGTAGGAAAAGTGAAAAATCGTTAGTTTTTAACCTTTCGTCTGTGAATCGGTAGGCATCCTGAAAATCGGTAGGATTACCGATAAATCGGTAGGCCTGGCCAGCCTGGTCAAAATTCAAATTCATGCAGATAGTTGGTCTATCTGTTAAGGTTGCCTTCATTTTCAGCTAAAATGAGTGTAGAAGGAATGATTTTTATCAGCACTGATACCCGTTTGCGTTGCGTTGACGTTAATTTGACAGTTAGACAATAAATTTAGCTGTCATTTCACCGCAACGCGTCTGATCTGGATCTAATGTGCGTGGGCCTTTAGGGTCTCCTTCTACGAAACCAACGTCGATTGCCTTCGTTTTTTGCCAGTTAAGTTTTGCGCCAGACACACGTTCAAAACAAGAGAAGAGTTCCCTCGTCATCTTTATTTTCCGAACGGATGAACACACGACGGTGATGTCGAAAGGCATGGAAAATCATTTGCTTTCATTTCGTGCATTCATTTACATTCATTTGCCCCTAACTTTTTTCATCAACAGAATTCCTCAAAGTGGTTTGTGAAGTTTTTGTAGGTTTTGTTATTAGCTACAACTTTTGTTAGAAACTCAAATCCGTATCTCTTATGCATGACGAACCAGAGCAAACAGAATCCACTACTGTTTTTCAGTGAATGTATTTTACATTCACTGAAAAACAGTAAAGAGTTCTGCCCGCTCTAATTCGTGATGCATAAGAGATACAGATTTGAGTTCTTAACAAAAGTTTTAGTTAATAACAAAACCTACAAATGTTTTATACATCATTTTGCGTAATGCTCTTGATGAAAAAAGTTAGAGGCAAATAAATGTAAATGAATGCATGAAATGAATGTATATGATTTTCCATGCCCGATCATCTCCACTTATAGTTTCAAGTTTACTCACCTCCGGATGCATGTAGAGAACGAGATTGATTTTATCATCGCGGCTTAGCCCAAAACAATGTACCACTCGATAACATAGTTCTAAAAAAGAACTTTAGTGCAAAGCAAGTGCAAGTGATCGGGTAAAATGCATTTCTAAGTGTTTTTATTAGCATCCTTTTCGTCAGAACTGGATGATTCTGATTGTATTGGAGGCGGATTGTGCAAGAGTTTCCTTGAAGATCCGATGGAATGGTTTGAAGTGTTGAGCTAGAACTAGGAGATGCAACAGTTTTCCGAGTTTTTGCTTCACGGGCAAACCATCGTTCATTTGGTGAGTTCGTTCCTGTTTATATATTCACCTATTTCGGTTTCCACAACTTTGTCTTAGACATCATTCCGAAGAGTCGCTTTCGTGCTGTATTTTGATAAGAAATCAAATGTCGAGTGCGTTACTGTCAAAGGTTGGGAACGAGTAGGTATGGCCAAGTTCCAACATAGATTTGCCATTTGGTTCATTCAGCAAGAGAGTCTTCATAGTGCTTTTTTCTGGTTTTAGACGATTGATGTTTTGTACCTCAAAGTTCCGTTTTTGTGATCATGATTTGCCTGAAGAATTTTTTAATTAGTTTGGGAATAACCTGGAAAAGTCTTGGAAGTGCCTTTGGTTCAACAGTATTGCAGCAAGTCAGTAAGAGTATGTTCGCGCAAGCGACATTTACCGCCTTTACCCTGAACTGTGGAATAGTTAATACTCTTACCAACAGATGTCATCTTTCAATTATGTATGTGACTGTCATTTGTCCAGATTGCAATGTAATTGATACCATGTCCTGTATACAATAAATAAACACACACAGTATTGTCTGCCTCCGCCATGGCAGGACGGCCCAAATCATCATCGTATTTTAATCTTTATAACACAACGTAGAAAATCGGATCCTACCGTGCGCGATCAGAGTACAAAATTAAAGAAACTGGCTGAGATCTTCCCTTTATTTTCATTTATATGTTCTCAAATTTATAATATATTTTCGTTCTATTACTCTCTACTGAAACCTAGCCTTCACCTGTTTGTGTTCAGCGTTGGATAATTTTGCGAGGTTTTATGAAGCACACAAAAGTAAAAGTTCGCGAGTCATTGTGAGTTTTAGCGTACTTTTCCTGTAAATTGATTAGAGACCCGATTTTTCAGTTTTTACACAAGGGAAGATAGAACTAAGGTTCCTTCTTCCTTTGCCTTTCTCCAGCGGCCTTTTATTTCATTTTTATCTTTTTAGAAAGCGAGTAGAGGTGCTATAACCATAAGCCATATAGGGCTAAGACAAGAGTTAGTGCTCATGTCCCAACCACTCGAGGAAAATGGAGCATCATTTAACTTTTTTAGATTAGATACTCCCAACGACCAATCATTTATAACAACGGAACGTACGGTACGAGATGTCCACGTTCCATCCATTTATTGGATTCTGAAGCATCGTGTTTATATCTTTGGATCAGGATGTTTCTGAATCATCTTGCCCCTTAAATGCTGCACCAAATATACCAAACAGACAAGAAAAAGGATGAGGTAAATGCTTTCATGAACTGGCTGTGTTGGTGTTAGATTAGAAATAAGATTAGTGGATGCATGCAGAGAACGAAAAGATGCATGCTCAGCGGACAGCCTTGTCAAACAAATCGTTGGATTTCAAAGGACGGTGAGAGGTGACCGTTGACAAGCAGCCGCTATTAGGAGAGACTTGCAATCCGAGTGAGCAGTTCAACAAGTTCACGAGTAAAGCCAAGTGAGGATAAACAAAAAGGATACCCTTACTCGATCGAAAGCGTGATCGAGGACGAACGATATGTCGAACTATGCTTTCGTTGGATCAGCTGAGCTAGACGATCTTTCGGCGAGAGAGTCGCTTGGAAAATGTTGCGTGGATAATTCGCGCATTTCTGTCCGTTACTCAGCACGTTGTGGGTTTTCATGATGTTTTCAAGTCGGGCTATGAGGATGCGAGAGAGTATTATGCAGTCGAAGTTCAGTGGCAAAATAGGCCTATACGAACGAGCTGTGTGGTCCCCTTGTTTTTTTTTTCTCACCATCACAATAACGCAATTTACGAATTCGGGTGGAAAACGACCGGAGAGGGCTTCGTTGATAACAAGATTGATCTCTCGGTGAATCACGTTAAACGTTCGTAAGTAAAACTCTTATGGTATTCCGTCGGATCCGGGAGATTCATTGCCTGCGCTCGATTTGATTGTGATGATCTCGGCAGTGGTGATTGCGTCGTTTTCGGGAATAATTCTCTCGCAATCAAAACTGTTATTTCGTAACTGTTTGTAATTTTCGGAGTACATGTCGGTGTAGTAACGGAGGAGATGTTGTTCAATATCCCCGTCGTATTAAGTATTTCATCTATTTCACCTCGCAGCTGTGTTATAGTAGTTCGCTTCCTAGCTCTCTCTCCCAGATGAAAGGTAGAAATTTCATCACCAGCTATAACGCGGGTTGCCCGTAGAAACCTTCGTACGCTTACCATAGTTGAGTATACAGCCTTTGGTGTTTGCGGTGAAAATCCTCGAAAGCAATTTTTGACGCCCACCCATACTAATCTACTAATGCACGAATGACCCCATTAATTATGAGATCTCGGCAAATTAGAAATGTGATTCTTGAGAGGGGTTCAGGCATTATGTTTTGCGGTGCTAGCTATACGGTTCTAGCAGTTTGACGCGGTTGTTCATCAAACTGTTTTGAAATGTCGTGGTGCTAAATATTTTGACATTTTGAAGCTTAATATGCGAGTGATTTTCCAGTTCTCAACTCCTCAGTAATTTCATCAGCACTTTTTTCGGCAGCCAATATGTGGATTTGGATACTGTATGACAAGCTTATGGCCCAGGGAAGTCGAGAAAATTTACAACATGAACGAATTTCCTGACTGGGCCTGTAATGGAATATCCTAAAATTGGTGAGCATTTCTACAGTTGTTAATGGAGAGTTTTATCCAGTGCTGTTATGGTAGAAAACCCAACGTGGTCAGGAGGAATGATCTCCAGCATCTCCAACGTAGAAGAAACATAGTGAGCAGATCCAGCCAAAACAAAGAAGGATCCGTACCCAACAAACAATTGAGAGCTCTTATTAAAAAAAACAGAATTGATCAAACGTTGAATAATAGCTTCCAGAGTTGAACAAGAATGTAGTTGTATTGCCATTTGATTAAAAGTTTTAAAAGCTGTTGGAGCACTCTTAAATGATTGTTTACGTTTGGTTTAACTATATGCTTTATAAGACCTACGATAACTTTTATAGCACCTTTGTTAAACTGATTGACAAGAGCTATATAGAACGTGACATAAACGCATCAAAACAAACCATTGGGAGCTCTTATACAACACTTGAGTTGATCAAACGTTGAATAATAGCTTCCAGAGTTGTACAAGAATGTAGTTGTATTGCCATTTGGTTAAAAGCTTCAAAAGCTGCTTGGAGCACTCTTAAATGATTGTTTACGTTCGACCAACCACAATTTTGTTGCTAAAAATAGCACAAGTGATAGGCATGTTTATATAACCATAAGGCAATGATTATTCGACTGCAAGAGAAGTCACTATAGATATACTTCTCTCATATGATCAAAATATGTATTCAAGAATAGAGCAGATGGAAAAAGAAGCGGCTGGCAATCCGGGATTATGAGTTCGAATCTTGCTTCGAGAAACCCTCGGTGGAGTAGAGGTAAATTATATATAGGTGTTATTAATAAATGCAAACATTAATTTAAGACATATATCATATAATCAACGATTACATTTCTAGATAAATTCTCTCAATTAATGATTAGAGAGATTAATTGAAAGAATATCAATCAAAGATTAAACAGATGTTTTTACTACTTCCTCCATGATCACAGAATGTGAATTATGGCATAATTACGTATTTTTTCAATGTACACAAATAAATTAAATTAATAAAAACTGTACAAGCAATTATTTTGGCGTACCACGACAATTGTTAAACTAATTTTAATCTGTGAATATTGTGAGTACTTACACAACGGTTATTAAGGAGTCATTAAAAAGTGCTATAAACGCTTTTCACCGCTTGCTGTATAGTGATTATTTAGGAGTCATAAAAGAGTGTAACAAACGCCTCTCAGGTTCAATCTTTAATACATTTCGAAGCAGCTGTTAGGAGGTGTCTACAAACGTTGTATTAGAGCTTTCACCAAAACAATAAAGCTTGAGTTTAAATATGTATCTATAAACGTGTTATAAAAGTTGCTTCTATCCGATTGTTAAGGAGTAATTGAAAAGTGCTTTAAACGCTTTTCACCGCTTGCTGTACAATGATTATTTAGGAGTCATAAAAGAGTGCAACAAACGCCTCTCAGGTTTACTCTCTACTAAATTTCAAAGCAGCTGTCAAGAAGTGTCTACAAACGTTGTATAAGAGCTTTCACCAACATAATAAAGCTTGAGTTTAAATATGTATCTATAAACGTTGTATAAAAGTTGCTTCTACTCCTATACCGCGTATACATATAATGCTGTAGTTGAACAGGTTCTCCAAACCATTGTAAACAAGAGTTTTACAGAAGTTGTAATAAACAAATTGTACAGTTATTATTCAGCATGCAGTTGAATAAAATCACAATGGAAGCGTTTCTTCAACAAGAAATTGATTTTGGGTAAACGTTTTACTGAATACGTTAGACAACACCTTTGTGTTGCAGTTGTATAGGTTCTCCAAACCAGTGTAAACAAGGGTTTTATAAAAGTTGTAGTGAACACATTGTACAATTATTATTCAACATGCAGCTGAACAAAATCAAAACGAAAGCGTTTCTTCAACTGGAAATTGTTACTTGGGTATGCTTTCGGTAGATGGGTAGAAGCCTTTTTTTGATGCTTTTTTTCTAATTTTCACCATTGATTGTGCCCGTTGTGAAATACGAAAAACTCTTCAAGCCACAGGAGCAAATGACCTTTTTTTTCCAAATTTTTCGGTTCAGATGTATCGCACATCATCAGACACATCTGTCCTCTTCTCAGCGTTGAAAAATTGCAGCCCGGGAAATGCACTGTTTTCCAATTTGACGTACGTCTCGTCGTCCATCAAAATGCACCGGTTCGGCTGTTGAAGGAGAACGTCATACAAGTTCCGTGACCGTATTTTCGAAGAAGCTTTCTGTGAATCCGTCCTTTTTGGTGCTTTTTGTTTCTTGTAGGTTCTGATATTGTTACACACTTAGTTTTTTTTCTACCGAGCTTGGCTGTGCAAATCTCGGCAAAAAAAAGTTTCACTGAGATCTCAGCAACAGTGACGTTTGATTGCTGAGTCTCGGATAATGCTTAGCTGAATCTCAGCAAACAAATGGAATGTTTGCTGAGATCCCAGTGAAACTTTTTTTGCCGAGATTTGCACAGCCGAGCTCGGTAGAAAAAACTAAGTGTGTACGTTTTTTGATATTCTACACAGTTCCAACGCTACTGTCCATTTTTTTTGGCAATTTAACAAACGGAACACGGTTTCAAAAGGTGTACTGCTGCCAGCTCCTTTTTCTACACAGAAAAAATTTCTGAATTTTAACTATCGCGTAAAATATCCCTTCGTTTAATTTTGAGCTATATTTGGCATAAACAGCGAAATCGTTTACAAGCTTGCATACAATATTGCTAATTTATGCGATATTGCGCTTAAATTTACACGAAATATCACGTAAATGTATGCCAAATCTAGCGTTAATTTAATGTGCGCTATATCTCGCAGAAATTTACATTAATTTTTCGAACGGTGTAGTCCGATGCCCCTTTTTTGCGCCCAGATTTCGGTAAATCTTCAAGAGAACACGTTTCTTCAAACTTCTTAACAATCTTGAACACTGTAGATTTACTGCACTTCACGCTTTTTGCCAATTTTCGTAACGACAACTTTTCGGAGCACCATTTGTGCAGAATTAATCTGCGAGTTGATAAGCTGATCCGACACATCGTCCGAAATTTCTCACTTTTTTTCAGGTATGTTGCCAAAATTATCAATGTTTTTCGACACTGAGCGAAAAATCATAATTTTTCGTTACGTTTTACCCCGTAAGTCATTAATAAACAGGTGTCCACTTTCTTTAATGAGCAGTCCTTAGGGGCTGTTCATAAACTACGTAGACAGTTAGGGGGGGGGGGGGGGTTGACAATTATCCACGGCCCATACAAATTTTAAATTTTTTGTATGGACAATTGTCTACGCAGGGGGAGGGGGTGTCATGAATCCTAAAAAACCGTCTACGTAGTTGAGCCCCTTACAAAGGATTAAACTCAATTGAAGTGTTGGTAACTCCTGTAAATATCCTGAAGTTTTTCTAAAGTGAATAGAACTACCCAGAAGCTTTTTGATGTTCATTGGATTCTCAAAAAAATTCTGAAATTTGTGGGACTGACCTGAAGCTATCGGAAAGATCTCCCCCCCCCCCTCTCTTGAAATTCTTGAAAGCACCCTGAAGGTTTCGGAAATTTTCGGACTGAATCTATCTTCTGACTTTTTTTTTGGAAGATTCTTCCACATTCCCCTTGAAGATTCTTCAGATTGTTCCTGAAATCCCGGTTCTTTGTACACTTTCAAGAAGTTTGCTCTGATTTAACCCAGGAGGTTCCTTCCAGAATCCGCCTTTACCTAGAAGCTTATCTAATTTTCAAACTAAGTTCATTTTGAATTCCCTTGGATTTTTTTTATACCTTGCGAAAGTTGTCCAGACTTTTCCAAATAGATTTCAATGAATACTTGAAGCACTTCTGGCATCTGACATCCCAGGAAGTTTTAACCATCTTCTCCCTGATATTTAATTTCACTAGAAGTTTCTTTCTGGACGCTCTTTCTTCTTTCTGGAAGCGTCCTTCTAGTCTCTACGTTCTAGAATATTCTTCTAAAAGCTTCATTCTGAAAGCTTCTTGTCGAAGTTTCATATTTGAAAGGTTCTTATGCTTATTTCTGGAAGCTCTTTCTAAAAAAAAAATCTGGAAGTTTCTCCAAGAAACTTCTTTTTCAAAGCTTCTTTCTAGTTGCTACTTTCTTAAAGATTCATCAAGAAGCTTATTCTAGGGACTCCTTCTAGATGCTTCTTCATTGAACTTTTACTAGAAATTTATTCTAGAAGCTGCTTCATGGAACGTTTTCTAGATGCTACTTTCAAGAAGATTCTTCAATAAACTTATTTATGTAACTTCTTCTAAAAATTACTTTTTGGAACTTCCTTTTTACTTATTTCTGGATGTTCCTTCTAGAAGCTTCTTTCTAAAAGCTTCTTTCAAGAAGCAACTTTCCAAAAGATTCTTCAAGAAGGTGGAATCACATACGTATACTGACTGTATACGGACTCTCAAATTTCGCTGTATATTTACGAATTCATTGTAGTCCTACTTCATAACCACTGTTCTGTTCCTAGATACAACACCCTTAATTTTCATTTGGTTTCCAAAAGAAGCTATTGATAACCCACGAAGAGAGCGAAAAGGGGAGGGGAGGGAGATGATAATTTGCAGTAATTCTGTACTCATGGGAAAAGGGGTCAAAATTTACTTGCTTTACGGACAACATGTATGTCGCCATCTTGGTTTTCAAATCGGTATCAAGCCTTTTCTGGTCATCTCCGTTCTAACATTACCTATATTGTAGGATAGCGGACCCTCATTCAGACACCGGGCTTGGATTAAAACTGGTGTCGACGAGTCGAATTCGAAGAATTGTCCATGTGCCATAATCCTGGAAAATGTTCCGAGATCCTGTTGATGTTTCACAATGTTGTAATCATGATCTTTATTCGTAGTCCTTGAATCTTGACAACTTCCCGCGTTCAAGAATCTTGAATATTTCTTCAAATTCGAAATCATAAAACTTTTTTCTATACCCGGGGTCTCCAACATTTTTTTAAAGAAGAACCGTTTAGTATACTGGGGCCTCCCTCAGCTTAATCGGTTAAAGCGCAGCTATAAAGCAAGACCATACTGGAGGTGGCTGAGTTCGATTCCCGGTCCGGTCTAGGAAATTTTTTTTTTTTCGATTTGGAAAATTTCTCGACTTCCCAGGGCATAGAGTATGATTATACTTGCCACACAATTAAACTAATGCAAAATGATACAGGCATCGGAAGCGCTCAATTAATAACTGTGGAAGTGCATCTAGAACACTAAGTTGAGAGCACGCAATAAGCTAATATACGATATGCAATAAGCTAGAAATGCGAAGAAGAAGAAGAAGAAGAAGAAGAAGAAGCTTAGTATACTAAATTCAGTACCATCCTGGTACCAAAACATTGTTTCATCAGTTATGTTTGAACCAATTATTTCTGGATTTTTTTTTATAGTGCCATCTCAGAGCACTAATAATGCCGGAAATTGAATTCAGTGTGCGACGGATTTTATAGAATGTAGTGAATCCAGAAAACACGCAATGCTAGGATCAGAAAGGCACAGTATTTAAAACAAAACTAGTGAAACCCCCTCCCAGCGACGAGGAGTCCCATAGTTTGAGAAATCAACTGCCGTTCATAATTCACGGAGGGTAATTAAAAAGTAGTATTTAATGTTAAAACACATGGAACCGAACAGGCTACACTTCAGTATGTTTTCGTCAAACGACTCAGCGCCCCCGGAAGTACACACGTTTGAAATGCAATAGTGGTAATTAAAATCCACTGACGACAACGTTACAAACAGTCCACAAGTGCTCCACTTTTACCAGGAGTTCAAATGAAACAATCTCCCGCTCAAACGATTCCACTTGCAAGTATTAACCGGGCTCGCGACCCGGAAAACTGGATCTCTTTCATCAGTAATACGCTCACTGGTGCTGCCATGGCACCACCAGTAATTTAACGTCGATTTTTATTGCACCCCGTAAGCCACGACTAGTCAACATCACCATCAACAACAACACCAACAACAGCAACCACTACCGGCTGCTGCCCTTGGGGAGAAATTCAGGGGTGGCTCAATTTACGACGCCCGATCCGACTGGCTCGGCGGTACGGTGCATGACTGCAAAATCAACAAACGCCCTTTGGCATTGTGCACTTTTGCCCGAAAGGAACCGAAATGTGCAACATTAGAATGAATGCCAGCTACGGCGGAACTGAGCGCGACTCTCGACAACAGTTTGGACTTGGACTGTATAATGTAAAAATAATAGCTCATGCTCTCGTTTTCGCTCGATGATACTCCAACCGCCACCGAGCACCGAGCGTCATCAACCAAAGCGACTGTGGCAGCGAGCCGCGGGAAGCCCTCTCAACTTCAGCTTCAACTCCGACAATTGTTTGGCGGTCGGTACTTGGAATAAATTATTTTAATGTCTAAATTATAGAGCGCGCGAAGTCGCACTGAGGTTGCCCTCCGCAACAAAAGCAGCAGCAGCAGTGAATGCGGCGAATGTGGTACGTTTTTTGTAACAACAGCAGATGTAATGGGTGACCCATGCAGGGTAGATTAATCGGATGTTAAAGGGGACGATCCGAGAGTGACTTGCAAATGTTCGCCGTCGTCGACGGGAACTGAACATCGAGGTTATGTTCTACGATATTAATGTTTTCGTACTCTCTAGAAATAAATCACAAACCACAAGCTGCCATCTTCCTTTCGTTGCTATTCCATTCACCAAAGTCGTCATACCCCATTAAGATAAATGTATGTTTTCCACACTGCGAGCACTAACGGAGCCATCTCCGAAAGAAATCATTTTTCTATCCACACAGCAAACGCAAAAACGGCAACCGTTCTCGAACACTTATGCGGGGGATCACTCACTCGGAAAAAAATGAAACGACCCCATTTAGGGATATTTTGCGAAAATACATCATATTCCAGGACATGTTATTTCCATTCCATCTCCCGCATACACACACACATATGAGTCCAAGGGCAGAGTGAAGTCATAACGTTATGCTGTAAACAGTTTCAAGGATGGCAGATGCTAGTCATCTGCCCGTTTGCATGGAATATGTTGATTAAACATTCTTGACGGCACTATTAGGGACCAGACCCAAGACCATTTAGGGAGGTCGTCAGTCCCAACGCGCACTGTGTGTATCAGGCAAACATAGTCGAGATTCCTCAAAGATATTAAGACGACATACTTCTTCCAAATTAGGATGTTGGGGAGTGGGAAAGAGCGAATCCATGTTTTCGGCTTTGATTGCAGGGAATAATCCCTTGCCATCCTTTGCTTTGCTCTATGTACAAAACTCTGAGTGTTTTTACCTAAAAATGTCAAACCTAATGGAGAAATTTGGGATGGTTTTGAATTTTTATGCTTTTTAAAACACGGAATGCTAAATTTTTGATAAAAGCTATTTATCGTGAATCTTACACTTAGAGAATTTATCCATCCCCAAAAAATATTCGAATGCTTTGAAGCGCAATTTCCAAATTCTGTATAATTTTTCAAATAATTCATTTTAATGTCATTTTCATACTATAAACATTTCCATTCCCTTTCCATTCCATTTCAATTCCATTTCCATTCCATTTCCATTCCATTTCCATTCCATTTCCATTCCATTTCCATTCCATTTCCATTCCATTTCCATTCCATTTCCATTCCATTTCCATTCCATTTCCATTCCATTTCCATTCCATTTCCATTCCATTTCCATTCCATTTCCATTCCATTTCCATTCCATTTCCATTCCATTTCCATTCCATTTCCATTCCATTTCCATTCCATTTCCATTCCATTTCCATTCCATTTCCATTCCATTTCCATTCCATTTCTATTCCATTTCTATTCCATTTCCATTCCATTTCCATTCCATTTCCATTCCAATTCCATTCCATTTCCATTCCATTTCCATTCCATTTCCATTCCATTTCCATTCCATTTCCATTCCATTTCCATTCCATTTCCATTCCATTTCCATTCCATTTCCATTCCATTTCCATTCCATTTCCATTCCATTTCCATTCCATTTCCATTCCATTTCCATTCCATTTCCATTCCATTTCCATTCCATTTCCATTCCATTTCCATTCCATTTCCATTCCATTTCCATTCCATTTCCATTCCATTTCCATTCCATTTCCATTCCATTTCCATTCCATTCCCATTCCATTTCCATTCCATTTCCATTCCATTTCCATTCCATTTCCATTCCATTTCCATTCCATTTCCATTCCATTTCCATTCCATTTCCATTCCATTTCCATTCCATTTCCATTCCATTTCCATTCCATTTCCATTCCATTTCCATTCCATTTCCATTCCATTTCCATTCCATTTCCATTCCATTTCCATTCCATTTCCATTCCATTTCCATTCCATTTCCATTCCATTTCCATTCCATTTCCATTCCATTTCCATTCCATTTCCATTCCATTTCCATTCCATTTCCATTCCATTTCCATTCCATTTCCATTCCATTTCCATTCCATTTCCATTCCATTTCATTTAGAATTCCATATCCATTCCATTTTTATCATGTCAAATACACTAGTCTACAAATAAAAGTAAAAAACGAACTTGAATGTTGAACCAATGATTCTTACATAAAATCGTGCGCTGAATCCAAAAATGTAGTCAAAAAAAATTCAGTAAGATATTTTTAGAGATTCAGGTAAATTCACATTTAAAAAGTGTGTTTACCAAAAAACAAATATCTTCGGTTGTAATCAGACTATAACAATTATTTTAACACTTAATTAAAGGTAAGAAAAATTTCTTTTGATTAATTGGAACCCATTTTTTTTTTTGCTATTTTCTTTATTTGTACAGGCTGAATCGAATAAACTTTACAGAGCCAAGTTATCATTTTCTTTATACATTATAAATGTCTTAAATCTAAAATTAGTGGCTTTGACCGATTACTGGCTGAACACCAATTGTCCGTGAGATTAGTGATATTGTTGTTAGTTAATTGTTTGTTTATTATATTATTTATCTCTTGCATTTTTTCAAGAAAATTTTGATTTATGATAAGTTATTAAGCAGTGTAAATAAAAATATTTGAAATGGTTGTACCACTAATCTTACCGAAAAATAGTTTAAAAACGATCGAAAGCAAATTTTATCACCTCTAATTTGTTGTTGTTTTTAAAGTTTAATCTCATTTTAAAGCTTTATCTTGAAAACTGTTTCACTGCGATTTTCTGAACTACATTTTTTTATTCAGCGCACGATTTTACATGTGAAATGACCATCAGCGTACAAAGTTCAAATATGCTGCAAACTGGTGAGATCAAAACAAAATTACTCAACCTTCTCCGATTTGCATGAAACTTTGGACAATTTACTTTTGATGGACAATCTTTCATATTTGTGCTCACAATCGGCCATTTTGGAGAATTTTTTTTTTAATTAGCACATTTACAATGTTTTAATCGCAACATGAAAACGTCTCTCTCTCTATTGGAAAGTTGCAAAGTTTTTTGGCTTTTCTGGAAAGACTTTATTTTTCTCTTAAACTATAAACGCTGATTTTTTGTGGTGTAGAGCATTCATAAAAAAAAAACAACTACACAGGGTGCTTTAAAGTTTTGAGTAACCATTACAACAATTTGTTTCAAACTTAAATATTTCAAAATGTCCTTCTTGAATTAATAATATTATTTTTTAATCATATTAAAAATGCCAAACTTTGAAAATTGTAATCTTTAACCACTATAAAATTGACAAAAATCGTAAAACATGAACTTTTAACAATATTTTTCAATTGTTTTTCTGTGCAAAATTTTTGGTTTGTTTGCTCACTAAAACAATTTTATATGAAAAAAATAATCGCAAATAATATTTTCTGAGCAAAAGTTATGTAAAAACATGCAGTAACAAAAAATTAATAAAGTTGATTAAAAATATCTGTTCAATGATTTTCAATATTTTAAGAGTTTGCATCTTTCATAAGCTTTAAAAAAAAACAAGGACATTAAGAGTTATTGAAGTTTCTATTACAATTCTGAATTTTTCACGTTAAATTAATAATAAAAATGTCTTGTAAATTTGCCTTAGAAAGACTTTATTTTTCTCTACAACTTTGTCTCAGTCGTAATTTTGATTAGTGATGTGATGTTTTCTTGCTACGATTTTGTAAAGCATGTATGTACGTCTTTTTGAACAAAATAAATTGCTCGTATTTCACCATCAAAGATCATCAATATCAAATTTTATGAAAAATTTACATTGAGAATTGTCTGAAAAATGAATCCGAAATCATGGTGATAGCTCAATTGAATTATGATGAAAATAGAAAGAAAATCGCAATCAAAACGTTACGTTGATTGCGTAACGTTATTTTAAAGATCCCATAAAATTGTATCAGAATCACATTCAAAATCAAATGCATATCAGGATTAAAATGGATTTTAAGTCATGATGAAAATCTTACAAAATTTGAAATGAATACAAAATGAAAATTTGTATGGAAATAACTTAAAAATGAATTGTAGTTCGCAGGAGCACTTCCAAGCCAAATGAAGAATCGATCGGAATCGACCTTCTTCGATTTGCATGAAACTTTGCATAAATATTTGTTATGAGCAATGATTCACATGTTTCCTTAAATTCGGCCATTTTGGATCTTGTAAAATTTTCAAAATGGCGAAATTGAAACTTTTCAAAACATTGTAGCTTCGAAATGACATTTCTGATCAAGATGACGTCTGAAAAAAAAATAGTAAAGGCTGTTGAAAAAGATAATGGCTGTATTTTTAATTTGTAATAGAATTTTACCAATTCTCGCGTGATTAGGTGTGTCCCCTGGAAATCTGTAAAACTAGATGAAATATGCTCTTGAAATTTAGAAAACATGTTTCATGGAAGAAAAATATTGAAAAACTTACGTTGTCTGTACCCTGAGATCAATTTGACCCCAAATAAAAATTACCGTATATTTACGAAATTTCAATGGATTTTTGAAATTTCTTATGTTCTGCAAAATATATAAATTTAGTGGATTTTAAGTTAAAATTTCTATTTTTTTTAGCGAGGGCAGATCTCTCATTGAGCTGAACTGTTGATACAAGAATAGGTCTCGTTTATCTTAACAACTTTGCCTAAGACAGGAACCTTCTATGTAGTCAAGATGTTAGGACAAAGCAAATTAAAAATGAATGTTACGCTAGCGCCACCTGGTGAGTGATATACAGGTTGATGTTTTTACCATAGAATAGGTCTAATCCATCTGAACAACTTTGCCGAAGACAGGATCGTTCAATCTAGTCAAGATGCTGATTAAAAGCGAATCTAAATTGAATTACACACTAGTGCCCTCTGGTGAGCAAGTGCTGAACCGAAATGTTTACCATAGAATAGGCCTTGTTCATCTGAACAATTTTGCCGCAATCATTAACCTTCTACCTAGTCCAGATATCAAGATGGTTAAAACAAATTAAATTAAATCAAAATGATTGGAACGCTAGCGCCACCTGCTGAGTAAATTATGAGCAGGGTTGTTTACCATAGAATAGGCCTAGTTCATCTGAACAACTTTGCCTAAATCATTAACCTTCTATCTAATCAATATGTTGAGTTAAAGCGAATTTTAAGTGACTGGCACACTAGTGTCAGCTGGTGAGCGAGTTCTGAACCGAAATGTTTATCATAGAATAGGTCTAGTCATTCTGAACATATTTTCAGAAGACAGGAACCTTCTTTATAGTCAAAATGATAAGCTAAACAAATTAAACATGCACTGCCTGTTGAGTGAATTCTCAGCTGAATTGTTTACTGAACTGAAACTGAAACCGGACTGAGTTTACCTAATATTAGGTCTACCCAGCAAACAATTTTAGTTGCAGACCAGCTTATGAAGGCAAAAAATAGTTGCATAAGGCAATTTTTAACTGTATAACCTGGATTGCAGCTGGGTAGTCCATCTGAACAAATTTGCCAATCACGAGATACTTCCATATGAGCAGGACCTGTATATATTAGATAGCACAACTTGATTGTTTTTAGAATAAGAGCCATGTTGTGTGAAAATTCAAATACACGTATACCGTAAAACGGGGTATCTTTGATAAGGCGGGTAACTTTGTTAGTAGAATATAATGATTGAATTTACTCTCTGCGTTTTTTTTTCGAATTGGAAACATTGGTCCTATATTGTAGCTTAGGGTATTTCCGTTGATATGGTATATACATTTCATATAGTATGTGCTACATATTTTACAAATATATTGAAACACAATTTTGTTGTTGTTGTGTAGCACTCAAACCATCACTTATGAAACGATTTTTTCTATATAGCCATCATAAATTCAAAGATGTATTCTTATTGCTAATGATTTTTTTCTGATTATATACTCTTTCAAAGGTTCATATTTCAAGAATTAAATTATTTGAGTTTCACGTATTTTCTTCTACATTCAGCGAGCATTATCAAAGTAACCCTAAATCAAAATACTGATGTTCGGTCACAAGACTTCTAAAATAGTGTAAATGCTTAATTAGTTAGATAGTTAGTTATCTTTATTAAAGAGACTTTCAGACGAACGCTGCTTCGTTTCCGATTTGCTTCAGTTTCCGTTAAACATATTAGTAAATTATTGACTCTAGGATCATCAGTACTTGTTTAAACAAAAATAAAATTTGAAAAACATGAATTCCTGTAAAAAATATTTAGAATATTCTTCAAAAAACTATCAAAGTTACTTCATGTTACAGTACCTCGATATAACGTACCGTAAAACGGGGTAACATTCATAGATTTTTAATGTATATTCTACATAGTTTTTACAGCAAAGACTGTTTTTCAAATTTTATATTTTTAAAACAAGTACTGAGGATCCAAGAGTTAATTCGTTAGTAATATGTTGAACGAAAATTAAAGCATTTGCACTATTTTTTTTTTAGTTTTGTGATCGAACTTCAGTATTTTGATTTGGGGTTACTTCGATAATGCTCGATGAATTTTGAAAAAAATGAGTGAAACTCAAACAATTTAGTTCTTTAAATATGAAACTTTTAATGAGTATATAATCAGAAACCTTCATAAGCAATAAGAATACAACATTGAATTTGTCATGGCTGTATTGGAAATACATTTAATAAGTGATGGTTTGATTGCTTTTTGAAAAAGGTGAAAAGCACGAAAATGGATTTTTTTAATATTTTTGTGAAATATGTAACGCATACTATATCAAAACTATATACCGTATCAACATAAATACCCTAAGCTACAATATGGAACCAATGTTTCTAATTTGTAAAAAGCACAGTGAATAAATTTATTCTTTATATTATACTATCAAAGTTACCCGCATTATCAAAGATACCCCGTTTTACGGTAACTGTTACTTTTACTTACTTACTTACGGTAACTGTTACTTGTTACTTACTCAAATAACAATTCATTAGTATAAATCAGCATTACCAATAAATAGATGGAGGTTTGCCTCGATTTTCCGATGGATTCATTAATTTGTTTGATTGAATGATCTTTTGCGAAAAATCGGCGATGGAAGTCAAAAGTGACAGTTACGTTATATCGAGATATACCTGTATACACTATCCATATTTTTTAATTCCTTATACTCCTGACTATTTTTGCCCAAGGAAACAATATCCTATATTATTTGGATTTCGTGATCTAAATATTGCTAACATCGAAATAACAATGACCTCTCTTCAAAAGAGATCCACCCAGAAAAAAGTTTTATATTTTTTGCTTAAATCCCACTAATTTTATTTTGCAAAACATTAGACATTTCAAAAATCCATGTTAAGATATGGAATTTTGAATTAGCAGTCAAATTGACTCCAGCAGACAGGTAATGTTAGCTTTTTTTTTACGTAGGATTACGTCTTTCAGCAACATATTGGAAGTGCAATTTCAAAAAACCAAAATCAACCGCATCACGAAAGGAGGTCAGGTTTTGACCACATATAACTCTGTCAATAGCAGATGGATTTTATTTCTAAACAAGCCAAATGATTGTAAATTTATCTACCAATTTGCTAAAATGAACATTTTATGAATTTTCAATAGGTCACTATTGAAAAATACACAAATGTCCAACTGTTGCAATGGTGATCAAAATTATCACCATTTGCCTGCAAACAGCGCATTCCCTACACAGATTTAAAAATCGAATACGATCCTGTCTCACTGAACGGTGCTCACTCAATCACCGTGTGTGGTGGTGTTTCGGCGTGTGGCGTCCATTTCAGGACCACCATAAATTTGTTAAAGATTATGTTTTGGATATTTTTCAAGGTCCTTCAAACGGATGTCAGTTCCCGCAAGTAGTTAGGTGTGGAATTGTAGCCCTAAATGTATTGGTGCAATCTGTGGATCATCTATGCCAAGCGGTCCACCCTCGTTTGGTGTTGAACACACCAAGAGCAACATCTTGATTAGGTCGCTCTATCCGCTTATCAACGGAAAGTCCACTCTTTCCATTGAAAACAAGCTTGCCGTCCACAAGCAAATCATTCGCCCCGCCATTGAGAACGGAACTCCAATATGGGAGAGCTGTGCTAAGTGCCATCACCTCAAACTCCAAAGCATCCAGAACAAGATCCTTAGAATGATTATCAAGAGTCCTCCGCGGACTCGAAATTCTGAGATCCACCGCCTGGCTGGTCTTCAGACACTAGAGCAGAGGATCATCCTTGAAAGGTTCAGAGACGCCTGTCTGAGATCAAATCACGAGATCATACGCTATCTTGATAATTAGGTTAAGTTATTAGTAGCTAGGTAGGTTATCAAATTATTTTTAAATTCTAGCAAAACACACCCCAAACTAGTTGAAAAACGTAAAGCACGTAAATAAGAATAACCAAATTAAAAAAAAAAAGATGAAGAGCCCTTTACGCTAATCAATTGGAATGTATGAACAATGTAAAATCATAATCAATGGAAAATAAACGTAATTTTACTACTTACTACCGTGTTGAACACCCTAATAGCTCAGCATTACTCAACCATTATGACAAAACGGTCCTTTTAAGGATCACCATAAACTACTGTTGTTTTAGAGTTCATTTTCATTGAACATTCGCTCGCCTTTTTGCAAGCCACATCACCCCCAAAGCTCTTTGATAATGTACCCATCAACCAAACGTTTTTCGTCAAATGCGTTACAGTATTTAAGTGGTACATATAAATTCTCGCAAAGACCGAATACCACATGACCGTGTCAATAAACCAGATACACTTCATAAGGTTTTCTCCAGAACGCTAGAAAAAGCAAAAAAATCTCGAATTGATCTCTCGATCAATCACGATTAGAAACATTTGAGCAAGAAATTCCTCCAATCAATATTCGCTTTTTTATTATCTATTGAATAAAACAAAAATTCCGTGCGTTTTGTGTGTAATTTTATCATCAGAAAACGTGGCGTTTCCGTGATGGGAAAAGTGGTTTCCCTAACACAGTCGCCGAATATTGATACCAAGCACTGAACATGCCAGACGGTACCGATGTTTATGCCTTTTGGTGCAAATTTTAAGCCCCTCTTCTTAAGAGCATTATGCCAAAAAAAAAAACCTTACAAAATTCTCTTAATAGAAGGGGCTTAAAATTTGCATCACAAAGTATAAACGTAGGTACCGTCCTGTAGGCTCAGATTCCCAATATAAAATTGGGCCCATCGTAAAAAAAATCTGCTATTTATCAATTTTATCTTGATGAACGCGTCATTCGGACGGTACTAATGGATACTTTTGGTCGCTATTGTAAATTTAGTCGAATGTTGAATTTATCTATGGGCCCAAATTGGCTTGGCTTCATGAACATCGACAGAGCACCTCACAAACAGAACTCTCAAATTGCTTCCGAATTTCAACCTATCGAAATTTTTCACCGATAACGAGCTAAGAAATCAATTTAATATTTACTATACTTTTGATGTGACATCATAACTACCTTTCATAATCCTACGTCAAATCTACGGTCGTGTCTTGGATACAACCTCTTATTTTTTTTTGGCGCAGACGAAGGTTGAAAACTCTCATACAGTTTAATTATGATTGTCATGATGCTATGTGAAGCAGTTTCATCATAGCTGTTTTTCATTTTAATCATGTTTGTACACCCAACCGGGGGATGTAAGATTCGTTTACAATTATGTGGGATTCATCATCAGAGGATGTTAGTGGAGACCGTATGAACCGAGGATGCGATATATCAAGCTGCGGTCCAATGCAAGAAAATTGGGGACCGAAAAATGTAGAGTGTATTTGTGAGGTAAATTAGTTATGTCGAAAAAATAGGTTGCCGACTGGACTTGAACCACGAACGTTACGATTATCAGACCTGTGCTTTCTTCACTGCTGTCTCCATGCTTCTGAATATGGATAGCCTAAAAGCAAACATGAAGCGCTCATTTTCTCGAATACTCGACTTCGTATGCTTTTTCTGCTGCAGAGATTCGAGGCAAGTATGTTCGTCGTACCACAATGTTCTACAATGTGTGTCGTTCTACAAGTTTACTGGTATAGTCGAAAGCGTAGATAGAACACGAAATAAAAAAGACAAAAAACCATTACATCGCCTGCATGGTCAATTTCTAACATTCGTTGCGATGTTCATGAACAGAGGATGATAGGAAACATAACTAACATTTATTGTAATAGATTTTTGGTTTGCGTGTAACACTCGTTTAACACTCCGAACACGATGCCTCCGGTAAAATGTGTGACAGCAAAATGGGAATGTTTTAAAAATCACTGCTCAGCAATTTATCAATAGATTATAAATTCATCGATAAATGGCTGAGCTATGATTTTTTACTGTGCTATGGTTGTTCGGAGTGATAATAATCAATAAGATTTTCATTTACTTTTTATGACAATTCTCATAAAATTGAACGAATATATTTACACAGAGGTCAAAAAATTTACAAATAGTTCTTGTTCACCGATTTCTGTTTATAATTTTAAATATTCCAAAACTTTGCATTTTTGTGCGCTTTTTTCTTAATTAAAAATTCAAAAAAATCAGACGTGAAAACTATGAGATGGATAGGGTTTTAAGAATTTTTGACGTAGAACTACGTCTTTGTCGAATATACTGGGGTACAAATCAAAAAATATGTGTGGTGAGATAGTGTAAGGTTTTGAACGCTTGTAACTTTGTCGTTTATAGATGAAATTAAAATGCAAATACGCCAATCGATAGGATAATACTTAAGGAATCTCGAAAAGAATCGAAATAAAAAAAAATCTAATTTTTACTCAAACAACTTTTGAAAAATGCGCAAATGATAACTAAACGTTTTCCCCAAGCCCAGTCATCATAAAGGAATACCACTTGGTTGCACATCGTACTGCTTGAACCTGAAAAGATATAAATCAGCGCTGCTCCCCTACCTCTGCTCATTACCGCTTCGAACGGCGTGGCACTAGGACCTGCAGCAAGCAGGACCAGGAATGAGACTTGGAAAAGCAATGTATGTAAACCCTCTCCCACCCCCTTAACAGTAACCCGAAAAAGACATGGACTTTGACGATCACTTTTTTCCGAGAAATAATTTTTAAACAAACTGCAGTGCGGAATGCAAGAGATACTGTTCATATTTCTCATACCAGAGACCAATACTTTCAATACTGAAGATTTGAACACATCGCGTTTTACAAAACCAAACTCCACCAATATTAATTATACTTCTCTTTTAGGACAGAACTTCATCCAACCGATGATTAAAAGATCATCGTGTGACTTCATCATGGCATATACTTGATACCTCAAGAAGTTCTTCAATCAACAAATGACGAACTATTAGGCCCACGAATATCTTAGAAGGGACAAATATCAACATCACTCAACAGTTCTTTCGAAACCACAACAACAAACGACCCCTTTAACAAACTAAATTAAAAGAGTTGATTTTAAAATGTAATTGCATATAATGGAAATTCAAACAGTTACCAGTGTCTACGCCAAAATATATCACGGTTGTTTAGGACCATACATTTGAATTTTCATAATTTATTACATTCCGAGAAAAATACTTAAACCAACATTGAACACTAACACTAACAATATGGTTTTTATGTGTCCCACACATGAATTGTTGCAACGTGATCAACAAATGATATCTATGGGTCGGTCACATACTCAATATGTGTGCATATAAAAACCATGCGTGACAACACATATTATTTATTTGCGTATATATTTCATGTGTACTTCTGAGTGGATTCTGTTTATGTGTGGTCAAATGAAAATCATGTGGAATTTCACATGGATATTTGTCAAGAAAAATGTGTAAATTGTTTTGAGTGGACCATAACCGAAACATTGAAATACTTGAAAATTTTAAGATAAAGTATAATAGTCAAAAATGCATGAAAAACATCAATTTTGTGTGGTTTTACGTCATACTGCGGTCGTGTCTAGGATACAACCCTTTTTTTCTTATTTTTACTTCAAATTACTCAAAATATTTTTTTTTTAATATTTTTTTTCCAGATGAAAAAACATTTTTTTTTATCTTTGTCTCACACACACATTTTAATTTGAAGTTTCGTTTCTCTGCTACACCTTTTTAAATTTTTTAAAATGCCATTTTAAAAATTTGGCAAGATCCAAAATGACCCAATTTTAGCAAATATGTTAATCATTGACCATAACAAAAAATATTCAAAATTTCATGCAAATCGGAAAAAGTATTGTTCTAGATAAACATTTCAAAAGATCCTATCTGCATTGATCGATTCTCTTCATCAGCTTTCTCTTCCGTTAATAATTCAGCTGCAAAACCTTTCCCTATTGTATTTGACGTTTTGGATGCTAGATAAGAGTTTCCTTTATCAAACTATGTTGTAAAATTAGCGCGAAATCTGTTTCAATAGCAGTGGTTATCAAAAGAGAAAGTCGATGCAGAGAATCGATCAAAGCAGATAGGAACATTTGAAATGTTCATCGAGAGTTCTTTTAATTCGTCATTTGGTGTGGAGCTGCTCCATTCCAAGAATTCTGAATAATTCTTAAGGGGAAAATTTCAATCCTTCTAATAACTTTTATATGAAAAGCATGAGTGCTTTTGTGATACACTTTATAGGAACACTGCGATCAAATCAACCCGTTGAGAGCTAAAATACATCCTCAAGTTTCCCTTCTCCATGCTAAACTTTTACAACCCATCACAAACTTTCCGATCCATAACTTTCGCATCCCCCCATCATAGTCATCCATTGATCCAAAGTTCACCTCAACGACCAAACCCGAGCACAGTGAATATTTTAATTAACAAACATCCTCCCGGCTGACGACCCCCTGAGGGGATAATCTAATTTTCCCGCAAAATTGCAACCGAAATTGGGAATCTGTGAACTGAGGCGATCAGTCGCTGCACCGGGTGGTAACTCGCGTCATCCTCGTCGTAATAGAAGCAACATCAACTGCGCTGCGGCACTTTTGTGGTGATGAGTGACGGCAATGCAATTTATTAAGTTACACAACCAAGCGCGGTTAGATGTGATAGGCATAGCAGAACGGTACTGCACCGACAACGTAATTCAACTTTCCAACAGGTGCATCTTTTGATGCTCATGCACTGATTGCTGCTCTGCCCCGTAACCATTCGAATCCAAGGTTTTCCGAGGGCAGTCAGGTGGCAATCGAAGGGGGGCAGAGACGACACTCATCATTCTGCCATCTCGTGCATGTATATATATAGGTGGTACGATCAATTGTGCCGCGAGTTTGATGAGTAATTTAACATAATTTTCCGGAGGCAAAGGCACCCTCGTTCGCCCCCTCAATGGGGCGTTTCAACGCCATCACCGATAATGAGCGTGAAAAGAGGGATGTTCTCCTCAACTGCAGCCGCAACATGCAAACTAATGAGGGTTAAGCGAGGGAGCAAGTGGTGAGTGTCAGTTTTTCACGTGTCAAACTAAACGACTGTCATAAGTGAGCAGCGTCATGTTTGACTTGGGTGGGTTGTGGGAAAAGATTGCATGATGTGCTAAGGATTTTCACTGGAAATTGGATGGATATGAAAAAGATCCTAGTTCAAGATTACGTTTGATGATGTTTGGTTAAACAAACAATGAGAACTCGGCCTACGAAACTGCATGCTGACATTGAATATTATAATGTAAATTGAACAGAATGTGGAAGGCTACATGCTTTATGATTGACTTATATAATTAATTCGCATTACGAGATAACTTGACCTAACTATTACGTCTGATTCAATCCATCAATTTCTTCCTTTCTTTTTTACCCGAATTGCCTCATCGAGCACAAAATAAACACATTTCCATTCTTTGATCAGGCGCTGCAAAAATTAAAAATCGATCTGTCTCCATCATGTAATCGCCATTTCATCAACCGATAAACAAAGAACTGACAACTTTTTTATTCATGAACTTCCATCTATCTCTGCAGAGTATAGTCCCAGCCTTAACAATAACCAACAGCCCAGTAACGGAAAGGATTTTCCTTCATCATCCCTGCGCTTTGACCTCAGTTTTTCCTCTCTATCTCTCTCTTTGTGAGTCAAAAGGATAAACTCATGAATAAATCATAAGCTGTTAGCATGTTGGTCACCACTTCCTTCCTACCACCTCCACCACCATCTCCATTTGGGTACCAGTGGAACCCTGGAAGCCGTTGACAACTCTTCTGCTTTTTTGCTTTCCTGAATTCAGCAAGAAAAAAGAAAAACATAATCGAGAATTCACACAAATCTACACAGAAATGATATCTGCATAAGAAAACCACCCATCGAATCTGTCATCGTTGCTGCTGGCTTTCCATTAGCTGGCGCTTTCTCGACGACAGGGAGGGAGGGTGACAGTCGTTCATTTGTCTTGTGCTCATCATCATCTATTTCTCTCTTAGAGCGCCCTATCGGGACATCGCCAAGCAGTCACCCAGGAGACGATTTGGCGCTGCTTTTTTTTTCTCTCCTGGCACTCCAGTGTTGTCAAGTGGATTCCTTCTCTGCACACCACATTATTGATGTGTTCCGCGAATTCTACTTTTTGTGTTGTCACATCGAATCAAAGTATACGTTACGATTCACGGGCGAACGTGCATAAATCACCTTCAACGAATCGGCAGTTGCGATGGCTGGATGGGCGCGCTACAAAAACAACCTTTGTGAAGGGAGATTCCGGGCCAAATGCCACGCTGTCAGAACGACGACGAATGGTATGTCATTGTTTCGATAGAGTAGCAAGAATAAATAACACACCTACCTGGACCAGGGACCAACCCACACGGAGCCGATCTAACGCGGGGCGTTTTTATTTTTTTGGATATCGGAAGTGTTCCATCGTCGAAATCCAAACAATTGACTGATGGATTACAAGCAATTGCGGAAACGGTTGTGAAGTAGGAATTGGCTTCCTGATATAATGGCAATAATATTGGCAATAAGCTTGAAATGCGGAGAAGAAGAAGAAGAAGAAACAGGCTTCTGCAACTTATTGTGACGGAAATGTGCTACTCGGGTGATTTAGGTCGTATGACCAATTAAGAGAACACTATCCCAAGTAAGTATCCACCAAGCTCGTTAATAGCCTGATAAGGGTCCTTTTGTAATATAAGGCTGATATAAGGCTTATAATTTTTATATCAGCCGTATATCAGCATTATATTGCACTTTTTGCATTAGTGAGCTTGATGGTTACTTGGGTAGTACCATAACTAGCACAAATTTGATAAGGGCCAAAAAATGGGGCACGTGTGGATCACTTACCCTACTTCAGAAAGAAATTAAACAAAATTCCTACAATTTGTGACCGCGAAGGTGAAAACATTTCATGGTCTCCAAACTGACCAAAACATGATCCACTTCTGGTCCACGTATTTGGCCGCTAGCTTTTATGACCACGCTTCATTTGTATCCTGGTGTATTTGTATTTGTATCCACTCCCCGGAGTTCCTCAGAACGTGAGGACACAGAACAAATCATTGTTATTTTTCCGCCTCAATTGTTCAAGCATTCCGTCACCATAGACCCGTTCAACAACCAAGTGATAAATGTTCCGTAATTGCATCAATTTTGGACGGACAATAATTATGAAGTGCTCGCTTTTTTTTCCTCCATCACCCCTCGGCACGATCCTGTGCCCTCACTTGGCAAAAGCATAGATTGAGATGCCAAAACGAGGTGATTGATGAAGAGTTTGAACGCCAACTGAGCCAAATCACGGCAAATCGTTTCAGGTCACTTTCCACGCTCTCCGTGTGTAGATTTGAGGAAATAACTTACTTGACTTTGAAAAGTGTGCCATGTTGGGAGCGGAAAAAAATCGTACTTGTCAAGCGAAGTGATCAATTTCTGTTTTGATTTGCTTATTTTCTGGCACACAAAACAGCTCGACGTCAAAAATGGCACATGAGTAATGGGCAATCGAGTCTGGGGCAATTCACGTAGAAGACCCGAAACAATGTTGCGCCGCTTTTCAATCAATCAAGGAGATCGATATCTCTCGATGATCGATGGATCACCAAACCGCATTGCCTACATACTACTTACTAACTACCTGAAACCGGGAGTACTGAAACTGCAAACTCATTGCATCGTATCAAGCAGCACTCACCGAGAACAAAAGTAACAGTAACATTAGTAATGAAAACTAATACACAAAACCGCAGCACGGGAACCGACGACGACGACGCCCTGTCGATCGCGCATATTTGTCCTTGGGACCAATCAGCCGGGCCAGCAGGAGGGCCGTTAACTTTAAAAAGCACTTCTATAGTAGCAGCCGTCAAGTACCGTTCCAAGTGCCACCCGTCGTCACTCCGAGGGAAACCATGGAAACGCTCTCCTACCGACCGGCCTACTTCAATCAACCGAAAATTTACACCTTCACCTTCACAGGGGGGGGTGTGCGTGTAGGTGCAAAAGGGACGGGCATTGCGTTTTCATAGCCTACTTAGGATAAAAGAAACGGTATTTTGCAGCTGAGCTAAACCGATACGTTCACCTTTTATTGACGAGGAGCGATCAGCCTTAGGAGGAGAATGGATTGTTAGGTGTTTGTGTTTGAGGCGCACCCACCGTTCTCGGATCGACGGCGGCAGTCAGTGTTGACGGAGCTTTTTACGTTCTAGATTTAGAGACGGTAGGGCGATTGGCGGGAAGAGAAGAGGCGAGGGGTGTTTTCCTTACGGGGAGGTGGGAAAATGTATGATAAACATAGACTCGGTTCGACGATTATGGGGCACAACGAGGTGAATTTACCCGGGTTTGGTTTCGGGTAAATGCAAACACCACCGTAAGCAATCACGAAATTGATTTTCCGAAAGTAGCTATCGGTTGGTGGGTACTTCCTGAGTCACAGTGGCAACTTGGGGTCGTTTTTGTTTATGTTGACTCGGTATTGCCACGGGAATTGGTGAAAATGTGGTGGGTCGTTTATGAACATTGTTAAGATATTTACCACAGTGTTGATTCTATGCTAGTCTGAGCGATACATACCTGTAAATAGAGAATGAAATGAGAGTTAAGATCTAATTGTATTGATTGAGGTTAAAACATTTATTTTTAGAACGTCAAGTAAATTTTCCATTTGAAAAACATTATCTGCTGAAAATGATGAATGCATTGTATTCATGAGATAATCAAATGGTGTTGAAAAATATTTATCTCACTATTTTTTCCGAAATTAATAAAAAAAAACTTCAAGGGACCGCCCTATGGGGTTGTACGCAATGGTGACGTAGGACTACGTGGTCTTATATAATAAATCTCATTTGTTGACTGCAGCAGGAGCTTGTGTTTTGTGTAGGAATAGGAATTTGAGCGGGGTTATCTCTGTTTGTACTCTTTACGCGCTTGACATAGATGGCCCACAGCGACTCACAAAGAGTTACTGATTCCGATCAATAGCGATACGCCTTCTTCCTAGCAGGCTGACTTTCGTTGTGTACTGGAGAACAATGTTCAGCGCCACGCACCGAAAGCACTGCTGCTGCTGATGATGATGTCGACGACCGGACACCACCACACACGATGATTAGAACTGAATCCAATCAGCGGTTGAGGCCAGCATTGATAGCTAGTTGCTTGCAGTGAGCCTTTCGTTGTATACCGGAGAACAGCACCACTTACCATGTGGTGATGGAATAAACACCGTTTGGTGCTGACCAGATGGAATTCAACTTTGAAATCTGTGTTAGGGAAATCGCATTTCGCAGGCAATCGGTGATAATTTTAACTATCATAGCAACAGTTGCACATTCGTGCAATTTTCAATAGTGACATTTTGAAAAATGATAGTATTAAAATGTGCAAATGCGTAGGAATATTTTTGATCAATCGATGATAAAATGATTGGGATTGGTCCAGAGGAAGTTGAGTTATTAACGTTCAAAATCTTTCATAATTTTATTACATGTTCCATTTTCGGTTTCACAAAGTGTACCCCCATATAGAAATTACAGACGTAGTCCTACGTCAAATGATGAAGTAAATCCACACCAGTTGCAGTGAAAACGTGCATTCGAAGGTGAGTGAATGAAAATATATAGATATATGGATTAAAATAGCTGTACAAACAATGCGCCACCTTGGTCCGCGAAGAGTTTCATACCAAAATGTTCGTAAACATATATAGAAACGTTCCGTGAAGGTTCTAGTTGCTAATACTTGCTAATAATCTGATCCGGTGCATTTGAAATCATGGATGTTATTCACCGCATTCATCAATATTGAATACACTAATTAATTAAACTATTCCCATTTTGCTTAAAATTTATTCAATTTGACATTAAACTTAGTTTATTCATAGCGAATGATAAAAAATTAATACTCTCTTTTTAAAAAAAATAATCATCTCAAATTAAACCCAGTTTAATCATGGTTGATTAAATTGAATATAACGGGGTTTTTTTTTTTTTAATTTGAATCATTTTTGATTCTATTTAATATTTTTTGGTTGAATTTGAATCTTTTTGATTAAATATAAATATTCAAAAAGAATAAAATTTGATTCTGGAAAGATTATTTCAAATATCATCATGCATGACTACTTCCGAAGTGATCATGGCTCGGACTCAATAAGGTGAAGCGGGAATCTGCATACTTTTTAAGCTTGTTTGTTTTAATTTATCTTTTAGTGTAAGCACATCACTTGTCAAGCATGCACATCAAAGGAGGCGTATCTTGTGATCCCTTTCTTTACACTGGTGAACCGAACACGTTTTTTCTATTTTTTTATTTATCATCTTTGAGGAAATACGAACCCACGCACAAGGAAGAGTTTCGCGAGTCAACAAGAAGTTTGCTTCCATAAGTCTTTAGAGGTGGAAGTCTGAGCTTTTCCACATTTATATCGCTGTGAAGCAACTATAAACTCTAGAGAGAATTTATATCAGTAACTGTAACCCGTTCGATTTTGTTTGCAAACCTGGTTAAATTGTCATATTTAATTATCTTAAAGATAAATCGTACAGCTCAAACCTTTGTAGGGGTAAGAGGTGGGACCATCATCATCCTAGTTTACTCTAAATGCTCTTTTGTTAATAACTTTTCACCCAGTTGATGAAACTTCGTTCTACTTTAAGCAATTTGATGAAGTGCCCAACCGTTGAGCATCTACCTTTTGAGCGGACTTTTATTCAAGTAAATCGACAGTAAAAGTAGAAGTTAACTTACGAAATTAGCTCTCTCTAGATGGTCATTTATTCTAAGGTTGGAACGGAGCTCGTCCGTTTGAATATGCAAATGACAGCCATCCCCCAGTACGGTATCGCGCTTGATGCAGCAAGCTTTGGCACGTTAAACCTGTGAGGCGGTCGGGAGTGAAAAGAGGATGAGTTGAGGTGAAAGCCGTTCACGAGGCCTTCGACTCGCCGTTACCAACACTCGTGTGAGTTCAGCAGCAGTGCCCCCAGTTGAAGGGTTTCAACCGAGATTAAGCTCAAGTTTGAGTCTTTCCAACACTAGCGATAGTGTATACCACACAGTCCGCACCTGGCAATCCTCGAATAAAGTAACTCAGCAGAACAGCTGTCCCGATTCTTTATTCTTCGAAACCTTTTATAGAGATTAGTGACGTTTAACGCACGCGCACTAGCGGGAGCAACGCCGTGTAAAGTTGTTTATTATTTTCCTCTGGCTAACCTAAAAAATGGATGAAAGTAGATCTGTCAAAATGAGTTTGACATCGATTTGTTATGTATTTTCCTCGGATATTCACTAACACACTCTCACATATCGCACCAATACAACCGGACGTGAAAATTTCTATACACGAATTTATTAATCCAACTCTGCACAATAATTATTCCCCTCAATGTATAAAGCTAGACAGATATATTGCGATAGCATTTACACACTTAGAAAAATTGATGTAAATTTAGGTGCTCTGAGATTGACATATACGGGCGTCAATTTTGACATAAAATTGAATCATAATAGACGTACTCTCAAACTTTTCAGTCCCGGAGCACTTAATGTTACATGACATGTTTGTTTACGTCTCATCCTTTATGCCAAAGATGGATTCCGTTACGTGTAAGATTAGATATTACTAAGTGTGTAGACTTCTTTCATGGAAATTCGGTGTCTAATTCTTACATGAATTGATACTCCCCGAGTTAGGAACGGTACTTCTTTTTTTTTTACTCTTTTACTTTCGCGAACTACTAGATTAACCCAGCGCGCATAGCACACGACGCAACTATTTATAATCAACTGACCCTGAAATGTGTGACTTTGTCACTGCTGGTGTTAAGTTGTCGAGAGTGAATTTTCTCCATGCTTGGCATACACAGTTTTGGTCACGAACTGCTCATTTGCTAATAACTTTGCACACAGTTGACGGAACATAGTTCTTTTTGAAGCAGTAGATAGAATAGAGTGTAAGCTTGTTATAGATATGTAAAAAAAGTAGATTTTAATCACTAGCGTGCACAGGAATCTTGTGAAGGAGGGGCAATTGTTTATTTTTCTATGGTGCATTTAATCTGGGGATGGGGAGTACTCCAAAGTGCGTGGGAGATGGTGATGTCCACCCACCACTGTTTCTCTACTGTTCAATTTAGATAATTTTATTTATTTTTAACTCCGATGGTGGTTCATCTTCTTCAATGGAAACTGCTTTCAGACAGCCAATGGAATTGGCAATTTAATCCCATCGACAATGTCGATGATGATCAGTTCATCAAATGGTTGCAATAGTAGGGCTTTAACTGAAATGATACATTTGCTGCAATGTTGTTGCCTTGGTGGTTGGATTCAGCTGAAGTCACTTCAGAGGGTGGTGATAGCACCGAAAAACCGACATGAATGACCAATAAGAATCACATTCTCTGTTCGGATTTCTTCAGATTATTCTTTGGAATCACCATTTGCTAACAGCTGTTAGCAAACGGTGATTCCAAAGAATAATTCCTGAAGAAATCCGAACAAAAATCAAAGAATTTAGTTTCCAATCCGTCTCCCTCTTGCAAATGGATCTCGCTTTACTTTAGTGCAGATCGACAGATCGATTCCTGTAAACTAATCGTGTATCTTCACACTTTACATCTTAGGTTAGGTAACCTAAAGCTGACTGATCGACCGGTACTTGTGCTATAATTATTCTAACTAATTTTCAATAAATTAAGATTTTATTTCACCGTTATACTATTTAGAGGAATTACAATGTTTTAATAAAACCACGCTACCACGTTCGGTGAATAATAATTGTTTTTTGTTTGTTTTGATTACGGTCTTACGTATGCGCTTTCTTGTTCATGCTGCTCCGAGTTGCCAGTATTGCTCCACTTCAACTTTGCTCCTGCTGCTACAACCAGAACTGAACCTTCTTCTCGAACTACATTTCCTTCTCACACTTTAATTTGTCGCCTTCAGCCGCGCCATATGGTTCGGACAGATTTTCTACGATGACCTTCTTCGCGTCTTGAAACTGCTCGTGCATCTTCTTACGCTCTCTAGCGAACTTGGCTTCTTCTTCCAGCTATCTCTGCAGCATCTCCCGTTCCTCCTTCAGTTGTTGCTGTTTCAACTTCCTATCTTGCAGAAGCTTATTTTCGAGGAACTACTTCTCCTTCTGCCTCCGCTTTTCCAGAAGAACACGTTCTATCTCGAGGCGCTTTTCTCGCAGAATCATCTCATCCTCCAAAGCCTTCTCCTTTGCGCGCTGTTCTTCCTCCATCTGGCGTATTGCATCGTTCAGACCCATGGTCGAGTCCGAAATAGATGTTCCACCTTCGCTTTTGGACGTCGAGCTCCCTTTCTTGCTTCCGGTATTTTTCGGTGCTTTCGGTACCTGGAGTTCATTGCTGCACTTGTCACAGCTCCAATCTGCGTCCTTCATAACGTCCGTCACTCCGACGCAGGAGAAATGAGCCCACAATTGGCAAGTATCGCACTGTACCATGTCGCTTATTTGGTTCGACTTCCTGCATTTCATGCAATCTCCCACGGTCGAGTCCATCCTTTAAAGTAGTAGTAAATTCTTTGATTTTTGGTCGGATTTCTTGAGGAATTATTCTTTGGAATCACCGTTTGCTAATAGCTGTTAGCAAACGGTGATTCCAAAGAATAATTCCTGAAGAAATCCGAACATTCTCCTTTGCCATACACACTGCGTCGACAAGTACAAGGTTCAAACAGTGCGCATAGCAGTGAACAAACAGTATATTGCTCTTGATCAATCCAATCTTGATCAGTGGTGTTGAGTACTTGGCACTGATGAAGTCTGCAAGAAGTAGACAAAATATGCGTATCTGTCAAAAGAAAATAAACCGACACACTCAAAGCTCTTCATAAAGGTGTATTGCTATTTTCGTCCTTGGCTTGTACTCCAGCACTGCTGCTAGCCATTGGGCTATCGGTACTCTCTTCAAATTTTCCTCAAAATCCCTTTAGAATTTCACTCAAAATTCAATTTTCTAGTATTCTGTTCGGAATTATGTTGGAACTATCTGCAGGATTCACTAGAAATTATTCGCAGATTTTTCTTGGACTACTCCCCAGAATCCCTTGGAACTGAACGCAGATTTTTTTTAGGACTCTCCTAAGAGCTCTTTTGATATTCTTCTCAGAAGTCCAATTGAATTATGTTTAGATCTCTTCATGATTTTTTCTCAGAACACCTTGAAAGGCAAATTCCTTTAGAGTTTCAGAGTTTTTTTTTCCCGGAATGAGCTAGAAAGTATCCTCGGAATCCGCTTGAAATTTTGTTCCCTTTGAAATTTCACTCAAAATTTGATTTTCTCGGTATTCTTTTTGAAATTATCTTGGAACTATCCGCAGGATGCACTAGAAATAATCTGTAGATTTTTTTGGGATTCTTCCCAGAAATATAAATAAAAAAAAAATAAAAACTGTCCTAAGAATTCAATATCTTTGAGGTTCTTCTCTGAATATTTTGGAACATTTTTTTCTCAGAACACTTGGGAACTGAAATTCTCCTAAAGTTTCAGAAGAATTTCCTAACGGCGCCGGTGGTGTAGTGGTAAGCGTGATTGCCTCTCACCCCAGCAGGCCTGGGTTCAATCCCAGTCGGCGCCGCCGAGATGTTCTGAGGCATAACATCTCTGATCACGCCTTCCTTCGGATGGGAAGTAAAGCCGTTGGTCCCCGGTTCATGAGTTGATGGGTCGATTGGTAGGGTCCAGGTGTGGGAGCTGCCTTCCTGGCACGTCGGTAGCATTGGTGCTCAGCACGGAAAACAAGATCGACGGAAATTCTTCCCAGCATATGCTTGAAATTATCATCGGAATTCCCTTGATATTTTTCTCAACATTCCTTTGGAATTTCATACAAAATTTGATTCTCTCTGTATTCTTTTCGAAATGATCTTGGAACTATCTGCAAGATTCACTAGAAATTATTCGCAGAATTTTCATGAAATTATCCCCAGAAATCTTTTCTTTTGGAACTGTCTTCAGAATTCAGTACCCTTTACGTTCTACTCGAAAATCAAGTTTAATTTGTCCGTCCATTCACCAAAACGTTGTAGTTTTTCTACCAGAAATGTTTAATAAATCTTGCCCCTCCATTCACCAGAACTGTACAATTTTTAGATCAGAAATTTTCAATACAAACTTGCCCCAGAAAATTTCAAACCAGAAAATTTGAATTGACCAGAACGATGTAAATTTTCCACCCTTGATGTTCAATTAAAATTGCTTCTCCAATATTCTGATTGGTGCCGATTTCCTTTGTCCATTTCCACCAGACATTTTCAAATAAAGCTTGCCCCTGTTTTCATATTTTTCATCATAAATTTTCAGTAAAGCAGCTTCCCTCCAATCATCAGAATGGTGCAAATTTTACGCCAGAAATTATTATTAAAATTTGTTTCTCTATTCAGCAAATTTAACACAAAATTTTTTCAAAAAGCTTGCCCTTCCGTTCACCAGAACAGTGCAGATTTTCCTACAGAAATTTTAAATTTAGCTTAAGTTTAAGTAAAGCTTGTGCCTTCATTTACCAGACTAGTGCAAATTTTCCACCAGAAATTTTCTGTTCATTTAATTTATCAAAGCAATGCAAATTTCGCACCAGAAATTTTAAAAGAGCATGCCACTCCATTCACCAGAATCGTGCACCAAAAATTGTCAGTGAAGTTTGTTTCACCATGCACCTTAGTGGTGAAATTTTCAGGCTTTGCCTCTTCATGCAGAATTGTGCAAATTTTTGAATGAAGCTTGCATTCATCAGAACGATGCAAATTATGCACCAGAAAAAAATAATAAACCTTACTTTTACATTCACCACAGTGTTGCAAACTTTCCACCATAAATTTTCAGTTAAATGTACACCTCCAAAATTTTAGCGCGATTCATTTTTAGAACCAGAGTTATTCATTTTGATAAGTCATACCTTGATGACATTGTTACACCAGAAATATTCAATAAAAATCTTTTTCTTCGATTTATCACCACGAAGGTGATTTTTTTAACCTTAAATTTACGCTTTTCTTTTAGCGCCTTATTAACAACATAGGAAAAAAAATTGCACCTGAATTTTTTTGTATTCACCAATGGCCAAAAAATTTCATTGAAGTTTGTCCCTTCATGCACCTTAGTGGTGAAATTTTCAGGCACCATCTCAAAGGAATTGGCGCAATAAAAGGGTTTCAATTTTACCTTCAAATCAAGTTATCAATAAATCTAGATATTTTTTATCATAACTTCGAAAATGTGGAAATGAAAATCTTATTTATAAAAGGTGGGGCAGTTGCCCCACCTTGCCCCACCCTGTGTACGCCAGTGATTTTAATGCTAGTAGTAAACTGTATTTGTTTTTGCGTTGTAAGAATGAGGTGAGAAATGCTCACTACACATCTCGGAATTTAAGTGTTAAATTGATTAGTGTTGATTCAAGTGTTAAGCTTTACCTAATCTTCGCATATCTATAGTAAACAATGAGCCTAATCTATCAATTACTTTAAAGAAAAATAAATTTCAACATCTGAGTGAAAAGTTTTTACCAAATGAGCAGTTGGTGTGTTCAACTGTGCATGCCAAGCATGATTTTCTCCTTCCATATAGGGGTCTATTACTGGTCAATTTCCTACTTGGAATGATGTTGAAATTAGAGGTCTTTGCATCACCTCGTATTTAACCAGCTTGAAAATAATATGGAAGAGATTCTTCTCAAGGATATGCGATAGTAACAATTCTCTATTTTCTAACTTTTTACTGGACCCTTCGATTCTGGTCCTAGCTTCTACTGATCTGAAAGGCCTACTCTGTACCACAGTAATGACCCGATTTTGTCAGCCCCTGTTATTGCACATTCAAACGTCTGTTGAACCGGTGCTGTCTATCGGGTGAGGTGAGGACGATTACAGTTCGGAACACCGATACAAACAAATCTGACTCTTCCAGTGTTTCGTTGCTCGGGTACAGTAACGGAAAACACGGACTAATTACACTGTTGAACAAGGTTTTATCCGATGGAACACAGGATACAGAACACTTATGTTTGGTCAGTTTGCAGGTACGATTACTTACAATTAGGATGGTTACAGCACGGTTAACTTAAGACTAAGTCGCCTAAAGACTAAAAGCATATTTGTATGGGCTGGAAAGCTCTTTTTATAGTCTTCAGAGACTTAACACATTGAAACGGGTGCTGATTCTTAACCGAGCATCTCGAAAATGGCCCTTATTTACTTTGTTACATAAAAGATAGCTCGGTAGTTCTTGAGCACTTCGTAACTGCTCAATTCATGATCCTGACAGTGGGACTTTCCTAATTTGACCTCTTTTGAAAATCTTTTCTATCGTTCTACCAAACCCATGCGCTTTTACAGTAGTCTTATTGTACCAAAATATACCTTATATATCCATCTTGAAGATGAATGATAAAGATGTGGATTTAAAATTATGTGAAATTATTGAAAAATAAAAGTCTGATGGGGCTGAAAATCGGGTCATTACTGTATTGATAACTAAGTCATCTGGCTCAATACTCTGCATTAGCAAGTTTAATCATGTTGATGAATTCGCGCAATCGATGCAGTTATGTTTTGAAATATGACCGTTGCCTCTGAGTTAACGATCTCCCAATGAACACGTTATGTAACGTTTATTAACTTGATTCTAAAGATCGCATTTAGCTGATATTTGGTTAACTGACCTACGTTTATTATGTGTTTAGTTAAGCGGTACAATTCTTGCTACAATTTAAATTCTATTGAAAAATGTATAGAACTATTACGAATAATTCTCTACAAGGATTATTGTTAGGATTTGGGGTTGTTGCTATAGAGTAGGATCCGAGCGCACAGTGAATAGAATAGGTGAATCACAACATTTGAGTTCACACCAATGCGGTTTTCTCTTTCCATTTTTGTGACGCAAATTTGAGGACAGCTTCTCATCTGAACACAAATCTACTGTGTTTACGTGTTTATCATAGTGTTGTTATGATATACTTCGTACTTTGGATACTAGCGACACTTACGTCTCTTCTGAAATTCTCAGTAAGACTACTTTCAGGAATAATGCTGGGGAGTAAACATTGGTTCCAATCTAAACAAGAGTAACAAAAGCATGACTGTCGCTATTCCCGGCTACGCCCATCTTTACCATAACTAGGGATAGGGAAGGAAATGTTGATGTAGTACTTACTTAACGAGAGGCCACCGACTTAGCGACACCCTCATAAGTGCTACGGAGTTGGAGGGTTGGGTAGGGTATTCGGTTAGGATTCGCCTCAAGTTGGCGATGCAACCAAAAGTATGTATTGTTTATTTGTTGTTTATTTAATCTCTCGATAGCCGGCTATCGAGAGAACATATTAATTTTGTTTAGTGATAATGAATTTTAAGAGTCATGACGGAGAGCTTGGGATTAAACCCATAATTTTCTGCTCAGTAAGCAAAAACGATCCCTCCAGGGTCATCGAGCATCTCAGAACCATAACGCTTCGCGACAATACAGGACTACGTTTTCGTTTGATATGCAAATAGTTTCCGAGGTTAATGTTCAATATCAAATATACAAATGATGGTGGCGATCTATTGTTTTACGTGACTATTGGAACCTCAAAATCTTTAAGAAAATCCATGGTTCGTAAAGTGAGTGCAGGGTTATTTTAAATATATATTTTAAATGAGCTAATTTTATGAAAAATATAGCATACCATCCATAAAAAACAATTATACAAAGATTAATTTTGTCCAATTTTTTTCTCAAAATTTAAACTCAAATTATTCAAATCAAACAGACTCTTCAATTGGTACTATAATTCCAATGAGCCCAAATGCATGGCGTCAAAATGTCCGGGAAATCGAATGGTACTGGCCACATCTTGTGCGGAATTCTATTACTGGTTCATTTTGCTCGATTTCCCCTCGTACTCATAAAAAATCGTATGTCATTCAATAACATAAATTGCCGCATTTAGCTTCCTAGTGCATTACCAGGAAGCACCGTGTTAATTTTTTTTTCTAAAAAAAAAGGAAGCTTAAAGCTTGAGCTTGAGCTTGAGCTTGATTGACCGCCCAAGGTTGCTACTCTGTTACTGCCAGATCAGCTGTAATTACACAGAGAACCAATAGACGATGCTTGGGACTAGCAATCATCCTCAGTGTGTAAAAACTGGTGATCTTAAATTAGGCAATACCAGCGCCGGCCGCGCCCGAACACAGGTCAAGAAAGGAATGGGAAGGATTGTGTTGACATGACACTCGCTTTGATGGAAGCCGAGAACACCTCTGCACTTCCACGATGAATCACTGGGATGTTGGATAAGAGGGTTGGGTTAGCAGCAGGGTTCGTTTTGGTAAACGATAAGCTGAATTGATATCCTAACGATCATATAACGCAAAGGAGCTTGGGACTAAACTCACGGTCTTCTGCTCAGTAAGCAAAAACGTTTGCCACTAGGCAGACGAGCACCTTTTTAATCACCGAGTTGCTGTTATTACCATGCAGTCATATTAACAAATAAAACGATTGACGAATCTTAAATGTGGATGGGCCTGAGATTAGACTCATGATGTTCTGCTCAGTAAGCAAAAACGGTTGCTCTAAGGCCACCGAGCCCCTCATATCACATAATACCGTTGCTCAAATTTGTGTATCAATTCAAACCCGGAACCAACGACAACAACGAGTTTCGCAAAATACACGATGCACAAGCGATTTTACCATAAATCTCTTTGATATGTAAGGACCTGGGACCGCGTTTTTCTGCTCAGTAAGCAGGCCACTGTAACCGACGATCTTTCAAATCCAAAAACTAAAAACTACGTAAAAGTACTCAGGCCTTCATTAAGTTCCACTTTCACGCGACGTTCAATGACAGGGTCCTATCCAGGATTACATCTGAAAAATCCAAATCTGGCCAACGCCCACCTAAACCTGTTCTAATCCACCTGAAATGACTAACGAATGGAAGACTTTGACTACCCATCCATGCAATAGTCTCATTCCGTGCCTTATGGCAACTTGATGATTCTATTGCGCTCATCTTTTGGCACCACCCAGGGGAGACTTGGTCCTGTACCCAATGCTTAACTTATCTCCATTCCACTCAGCTACTCGCAATTTCTTGAGATATAGTGGGCGGAATATTATTATATGAGACAATTCAATGCAGACGTCTTTCCAAATTTGGCAGATCGACAGGTAATCGGTGAGTTACCACGATAGTTGCTATTCAACAACTCGACAACGTCTCATCGTCAACGCCTGCTATGATAATTTCCCATTGCAGACGCCAACGAAATGACGTCATCGAGCTATCGATTAACTACCCTGGTTATCGCCTGGTACCTTATAGCACGATGCTAGGAGGCGAACCGGAAGAATCGATGAGTTACCTCTCCCCCTAAAAAAAAAAGGAAGCTTAAAATTTGAATTGCAAAGCTTCCATCATTGAGTTACTTTAGAAAATGATAAATTTTCCGCAACTTCTCTGTTAAAATGATTCTAATCGATGGGAACTCATTCCCCAAAACGTGCAAAAAAAATATTAGCACCTCGGCTCCGTTTAGCTCCTAGAGACAATGAACCTTCCAAAAAAAACACCATAGGAAAACAATCCCGGGGAATGCAGTAGTGCTAGTCTTATAAAGTACAACGAGGCAAGTTGAAATGTGCGGAGAAGTTGAAACGGTACGTGTATCTCTTAGCGGTAGTGAACATTCACTGTAATTATTTTTGAGAACCATTGTGTAGTACCGCAAACTACTAAATAAGAAATAATCTCAGTGATTATTCATCTCCGATATCAGATACACCTACCGTTTCAACTTTCCCACGCGTTTCAACTTGCCCCGGTGTACTTTACTGTCTAGAATGCAGTAAATGGTTCATTTCGCCCAGTTGTCCCCCTCATGCTGGAAAAGTATTAAATTCGACGGCAATATGGTTGGTTGGTTGGTTGTCTTTATTAAGGAGATTTTCAGCCAGACGTTGGTTCATCTTCGAACGGCAATATTTATAGTATGAACCCACGTATACCTGTGAAAAACATGACAGGACAGTTGGTTAACATTCCTTTCAAAACCACTCAGTTTGGTAAATGGGTTGCTCTCTTGTTGGGTTCAACAAAGTTGCAGATAAGAAAGTTTACTACCATGAAGGTTTCTCTTAGAAATAAAAAAAAGTTTATTTTCTTCCGTAGGATTTGTCCTTTGTTTGTGTTCAATCGGTTCTAAATCAAATGAGTTAAAATTTTTAGAGAACGATCAGAAGCCAAGCGAGCCAAAAATTCAAAATGTGTATCAGATCCCAAAATAACGTTTCTGTTATCATGTTTGTGATTCTTTCAGGATGGGACTTAAGAGTATTGCATTCATAATTGCAATGCATCAATTTTCAATTCCATGTTGCATTAAACTCTGCCTTAATTGCGTTTTCATTAACGAAATTCTTACAATGTACCATCGATGATTGAAAATCAGATCACAACTGCATCCCCCGGTCTTCAGACACCACCAATATGATTTCCATAACAATAAGGAAGCAAGCGTGACCTTCACCTTCAAACGCAATACTTTATGGAGTCCCGTGATCCATCATTTGTCCCGTCCACCATCATTACCGCACAAAGAACGATGCGTCCCCATAAATAACCGTGCACTCAACCGAACGACAACAGCTCCGGCCGGTAAGAGCCCTCCGTTGGGTTCTCGTGTAATATTCATTACCCTGGTTGCATATAAATTTCTCATTAATTGCCCACAGGATCCATGTTCTAGAGCAACGATCGTCATAAATCTCAAGGAACACCAGCGGCACCCCGGCACCGAACTCGCTCGAGAACCTATGTTATTTTTTGCAACCTTCAGCAACTCCACCGCACACGGATCTAAGCGAAAATCCATGTCGGGAGCTGGCTGCTGCAGTTCAACTTTCTTCCTCATATTTGTGTACCTTCTCCTTCCTACTCCTGCTCCAGCCACCCAGCCTCCTTCAGCAGCTATTAATAGGATAATTACCTTCCCTCGAACGGCTCCTGCCCACTCCCATCCGACGGCCGACGAAGAATAAGAAAACCATCCCCGAGGCAATCGATAAAATGATTTAATGCTGAAAGTTAATTAAGCACGACGTAGTTGTGCTTCATTTGCATAAAGCCGGCTTCACCCCCCCCCCCTTCCACATATTACCGTTTCAGCACAAAGCTCTGCTCTGGGTTTAAACTATGTACATACTTGGCGAATGATAGTGATCGACGAAAGAAGGAGACGCTTGGTGATTAGTTTCAGTTAATAACCTCACTTAGTGCACGTATCGGCATTACAGATTTGCTTTGTCGGGTTGGGCTGCAATTCTAATCATTTACGGCGTTACCGGTTACATGGGGGGGAGTGTTTTATGGAGTGAAATATTTATCACTCAGGTTTAGTTACGATAGAAAAAAAAAACAGGTATATGTAGGTGCATACCTCTCGCTTATGACAGTAATGTGATAATTTGCATTTCCTAGTTCCAGCATCAGTCAGCACCCTCCAGTGGATAAGAATTTATGAACTGGGTGAATGAGTGGATTGTCTATTGAAAATCCACAGAGAAGGGTGGCAGAAGTTCGTCGTTTGCATTGGGAAAAAACTTCGGAAACCTTGGACGAGACAGGGTGTTTTCTGTAATTTTCGAATATTTATTTTAAAATTAAATACATAAAGCCTTAAAAATGTAGTTTAAGGTGAGTGGGCCTGATGTATTAAGTAAGCTTAGTCAAATGGATCTATTTTGCTTCCCGCTTCCTGCTTACCGACACCATTACCGCACTTACGGAAATTTCGTGTGCTCCACAATTCGAAGCAGAAAAAATCCAATTGACATGGCTTACTTACCCTTTCAATCTCACTCACCATAAACTACATTTGAAATTTTAGGGTTTTTTAGATTTCATTTTTAAATAATTATACGGAAAGTAGCCAAACTAGCGGAAGAAAGCCCTATCATAATTGCTATATGCTTGAAATAAAACTAATTTATGATCAGTTCAAATTTCTCCCACAGTGACTAACGCTGCCACTCCGTGGAAGGTTTACAAGTTTTTTATCTCCATTTTCAACGACGACAACGACGCTAGGTAGGGCCTCTCGGATCAGACGATCAGTCCTTTACATTAAACGACCCACGCTTTACATATTGCCATCGCGAGACACAACAGATATTAAAATGTGCGTAATTCTACGCTGCTGCTTGTCGAGACTAATTAAATTATGCTAATTATCGGGCTGTGACACTAGCTGTTTAAACAAGCTATTATTTTCGGACGCACAACCATTGAGTTGGTCATTTCCGTTACAGTTTTTTTTCTCCCTTCTCGAATCGGACTTTGATCCAATCGGAGTCGGATGGTCATCAATCTTTCACGATGCAATTTGCATGTGTACACTAGGGAGAGTGGGAAATGCAATTTCCCTACTGCCTGTAAAAAACTGGCATGCTTCCATAGACGATACGTTTGATTTTGTAAATCATTGCATGGAAATGGAAATCCCTTTCACCATATTCTAATTGAACATGGTCAGGAGCAACCTGCCAGTTTTTTGTACACGAAAAAAGTTGGTACCCCCTTGATTATTTTGATAGCGTAAGGTACTGTAACCAATTTGTTACCTTAAACCAAGGGGTTGGTCACTCTGCACAGTGTGCTAAAACAGATTTGGGTACACTCTTTGGCATAGTTTGGCACTATGCATAGTGGTTGAAATCGTCATTTTCTTGCGCTTAGTTAATACCTCCTTAGTTTTTTTTTAAACTTTATTTAAGAGATTTTTAGTTTTATACCTCCTTAATTATGGAGTTTAGAGATAGGGTAACTACAGTAAAGTTTTTCAATATGCTACTGCGTTTCTTTCGATGTTTTCAGTTAAAAGATTAATCCCCTGAAAGTGAGTCATAGACAATATACGGCATACAATCGCTTATATTCGCATATGATTACTATCATTTTGATGTAAATTTCTTGTAGTTTCAGATGCACTACCCGAGCAAAGCTGAAGATCAAATTGAAATCAAAATTTACTGTTATGATGTAACTTATTTTGAAGACTCCAGTTGATCTCATTTTGGTTGACTTAACGGTTAACACAGCAAAAATGAGAGCAAAATTTTACACTGTTGAAGCAAACGGAAAACTAATCCTGCTTTCAATGAAATCAATTTGATTACTGATTTTGCATTCATAATGTTTAACTAAATACGGGCCTAGAGTAAATGGTTACCATTCATGTTTCTCAAGCTGAAAGACTTAGGCTCCAATCTCACCGCGGGAAAGTCACGAATAACCTAGAATGTGTTAAACAAATCAGATAAACGATAATCATTAGTTCAACGACAGATGAATTTCAATTAAATTTTAAACAAGACGTAAACAGCAGAACTTCAAGTTAAGTTGCTTTCATTTAAAACGTCTTGACTGCATAATGAAAGCACAATATGATATCAGACTTATGTCGCAACATTTGAAATCAAAACGAGTATTCATTATGATAGGAACTGCACACTTTAATATCGATTTGCTTTCATTTTGTTAACCGACTTTGCCCGGGTAGAGGTACAACCTTGTATATTAAATAGTTGAAAAAGTAAATATTATATCTCACTTTTAGGGGGATTAATATTTTAACTGAAAACATCAAAAGAAGGACAGTAGCATGTTAAAAAATTTCTTTGGCGACACCATATCTCTAAATTCCATAAAAAAGGAGATATTAATTAAGCGCACGAAAATGACGATTTCAACCACTGTGCCATGGTATAAATTTTCATGATCGTTGAAGCTACTGGCAACACTTGACTATATCTGCGCCTGCGCAGCGCATGTGTTAAATAATTGTTGTTCACACAATCCAATCTTTGGATTCGTTTAACAGCAAGCGCGAATTTTCGGCCAAGACCCACCATAGATTCTGCAAAACCGTGTTGGATTCCCCAGCAGCGAAAATCCTAATGCCTGCCCGAAGCAGTACACTTTTAATAGCAGAAAATACATCAAAACCAAGGCAATCGGTACTATTTAAGCTGAAAATGAGAGAATAGCTGACTACGGACTAATGGCTGGAAGGTAAATAGTCAAATCAAAACAATCGAGCTACCCTGACCAGAACGATCGAAGTTGTTCGTCGATAAGCCGAGCTGTGATTTTTTGCAGCCGGTGCTGGTTGTGTGTGGTAAGTGTGACTGCTTTCTCACCCCAATGGGTCTAGGTTCAATCCCGTTGGGATTTTCCTGAGGCATAAAAATCTCTGGATAGATAGAGGAGATTTTTTTTTGACGTAGGACTACGTCTGTGATTTCTATAGCGGGGGTACGCTTTGTGGAAACTGAAAATGGAACATGTAACAAAATTATGAAAGATTTTGAACGTTAATAACTCAGCTGCCCCTTGACAAATTTCAATAATTTTATCACCAACCGATCAGAAATATTTCTACGCATAGGTTGAATTTATATAATTTTTCAAAATGTTACTATTGAAAATTGTACGAATGTGTAACGGTTGCTATGATAATAAAAATTATCATCGATTGCCTGCGAAACGCGATTTCCCTAACACAGATTTCAAAGTTGAATTCCGTCCGGTCTCACCAAACGGTGCTTATTCAATCACCGCGTGGTGAGTGGTGGTGTTCTCCAGTACACAACGAAAGGCTGCCTGCAAACAGCGAGCTGCAGCCCACATGAGCGTCCATAGAAGGCGGAAGAAGCCGCACCACTAATGGTCGGATTGGATCATTGTCTCTTGGTTCGGATTCCACTGCTTGTTGTGTTGTTGCTTAACCGGGTTGCCAGACATGCCATTATTCACAAGCAAACAATGTCAGTCCGACGACTGGCACTCTCGGCATAGCTGGGGCACACGCGAGGCACACTGAGAAAAAGTTGGCCCAAAATGAGTGTGTAGAGTGAGCTAACAAATTTGTTCCAGAAACCGTAGGTTTTTGGCCCCAACTTTTTTCTTGTAAAAAAATCAGTATTCATGGCATCGCTTCATCAGTGGGAACCAGAGTGACCAAAGGAGCCTGTGCATTGAAGCTGTCCTGTTTTGATTTTGCTGCTGCTTTATTTTCCACAGGTTTTGAAAAAAATAGTGCAAAAATTGTAAGTCTCTTTATGCTGGAGGATTTTTGACGATCGTAACTTTTTCAATATATTCGCAAGTGTTCAACAAATATGTGTTAGGTTATTTAAAAAATGAAACGAAAGGATATTTTAGATTACAGCGGGTGAAAAAAACTGTGCAGTTACAAAGTCGAAATTCATTAAGATCCATCTGATTGTTAATCAATTAAAAATACCTATTTACAAATGCAGAAATAACTCGATTTTGACAGCCCCTCCACGCACCATACCTTAATCTTTCAATAATTTTTTCGTAACTGAAATTCAAAATATTTCTCATTCATCTACAAGATGGACGTTTAAAGTATTCTTTGGTGCAATAAGACCACTGAATAAGCGCATGGTTGTCAAATGTTCTATTATAAAAGATTTTCAAAAAGGTGGCTGATTTCAAAACTTCATATCATATTCATTATAATGTTACATGAAGCAAAAAAAAATACAATCTGTTCAATAAACCCTTGTAAGAAAGACGTCATTCTCACAAATCGATATTTTTGGATTACGAACTTTTGACCTTTTGATCTTTCGACAAACTGTCCTTTAGATCTTTTGTCTCTCTACCTTTAGACTCTCGACCTTTTGCCTCTCAACCTTTTGTCTCTCGACCTTTTGTCTTTTGACATTGCTTTTTAGTATAGTAACTTTAGTACTTTTGCGTCATTTGTAACTTGAACGGAGATGAGATAAGAACTCGTGATGGCGTGAGAAGTCTGGATGTTACCCACTATGCAAAGGTCGTCCCCACTGACTTTCGACCTTTTGCCATAGATTCTATAGTAAACTTAAGATATGTTGTTAACTAATAAACGATTACTCAATGATTTTTGAATCTTATTTTACCCTGTAAAAACCAGCCAGTATCTACAGCTGCAGACGTATTGAATTTTACCAGAAGTGCCCGTTAATTTCGATGAAAAATCGATGACAAAAAACTACAAGGGATAGCCATATGGGGTTGTACCCAAAAATGACGTAGGACTACGTGGTCTTATATCGTAAATGCTATTTGTTAACTGCAGCATGAGCTTGTAATTTGTGTAGGAATAGAGCCAGAGTTGCGACCTATCACAATCACGATTGTCAAACAGCTGATGGTAGTAACGGTACATTCCAATCAATGGGCTTGTCGAAGCACTCTCCGTGACCATCCATCAAGTTGACGAAAGAAGTAAAAAGCAACTGGTGAATGTCGTCTTCGGTGTTGATCCATCACCGATCTGGTCATTCCCGACAATCACGACACTCATCTGTGCTCGTTTTGAAGCAGTTGCTGCTTTGATTGCTTATGTGAGTGTGTTGGTGAGTGAGCCCAACAGCTTCCGATTAATTTTGCCAGCTTTGTTTGTAACTCACACAGTCAAGCGTGGCGAGACGAACTTGGAATGCATAGATATTGTTTTCATTTTCTTCTGTTGAATCACTTTTTCTCATCATCGTACTGCAGAAGTCTTCACTGTTTTCTTTGTGCTTTCATCATCAGCAGCGAGTGTTACGTTTTGCCTGTCAGCGGCGACCATTACTGGTGATTGTTGTTTGCCATGGCTCTACCTCTCACTGCGTGACAAAACGTTCTGTCACTGATAGTCGGTTGATACGTTGACGAGTGTCGAAGTGAATGTCATGATATTTTGCTTGTAGGAAGCCTTTCGTTGTGTACTGGAGAACAATGTTCAACCTCACGTGCCGAAAGCCCTGCTACTGCCACTGCTGCTGATCCGACGACCGGACACCACGACACACGATGATTGAAACTGAATCCGATCAGCAGTTGAGGCTAGCTGCTGGCGGGGAGCCTTTCGTTATGTTCTGGAGAACATCACCACTCACCACGCGGTGATTGAATAAACAACGTTTGGTGAGACCGGATGGAATTCATCTTTTAAATCTGTGTTAAGGAAATCGCATTTCGCAAGCAATTGGAGATAATTTTAATTATCATAGCCAGGCATGGAAAATCATTTACATTCATTTCATGCAATCATTTACATTCATTTGCTGCTAACTTTTTTCATCAACAGCAATCTACAAAATGATGTATTGAACTTTAGTAGGTTTTGTTATTAGCTACAACTTTTGCCCATAACTCAAATCTGTATCTCTTATGCATCACGAATTAGAGCGGGCAGAACTTGTTACTGTTTTTCAGTGAATGTAAAATACATTCACTGAAAAACAGTAGCGGCTTCTGTTCGCTCTGGTTCGTCATACATAAGATATACGGATTTGAGTTGTTAACAAAAGTTTTAGCTATTAACAAAACCTTCAAAAACTCTATACATCATTTTGCGGAAATCTGTTGATGAAAAAAGTTAGGGGCAAATGAATGTAAATGAATGCACGAAATGAATGCAAATGATTTACCATGCCTGATCATAGCAACATTCTTGAAATTTTCAAAAGTGACATTTTGAAAAAAAAAAAAATGATAAATTCTTTAATTCAACATATGCGTATAAATATTTCTAGTCGATTGGTGATAAAATTAATGAAATTGGTTAAGGGGCAGCTGAGTTATTAACGTTCAAAATCTTTCATAATTTTGTTACAATGGAACATGTATTCGGTTTTCCCAAAGTGTATTTCCATATAGAAATCACAGACGTAGTCTTACGTCAAAATAATTCGCGATTTTACGCGTTGTATGATGTTATGAACGGTCGTGTATATTTTCTCTCGCTTTTGTTTGTATTTGTCGGCAGAAGCGACAATAAGCCGTGCTTGATAACTGAGTGCTTAATTTTGCTGCGTGTTTTTCTTCCGTGGATTTGGAAATTTTTGTACACTTTGGGGGAGTTTTTGGTTTTTGGATTTTTCAAAAAAATGCATTTTTTTTGGCTTAAAATGTTCCTTGGGATGTATACTTTAATTTAGAAGAGACTCTAAGTCCGCCAGAATATTCCTTACCGCTTTACGAAGCGATTTCCTAAAACATGTACCGGCGCGCTGAGAGAGCACTTTTATCTTTAAACGCGTTTATCTCGAAACGGGGTTTTTCAAACTGGCGTGGGAAATAACTCTAACCAGTTATCATCAAATTTGGATATGTTCAGAATTAGATTCTGCTTTGAAATACGTATCCATATTTTCGATTTTGTCTAAAATGAATTTTTAATCCACGATTTTGTAAGCATTTTTAGGGTGAAAAAATGGACTTTTTTTCTTAAGGCCACAACTTTTGAAAAACATAATTTAAAAAAATCGGAATACGTATTTCTAACCCAAATTTCATTACTAATCAGGATTTTTGTTCGATTTATGTTCCAGGATCATATGGAAAGGAGTATTTTCCCACGCCGTTTTCCGACTTCCACGTGAGGACGCCCGCGCGACCTGGTGAACCGGCCACTGGGAGACGCCAATCGAGTTAAAAAAAAATACATATTGTAGTTCGAAGGATGACTAATAAATGGGTTATAACATATTTGCCCTCCCTGAGTGTTTTATTGCTTAAAAAAATTAACGAAAATGCCTTACTTTTTGGACGTTCAAAGTGTACTACCCCCTTAAACATCATTTGTTTGTGATGTAATCAAGGAATCAAAAATATCTCCAAATGACAAAATGACACACGATCAACGAACCGAATAATAACGCTATGTCAGAAGTGCAAAGCAATGATGATATAATCTTCTTCCTTCTTTTTCATGACAAGCAGCCCGTGCGACACAACTCACTCGGGGCGGTAGAAGGAAACGAGAAAATTGTTGGCAAGCTGCGTCACGAAGTAAAGCCGAACATGATACACGTGTGTTAATGGGATTTTTTTTTTGTTATGTCTTTTCTCGATTCATATCAAGCTATGTCCTCATCCTTCTTCTTCTTCTTCGTTGCATGTCAAGCTTATTGCATATTGCATATTAGCTTATTGCGTGCTCTCAACTTAGTGTTCTAGATGCACTTCCACAGTTATTAATTGAGAGCTTTCGATGCCTGTATCATTTCTGCATTGGTATAATTGTGTGGCAAGTTCAATCATACTTTTATGCCCAAGGAAGTCGAGACATTTTCCAACCCGAAAAATTCCTAGACCGGACTGGAAATTGAACCCAGCCACCTCCAGCATGGTCTTGCTTTGTAGCTGCGCCTTTACCAACTGAGCTAAGGGAGGCCCCATCCTCATCCTCATCCGTGTATATTGCAACAAAGCAGGCAAGAAATATATCATTATCCTTCTGCCACTCGGATCGAGCTTTGTTACAGAGCGAGTTTGTCATGGTAGTCGTAGCAACCATTTTGTCTGTATCGTTGGTTGCTTTATGTGTTAGGATTCGCTGGATGTAATTGAGTATCAAGGCTGCGATCCATTTCATGAGTTTTCTCTTAAATATGGCACTTTGAAAATAAATAAGTTTGTTTGAAAATCTCCCTGTTGCTGATAGGCTGATTTTCGAGAACGTGTCTGTCAAAACTGATTCCTTGTCTGACAAAAATAAGTTTGCTATTCAAGCAGGTTTATTTGAAAATTTTCCCGTCGGTCAAATTAAATTGAAAGTTCATCACTAAGACTGTGTTCCATTTGTTGAATTTTTATTTAAACTTTACACTTTGAAAATAAATTATAATGTTTGAAAATCTCTCTGTTGTTGATCGCCCAATTTTCGAGAAGGTGTTCGTCAAAAAGGATTCCTAGTCTGTCCGAAATAAGTCTGGTACACACTTATAAATTTTCGCCGAGATTCCAACAGCCGAGTAATTCAAACAATTGCCGAGACTCAGCTAACAAATAACATTTTGCTGAGGTATCAGCTAACAAACAGATATTTTGAAGAGATATCAGCAACAGTAAATGCCGAGGTAATCGGCTGTTGGAGATTTTACCGAGCTAGATTAAGTGTGTACAATAGCAGGTTTATTTGAAAACTTAGCATCTCTGTCAAATTTAACTGAAAATTCACCGAATGGAACACAACCTAAGTGTACATGAAATTGTGCTATAGTCAACGCATTGACGACTGCCCTCGAAACACGTACGGATGATGCCTTGACGCTGATCCTGATTCGGGAGTAGCTACTGGACGAGGTAAGCAAGCAAAATCTTAACGCAACCGGAGGGACGGCATTGAAAGCGGTGGGACGAAAGCCGATTGTGTGTCATTTCTGCAAGAAGTCTGGCCACACACAACGGGACTGTAAGCAGCTACAGAGAGAGCAAGCTCGAGAGCTATTCGGATCGAACAAACAGAATGCGAAGACCGCGCGTTATGGTGGCTACAGCACCATGTACGCGCTGACCATCGGAACTGGCGACACGGCGAACGACTGGATCATCGATTCCAGTGCAAGTTCGCACATGACTTCCAACAGGGATATCTTCGAGGAGTTAGAACCGGCTACAGGCGATGTGGAGTTGACTGACGGGCGTGTAGTAGCGGTCGCTGGTACTGGAACTAGTGTGATCGAATGTGTGAACGGTTCTGGAAGCACGAATAAAATTCGTCTCAACCACGTTTTGTTTGTGCCAAAGCTGTCAGCAAGTCTTTTGTCAGTGCTACTATGACCGCTCGAAAGGCGAAGGTTGAATTCGATGACGTGAAGTGCAAAATCATTGTCGATGGGAAGGAAATTGCATCTGCGACGAAGTGCAGAGGATTATACCGGCTGAATAAGCAAGAACAAGTAGTCGCCGTGAGGGTAACTGCATCTCACAAATGAGATTGCACATCTGGCACCAACGGTTTGGACACCGGGATGCGTTGGATGTTCTGCTGAAAAAGAAGCTTGTTACCGGTATGAAAGTTGCAGATTGCGGAAAACGTGAAGGTTGCAACAGCGGCTGGCGTCGCGATTCGGACTCGAAACGGCAAAACCATCACTTATCCCGATGAACCCCGGTTATCTTCAAGCAAAGGATGAGGAGTCCAGCAAGCTACCAAACAATGCTTCGTACTCCAGTTTGGTTGGTGGTTTGCTCTACATAGCGATCAATACGAGGCGATGTAGCGATCAGCGTTTCTTTTTCACGCTCTGCTATTGCCAGGTATTACCTAATTTTAGATCACCACTAATAACACATTGAGGATGAATGCTAGTCCCAAGCAACGTCTATTGATTCTCTGTGTAGTTACAACTGATCTGGTAGTAACAGAGTTGCATCCTCGGACGGTCAATCATGCTCCTGCTCAATCGCTGACAAAAAATACTTCGCCTTCTATCCGAAAAAAAAAATGGGATTCTAGATCTTGCAAAATGTTTAAGGAACGAATTGCAATGGAATAAAAAAAATTGACTCAAGTTGCGCTAAGGCAAGACGTTATTGAGCATGTGGAACATTGAAATCTAATCTCCAGGATAATTTGGAGACCCCAAAATATTTTTTTCACATGCAACTCTGTATCCGCCATTCCATAGCAAAACGATATAGTGGTAATCAAAATTTCGTAAAAATTGATAGTTAATGAAAAATTTCGTAAAAATTAAGTAAGAAAAATATAATGATATTAAAACTTAGGATTTCATATTGGAAACATTGGTTGCATTTGTTTTACATGGTTTTCATGGTTCGTAGGCAGAGGGCATAATATGTTTTTAAATTTTTTGCTTTTTTACACAACGTATCAAAAAATCTGCGATGTTTCTTTTCGTTTTTGAGTTAAATTTTTCTGAAGCTATCAAGTTTTGGATTTTCGCTCAATACTCCTATGCGTCTAGACTACCATCCATCGTGACCATGTTACAGTCGCTATAAATCATATATATATTCTCGTCGCATCGATTTTGTCGAATGAAGCTGATATTGTGACGCTCTGGTGCTCATTAATGATCTTCGAAAACCTGTACTGAGCAACTGTTCAGTTTAACCAAAGCTACATACAACTACGATATGTTAGGTCATTCAAGCTCTAGGTGGTTCTGAAACATATCGGTATTTGTCCAAATTGTCCTTTTTTTTCTATGGATACTTTTTTACTACGGATGTTTTACTTGATGTCGATACACAATTAAATAAGATTTAATGTATCGTGAAGCATCCAACAGGTCGACAGATAGATTCACTTCCAACCAAATTGCCATTAACGCTCACCATGATCGGGCACAGGGTTATTGGGCCTAGGCATTTATCCTTTTAGGCTAGCATTTAACATTCGACCACCTTAGTCTCTGTTGAGTACCAGGGTATACATATAGAGCGACAGGTGGACTAGTTGATTGAAATACTTTCTTTAATCCCAACAGTTGCACAAGCACAATTACTGCAAAAGTACTGCTCCACTCAAGCTTACTGTTTTGCACTTAATATTTTCTTCTTCTTCCACTGACTACCGATCAAGCTCCGGCTTGTGCTTTGAGAAGGCGTGTGAGCACACACCCATAATCATTCCTCATTCACGAATATCTCACAACGTTGGCCACTTTACCCAACCGAGGGAGGGACTGCAGAAGTTATCCTTCGATCAGCACCACCACCCGTAAGGAACTGGCAGCCGACAGTCTCGACCATATTTGTAACGAAAATTGTCACGACTTGCCACATGTGTCACAACACTGCCGTTGCGTTGACCTGAGACAGGCCCATGAACCGCGCACGCAGTTCTCGGTGATCTCCCCAATCAACGAAACCAGCGAGAACGCATTGAGCTGTCGATAATTATCATCCACCAGGGGGCCTCGGCGAGGAACTATCGCGAATTGCGAAAATTTCGAGCACGAACCCAAACCATCGGTCTACGTGCGTGTGTGTGGTCTGCAACTGCAACCGTAACAGTAGCTTTTTCCTTTATGCAACTGCCGTTGGGCGGTGGTCAAGGAAAGAAACTGCCACTGCGCTCGTTAAGGCTAATTAAATTGTCGTTATCGTGCTGGGGAAGTGACGTGTGCTCGCTCGGACAATCGACTGCCGTTTTTGGCGAAATCAGATGACGTTATGAGCGTTCGGTTTTTGAGTGGATTGCAAGGCAGGCATAATTGCCTTATTGAGGACCCAGGTGGCAGCGGTCGGTGCTTGTTGTGAATCATTCTCAACATAAATCTACGACGGCGCTGTCAGTTTGATGAAAGGCAACCATTAGTTTTGGAGCATACTTACAACCGTGCAATTAGCGCTTATTTATTACCTGAAACGAGAATGAGAATAACAAGAAGAAGAATCAGTACAAATCGGTGCTTTATCTTTCGTTCGTTCTATGATGCGCTGTGGGGGACTGGCGCTGGTTAGTTCTGAGTGTGGGCGCCTTGGGCCTTTGTGAATAGGGAAGACGACAGCGCGAGAGGATTCGACTAATGGAAGTGACTTGTAACGGGCCTTGAATGCGAATGGATGTAACTGAATGAGGAGTATTTATTATAACTGACAATTGAATGCCAAAATGGGCACGAATTGTGTCTCGGCGGTGAGTGTGAGGCAGATCGTAACTGGTTATGATTGTTGAGGATCCAATTGCACGTGGTGCTCTCGTTGCTCAACGATGTTTATTTTTTCCTTGGCTAATATATAGATAAAATAGATATACAATGGCTGATCATTGATCACAATCACGCAAGCTCTTACTCGACACCAACCTGGTACAGAAGGATTTCGCTCTGAAAAATATTAATTACGATAAACGCAACAAACTTCTTGTCTCCGTCCGACACAGCACGATCCTGGAGGTGAATCATAAATCTCCCACGCATGCAAACTTTGTAACTACACTGCATCATAAACTGATGTTTTTGCTGTTCTCACCGGTGTACGGTGGCTCACCATCATCATCATCGCGGGGGTTTTTCGTGTCTATAAAGTTATTAATTTTTCCGCTGCGTCATCCCTAAAATGGATTTTGTTGCCGTCGTTGTCGATTTGCTCCCCCCTTGAGTCCAATGTCACATTAAGCTTTAGGAATTCAATCAAAATCCGACAAAGTCAGCCAAAGCGCTGAGGGGTTTAATTACTTCGTCGAAAGCAAGACACGATGATATGGCGTTCCGAAGGATTAATCAGAGGAAACTTGATACTCAGTTTACCAGAAGTCTGCTTCTAATGAATCTTTTCTTCTGTACGATTACTGTCGCTGGGAGATTCGAGCACAGCAGACCACTAAATTCCAAAGGAAGCAAACAAAATTACCGAAGCTGGAAGCCGTGAATAAGCGAAGAATTATGAGCATAATTGGTGAGGCACTCAGCCGAATCGCCATAAAAATCGCAACCAAATGGCTTCCCAGAGGGCTCCTAAATTGCACAGGGACACCCGCTATCGGTGTGAGGTTCATTACCGTCCAGCATGGGCTTATCATCAGCGCGTTTATTTTTTTTTTTCAAGCTCGACGATTTGCACCCTCGTAAAACTTAATGACCCTCGTGAACGGATCGGTTGACAGTGACCCTGGCACCGGATTCGTCGCTCCGTGTGGATGGCTCGTGTTGCGTTCGGGACTGACAGAAGCCTCGCACCACATATTCTGACGGTCGTATAATTTATAATTGAATTGGTCATCGATCGGATTGGCGTTGGAAAAATTATACCATTTTAATCGTATGCTTGCACTTGACTGAACACTTCTCCAGCTGCGTGCAAAGGTACTGGGAGTTATAGATGTTCGATTTGAGACTTTGTTGTTAGATTTGGATGCCTTTGTATTAAGGGTTTAGGGTTTTTTTTTTCCTTTGGTTTGTTTTTTCCGTCGATCTTGTTTTCCGTGCTGAGCACCAATGCTACCGACGTGCCAGGAAGACAGCTCCCACACCTGGACCCTACCTATCGACTCATCAACTCATGAACCGGGGACCAACGACGGCTTTACTTCCCATCCGAAGGAAGGCGTGATCAGAGATGTTATGCCTCAGAACATCCCGGCGGCGCCGACTGGGATTGAACCCAGGCCTGCTGGGGTGAGGGGTAATCACGCATACCACTACACCACCGGCGCCGTTCTAAGGGCTTAGGGTGTAGGAGAAAATTAAAAGTATTTGAATGGCTACCAGCACACATCCGTCCAAGAAATTTGCAGCAACTTTATTAAAACTAAAATGAGTTACATTGAAATTTATTCAACCGATCTGCCATGTTTTCTGCTAATACGAATGTAAATCTCTTTCGAAACGTGAATTAACAACAATTTTATTTCTTGAAGAAGCGTTTCAAACCAAGCTATCCCAAGACTTAAAAGTCCACAAGTAGTTTGGTAGTTTTTGATAATCTAAAAAAATAGTAACAGATTCTGGCTTTTGCAAATAACCAAACTATTTTCAATTGATGTTTAAGAATCCTTTAAAGAGTTGGTTGGAAATGCTAACATGAAGCTTTAGTGTGATAATTTATTAGCTAGATAATGGTCTTTAGAAGAGAGTAAATCGATAGTTCCGTTAGAGTACGGCAGTATGAAAATTAAATAGAAGTTGAAAATGAGCGAAGGGCCATTAATGCGACAGTTTTTAAAGTTAGACGCACATCTTTTGCCTAGCCCTTACGATGTACGCGGAGACTTGAACGTCGCTAGAACTATTCCACAGCCGCAGTCAGTTTATGAGCAAAAGAAGGACGCACATTTTTTGCCTGTAGACTTGGAGACATACTTCAAGTCTCCGCGTACATCGTACGGGTTAGACAAAAGATGTGCGTCTAACTTTAAAAACTGTCGCATTAATGGCCCTTCGCTCATTTTCAACTTCTATTTAATTTTCATACTGCCGTACTCTAACGGAACTATCCATTTACTCTCTTCTAAAGATCATTATCTAGCTAATAAATTACCACACAAGTGATTGAATTATATTTAATGTTAGTATGAGCTTTCCTGAAATGATTAAACTAACGTTTAACGTAGATTCCGCTTACCTAGACCCCTTCCTCGTTCTTGCGTAGATTCACATCCTTTGAAAATTTGGCTGAGATTTTAAAGAATGGACCTTGGTGTGTTCATATCTGATGGTAGATTTTTTTAAGCAAGCTCAATTGTTGATAAAACTGGGTTTACATCCACAAAAGTATGTATTTTTATATAAATTTGGATTTCTTGATCAGCCAGTTGGAGTTTTGCTCCGTCCTTTGAAAAACAGCCTTGGATTTTATAGAATAGACCAGGCTTTCGCAACTGGTGTCCGCGGCCGACAGGGGGCCACGAAGTCTTTTCAGGTGGCCACGAGGGTCTTGGTTTTTTTGGTCTGAAAAAAGTGACAATAGCATGGCTAAAATCAAAACATTTTTCGAATCGGGTGGCTAACAGTGGGAAAAGTAAGTGGAGTGGATGGCGCTCTAGCAACGCTTGGTAACAAATCAGGATATCAGAAAGAGATTATAGAGCTTCCCGAGTAGCACACTTTCATGACAATAAGTTACAGCAACTTGTTTATGACTGAAATAAGTCGTACATAAGATTCTACAATTGATTTGTGACAAGCGTGCTACTAGGGTTGCTCCATACGTCACAAGTGTTCGATATGCCCTTGTGAACCGGAACCAATGTTAAAAGTACTCGATCAAAATTGTTAACTATGTCGAATCTGGAGCTCTGAGCACTCGTTTATTCAAAGAACTCAACAAGCGAATTAATCCAGATCACGAGGTTCTTCTTTTTTTGCGCTGTTGTGCGCTAGTTGTCCAAAGTCAAAGTTCTCAACCGTGCTTTGGAATTGAAGGACGAAATCAAAATGTTCTTGGAAGTTCACGGGAAAAATGATTTCATTACTTATTCTAGTGACATAAGCATCTTGCGTGTTCATTAAATTTTTGTGCTTCAAAATTCGCTGGAGATGAAACTACGGGACCAGTAATTTTTTTTTTTATACTTTATTAATGAGATTTTTAGCCGATCGCTAGTTCATCTCAGAGGGCTAGCAAACTCATCTAATTGACTTCCAAGACAACCTTCAAACATTCAAGAACGACTGGCGTCGATATGTAAGTATTGGACATGTTGCCATGTTAGATAGACTCTGGAGTATGACTGACAAAAGAGCGAACGAGCTAAATTCGGATCTTTAATCAGAAATTATTGCTCATTTTCACTCACTGGATTATCAATGTGAGCTGTATCTCCCTGTGCTGATACAAGAAGATGCTGATGTAGTCCACAATCCGTTTTCTTCTTCAATGGATTTGGAAGTCTTGATGAAACACAGGATGAATAATAGGACCTGAGAAATGATTCATCATCTCGTGATTTGTTCCTTGAAAAGGATTTTAACCAGCGTGGTTCTGGCGTGCCATGTCGTATCCGAAAGTCTCCTGGCAGACATTGAAGATCCTTGTCCCATTTGCATCTTCGTACGTACGTACGAGAGCAGATTCTAAACTCTTCTCCACATTGAAACCATGACAAGAAACAGATTGAACGTTGACGAAGATATGAGATTGGCATGATCACAAACGCAGCATCGTAACTAGATTTGAGATTTACAACAATCGTACGGAACGAGTTGTTGGCTGTTGTTAACATAATATTTTGAAATAAATCGTAGAATTAACCGATCAAATGAATGGTTTTTATTCATCTTAGCGTAGTTTATACAAGGTACTTTCCAGGGGGAAACGGAACACCCAATTGTTCACAAAGGGGGTCGCGGAACTGAAAAGGTTTGGAACCACTGGAATAGACCTTTGTGAGTTCATACGTGATGTTGATTTTTGTTTATGCCAGGTTGGATTTCGGTTCTATCGTTTGATATTTATGCTTGGATTTTAATGAATGGAACTGAATCCATACGTGAGGGTTGAATTTATAAATTTTTGAGAAAACCGAGTTTAAATTAAAAAAGTACGTATTTTCATAGAAACTTTGATTTTCTGTACAGCCAAGTTGAATGTCGGCTACTTCCTAAAAAAAATAGGTGTGGATTTTAAATAATTGCTGAATCAATATGATTTTCATAGGAATTTATTTTTTCGATTCTGCCAAATTGCATTTCGGCTCATATTTTTGAAAAATAGCCTTGTATTTTATAGAATGGACCTTGTAAAATCCATACATGAAGGTTGAAACGGGTTTTTAATAAGGTATTTTTTTAGAAATTTGGGTTTCCTTTTCTGCTTAGTTGGATTTTGATACTGTCCTTTGAAAGCTATGCTTGGATTTTATAGAATGGACCTTGCTGATTTCATACGGGATGGTAATCTTTTTTAAATACGCACAGAGCCAGGTTTAAATTGACAAAAGTACGTATTTTTGTTAAAATTTTGTTGTGCACCCACTACGGATTTCAGCTCCTTCCATTAAATATTAGGCTTGGATTATGTTTAATAGACCTTCCTGAATCCATACGTCTAGTTAGATTGTTTGAAGCACGCACAATTGTTGAGAAAACAGGGTTTAAATAGGTAGGTATTTTTTATATCAATTTGGGTTTTATGTTCTGCCATGTTATATTTGAATATGTTTGTGGTATTCCGCTTTATGGTTTACACGGAATTTATGAAAACCAAAAAATCAGTTGCGTGGATCCTCTTCATCTACATTATTACCAATGTTCTTCCTTGAAAAGATACAAAAACTTATGCGTGATACGTCTTGTTGATAACCCGAGTGTTACACATAATAAAGTCAACATTTGTTGCTCCTGTTATGCATTAGTGTCAACAATCACGGCTTCAAAGAAGTATAAGGCTAATGCAAAGGCTAAGAAGTAATGTAAACGTTTGAAACATACGGTTTAGATGTGATTTAAGACGAACTTGGAATGTTTTTTTTTTGGTTTATTTTGTATTCCCTCCCTCCCTCGACTGGGAGCGAGCATCGAGGGACAAAATAAAAACTTGTGATTTGTTTCGGCCTTACTGGATTACACATACATCCTTTCAGAAATTTCAAACTTAACATACGCATCTAATCGGAATAACCAAACTGCACATGACGCTTGAAAATTAAGATCAGTGATAAAAAAATGTATAAGCATGTCTCCCAACTGGAACAAACTCATCAAATACAGCCATAATCGATGTCCAATTCACACATTTTGAGTTCAAACTGCACCATCTCTACACTCACTTGGTTCAGAAATGGCTGTAAACAACCCGGATCTCGTAAAGTTCCACGACGAAGATATGCTACCACTTTTTCACCTCCATTTTCGTGACGCACATGGTGAAAGTTTTGGGGCCTCCCTTAGCTCAGTCGATAAAGGCGCAGCTACAAAGCAAGACCATGCTGGAGGTGGCTGGGTTCGATTCCCGGTCCGGTGTATGATTGGACTTGCCACACAATTATACTAATGCAAAAATGGTACAGGCATCGAAAGCTCTCAATTAATAACTGTGGAAGTGCATCTAGAACACTAAGTTGGAGCACGCAATAAGCTAATATGCGATATGCAATAAGCTTGAAATTCGAAGAAGAAGAAGAAGAAGAAGAAGAAGAAGAAGAATGGTGAATATTTCCATGAAAGATGTCCAATGATACGGATTCATGAATTATGCATTCAATCTGCTTCACCGTTGCATTTTTTGGTCCGGATGTTGATAAAATAAAACCCATCAATTTAAAAGCTACAATAAGCTCTTTCAAACATGACCAAACACAATCACGATAGTCGAATCGAAACGCAAACACACGAAATCTATCCACTTCAGAAGCAATATTTAGCTCCAAAAGCTCTTTCTACACATCCAATATATGATTGGTATAGGAGATGATTAACCCGATTCGTGCCTTCCTCAAGATTGACCTTTGCTTGCTTTGTACTCTCGGTATACAATTGTCAGACTGCCGTACTCTAACGGAACTATAAATTTTATACTTTCATCTCCCCATCCATCGTAGTAATACAAACATAATTAGTTAAAGTTTAGCAATTTTAATTTTTTTTATAATGAAAAACATGCAATTTACGTATAGAATAAAATGAAGAGGTCCCAAATAAGAGCCTTTGGGGACGCTTGAAGTGACTTGAATTGGGATCGATTTCTTTCAGTTGAATTTAATTATTTATAATCGGTTAGTTGAATATGATTCAAGCCATTTCAGGTGTTTTGACTCAATTCCATTTTTTTTTTTGCAATTTAAAGAGTAGCATTGGTATGTCAATGCGGTCAAATACCTTGCTAAAGTCTGTATAGAGGGCTTCAACGTGGTTTACATTATCCATTGCATTCAATGAATAGTCAGTCGAGGTCAAACGGCCCTTGCAAAAGCCGTATTGCATGTCAGTAATTCTTTTTTAGATTTGGAGATAACAATTTTCGTTTAAAATTGCATCAAAAAGTTTAGGAATGCAAGAAATTAAGGCTATTCCACGATAATTTCGTGGACTAGAAATGAGCTTTTCCAAATGTTTGAGAAGATTCCGGATTCCTGGGACATATTAAAAATCAATGGAGCAATGATATCGATTGTTAATCTTTTCATAAATACTGGAAGAATTCTGTCAGGTCCAGGACCTTTTGAGGCCTGCAAAATATCCTGCACTTGATGTTGATTGACGCCAATGTTCCTTGGAAGATGTCTTTTTTTTTCATACGTTTTGACCAATCTTTTGATGTAACTTACATTCATTGGCGTAGCTTAAGAGGGGGGGCAGGCCCCCTCCAGAACTATCTAGCTTCCCTCCAGATAAATTGTCTAGCTACGCTACATTGTTACTTCTGGCGGGAGCAGAGCTCTCTATTATGACAATGCCCCAGGTCCCTGGTCTAGAGCCACGGTGACCAACGGGGTGGGCTTTCCTCCAGCCTATTTTGTTGGCTTAGCTCACGACTCTTACCCAGGTCGTATCTCGACAAAGGATGGGATAGTGAGGCTGATCAGGGCGCAAATAACCTTCTAGTCGGTCTTCTTTTAGGCACTTTTTATTTGGGTTTTTATGTTACTTACGAATAATAGGGTGTGTGTGTGTGTGTGTGTGTGTGTGTGTGTGTGTGTGTGTGGGTGTGTGAATGGCCGGCCGGCTTCCCGCTTCTAACGGGTGTTCAATAAAAAATGAGAATGATTTCAGTGCCGTCCAGGGTTCTTGTGAGAGCATCGCGACTAAGTTGCGTCGTACGGCTGACCAGGGCCAGGGTATTCATTGACGTTTTTTTGAAAAATAAGCATTATGTTTTTAAAAAAAATACTGAATTCATCGAAAAAAAAAAAAGAAATTACTAGCTATATGGCTGAAAAATTCTCATTTTTTATTGAACACCCGTTAAGATCCGATCCTGTTTGTGGTGTCTGTATGGGAAGTGTACCTTATGTTTAACAAATTGTGTTCTGATAATTTTAATTTGACCGTTTCTTTGGAGTGGTCTTTTTAAACTGTTCTGCTATCTTTCACACATTTTGATTTGTTTTTAATAAATTAATTTATACAACATAGAACATTAGATAAATAAACAATAACTTTCTGTATAACAGTTAAATAAATAGCTTAATATATTAAATAACTCAATAGCATAGTGATAGTAACACCTTGCTCGTTCAAACTTAATAGCAGTATGCAACGGTAACAATTCCATTTAATTCCACTAGCTTATTTGCTTATCCTTGACAGATGCGCGTATTTCGTCGACACTGTGCAGACTTCTTCAGTGTCTTGTACTAATACTCGACTTTTAGTACAAGACACTGAAGAACTCTGCAATGGTAGACGAAATACGCGTATCTGTCAAGGATAAGCAAATAAGGTAGTGAAATGAAATAGAAATTACTTATCATTCTCTCTTTCTTCACACAGGTATTTCACAGAGACACCCACATTCATCAGGAATCAACTTTTTAGTCATTTGAGAAAGACTAGCAAGCTGTAGAGCTGAAGCAACATTGCTCTATGAAGATATTTTCTACCTCTAAAGGTGCACGTTGTAAACTTTTTTTCAATGACTTTTGGTGACCCTTGAAAAATCGTATTTGTTTAGTCGACTGCGGAGTCTGTAGCCAATGATCCAGGCGACATGCAGCCAAGAATTTCCAGAGTGTAGAAAACTTTCCTCGCTCGTCATGTTCACCCACTTGATCACCAACAAATCTAGGAAATCTCCATGTTCTTTCAATCCAACCCTGACTACACCGATGATGCACCCACCGGTAGTCGAACCTTCAAACTGCATTTCGGATGCAGTCGATCGAATTAAATTATGCACCACTCCACGAGAGTGAGCTGCATTAATCGACCGAGCACCAACCAACTGCATAACTTATTCCTCCCCCAAAAAATGGAACCCTTCACCCGAGAATTGACCTTCCTGCTATCTCAAGTTAATGCTGCTGTGGCAGGTGTTAAAAAGCAAGTCAGATTATCCTTTTTTCCGACAAAGCAAAACAGCCTGGAAGGCAAATTCCAGCACCTAGGTACCATGCTATTATACCACCGATCAACGACCGTCGCCACCACCGCCGAGAGCGAGAGGTGATTGATTTATTTTGACAGATCCCAATCAGAGTGCTGCAAATTTGTTTGAACTCCTAACAACAAAGTCAATTTTCTGCAATCGATCAACTTGTTGCCGTAAGGCGATTACATACGATTTTGCAGGTTTATCTTTTTTTTTTATTTTCTTCGATTTTGCTATGCACAAATAGACCCAATGTCCAGCCATGGGGGAGAAGCAGAAGAGGTAAGCCAAAGCCAAAGCAAAGCACTCGTTTAACGATCGTTATAACGATCATAATTCGCCGTCGCTTTTCTCTGTGCCACGCTTTGAAGCCGGCCGTAAAGTCAGGTACCTACTACCGGTTCTTTTTTTTTTATTGTTTAAGAAGAAAAACCGGAATATGTCCCACTGCCAATGGTGTGGCGAATGAAGCCTGGAAGAAACGATGATGTGGTCGGATCAGGTGAAAATTGGTACAAAATTTTTCATTTTATTAAAAGCAATAAAATGGCAATGGACTGCAGGCGATTCCGTTATTAAACCACACGCAGCATGATCAACCAGTCACTCAGTCACTGGGTTGAGCCATTGGCTGTAGTTGGACGGAATTAATCGAATGGGGTGAAGGAAAGATGTCCATTTTGGAAAATGAATCCTCTTATTTATTTGTAATTTGATGGAATTAGTTTTAAAAGAGAATGCGATTAAGAGTCAACATTCTAATACTGCCTGTGGCTGTAGTTGGTATTAAGGCCATTGATTTGTGGTCATTTCAACAACTAGTTCCTAATTTTACTTGCTGGATAAAAAGCAACGACAATTCAATAAATTCCAGCCCAGCACGAGTGAATGCTCTTTCGGAAGCAATTATTCATAAATCCCAATCGAAGGCATGTAAATTATTATTGATAATCCACCATACACCCCTGGACAATGAGCAAGGAAGTCCAAAGAACCTTCAGGCCCATGTAGATCAGCGTACCACCGCCGTTCGTGTCAGGTTCACCGTTTGTTCTTCCGCTAATGTCGATAACTTGTAGGTACCGTCACGTCGCAGCAGAACAGGTTAGGTAAATAGGCACTAATTTTATTTAAATTACCAAACCTGCCCAAACAGGTGCCTACGATGATGGGTCAGTAAACAGATTATCGAAATGTGAGGAGGGAGTAAGGGAACCTTAAACAAAAACCCGTGTCAAGGTGATTATGAATATCGAGATAAGTGGCGTTAGCGATAAGACGGGGCTGCTTTTCGAGAACCGGGATCGGGGCGTCTACCTGCAGGGCATTAACGGCCGAAGCCCCGGCACTTGAAACTGGATGGATGACGGATGTGTAGTTTATGAATAATTGGATTTTCAACAAAGCTTGAAGTCGTCTGACTTCAATTTAATACCGCAATCAATCCGGACGTGCTGGGATTAAAGTTTTCCCGCACTCCTGTTGGAAGGGTTAGCCCCATTGTGAGTATTTGCCTTCACAACCCATCCAATTTGTATATTTATCCAACTTTTTTTTCCGGGCAGTTACTCGTAAATCACTTCCATCCCTAAACCGGTGGAGTGCGAGCTGGAGCTGGAGGGGTGGGTGAGGGATATTTGAAAATCGAATCAAAATTCTGATCCCGCCCACCCCCAGCCACCCAAAATCAAAACCATTTTCCCCTGTGGGGATGCGGCGGTGCTGCCGTGTGCCAGTCTGCGGTTGGTGATTATTTTTGATCATTTTTTGTTGCTGTTCGCCGGCTCGTAAATCTCCCCCACTGGAATTGATTGCGTCTGTGTGTGCCCTATGTGCCTATTGTAATCGATTTCGGACGACCCCACCCATTGGCAGTTTGTGCGGTTTTGATTTTCCGGCAATCAGTCTGATGTGTTCCTGATTGTGTTCCGTGGTGGGGGGAGGGGTGAAGGTTTTAGCTTTGGGATGGGAAGTACGTGTTTACCTGCGTTCCGACAGGTGGCATTTGAAAGGAGCGCGTTCACGTGTGATGTTGGTTTATGGAATTATTTTTTTGCATTTTTCGGTTGGTGTGGGCTTACACAAAGTGCACTATTTCAACGTGACCACCGTGAAACGAGTCAGTAATTTTGAAGCCACAAACCAGGTTTTTGGCACTTGCGGTTTCCGAAGGTGGAATTTTCGGTTGTATTGCATTTTTTTTTCTTTTACACTGCCTGTTGCTTTCGCTGCTGATGTGGTAAATTAGAAGTGGGTTTTATGGGTTGATTATGTCCTTTGGTGTGGTTTTGAATTAGTTTTCGATTTTCATTAAACGATCGCACAGTTTTTATATGGAACATTGACTGAACTGGTCACGTTTGACTAGTTAAAAGGTCCAATGTTCAATTGTATAATGTCAAAATGTTTTTTTTAGTGACCCTCCGCTCTCCCTCACACCAAAAAGCTCGACTGCATACTGAGAATACTGGAATCAACCATATGCAACAAAACAAAAATAATTACTGAAAAGGATATATGGTAGAGAATTTATATTTATATCAAATGAGAGAGAGAGAAAAAAACACCTATGAGAAAACAATTAATGTGCCTCTAGTGAAAAAAAAATTATCCTTCGAAAGAAGCACACCTAAATGAAATCGAAAATAACAACAAATTTAAATATTTCTAATATGACTACTGTTTTTCAGCAAAGTGTTTAATGTTTAGTGACGGTTGACATATGAAAGATAATAAAAATGATAAATAACAATAAGTTGTACTTTGCCTATATGTTTAGTATTACTTCTGCGTGAAGTCAACGATTTACATAGTTGAAGATGCTAATTTCAAATAACAGACTAAAGTGGTAATTTCCATACAATAGATGAGGAGATGAAAGTATAGAATTGATAGTTCCGTTTAGAGTACGACAGTGTGAAAATTGCATATAGAGAGTAGAAAGCGAGCTACTTTTAAGAAGGTACAAATCGGTTTTATAATCTCTCTTTACCAAACTCCCCCCTTTGGAAAGGGATGGTAAGGGGTGCACCCCCCCCCCCCCGCTACCACTGGCAAAAAGAGATGATCTCCAACCGCTCAAGTACCGACGATGTGTTTGAAACAGTTCTACCGATTTTTACCGCACTCCAGTTGTTATTTGAAGGAAGGTAAGTTGTATTAAATTAAAAGTTGCGAAACTCGTTCCTTTAAGAAACATTTGATCTTAGTTTTGAAGGATTTTATATTTGTTATTTTTATTATATTTGGTAGGACCAATAAAGGAAATTCGTTTTTGACCGAAACTGCACGGGAACAAATCAAACATCCAAAATGAGATAAATGACTCATGATTTCATGAACATAGCGTATTTTAATGTAAGGAAAATACACCACGAATAATCAGTGGCGTCACGTGAGAAAGTTCACTAGTTGTGCCCCTATTTTATTTATATTTTGTCTGTAACAGTAGAAGCCAATTTTGATGCATAAAAAAAAAAATGGGATACAAATCTTTCGACGGGGGTACCTGCATAAAAAAATAAACGAAATGATGATGGAAAACAGTTCTGCTACCAGTTTTGCTTAGAAACATTGATTTTCTTTTTAAGTCTCATTTTTATGATATTTGTCATCGTTACTCACCTTCTGGCAAACGGTCTTTTCAGGAGGTCATCAACAATATCCTGTTCCATGATTCCTATTTAATTTTGCACTATGCTATGAACAATATTCCATCAATGCTCTGAGGCTACTGAATGAAATGCAGACATGGTAGTGAGAAAATTTAAACATTTAAAAATTTGATGTGTGCGTGTAGGTAGGTATACAACGAATGACGGCTCTCCAAGATTCAATCAATTCAGAGAGAAACTCAAATGCGACGTAGCCTATTTATTCTCTTCTCTTTAAACTGTGCAAAGATAGAAGTGCACAAAATAAACACTAACACAGCGGCAATAATGCTTACGGGATTTCAATACATTCACAACTGATCTGGTTGTAATACGAGTGTTTCTGGTGCACAAGCAAAAGTGCTCAGACTGGGAGAAATAAGCATGCGGTGGCTTTGGTAGAACGAAGGCATATTTTCCTTGCTTGTTTTGTGTCGCTCATTCGCCATAGAAGCCCAAAAAGAGTGTTGTCTGCACGTGGTAAAATTCCAGCGTGCCCGTACGTGAAAACAAGATCGCTATGCCTCGCTCAGGAGACTGCAGGAGACTGGCAACCCCATATCAATCCTATACGTTTGACAGTAGGCAAGATCACGGGCCTTATTTAAATGACGTATACATGAAGGAAAGGGACGCAAAATCGTGTTGTGAGCAGAAAGACAAGAGCAGATGAAAGCATCAAAAACATGGCCGCCAGCCAGGCCCCTGGCCTCGCTTCTGTTTTACGTACATTTCTTTCAGTGGTGGGTAAAACGGACAGCGATGTGTTAAACAATTCAGCTACTATCCAGTGATGTGGTGGATAATTCAGTTACTATCCATATGAAACCAAAAAATAGGGCGGACAAAAATGGTTTTAATTGAGTTTTAAATTTTTGCCTCATAATTTTTATGAAATATAAATTTTACTTTTTGAAAATTTGAGACTGTGCAGTGCACGAGGTGCACATATGGACGAGACGCCACTGAATAATATTCATGATATCATGAGCTATGTTTGCGTAACGCACCCAAGATTCCCGAAACCATGAATCATCAGAGTTAAAATCATGAATTTAACTTGTAATTTTTAAACCAAAACATATAAAAAACACAATCAAGCAACAGACTGGATTTGAACCAAGAACCTTATGATCACTAATCCCATTTTTTGACCATTAGACTATCAGTACTTGTATAAGAAGGAAGGCAAAAGGCGTATAAGAAATGACTCGGTAGTGCGGTGAACACGGTTTTTCAGGTAACGCTTGCAGCGGTCATGATTCTACTGCATTATGAAATCATGAACTCCCATAACGAAATCAAGTTTTTTGATATCATGATTTTTTATTCATGAAAATGGAATCAGATTTTTTTCCCGTGTGGAGTGTGCACGTGTTCTTGATAGATGCTTCCGTGCTTCCGCCTATTAACGTCTCTTTAAACTGTTCCCCTGGTAGAGGAGAATTAAGCTCATTCGAGACGGCTCTTGATAGATGGTTAGCTTGCCTGGTATTGGGAAACCGAAGTTGCGTGTCCATAGTTATGTTATGTAGCCTTAATGGGTTATGTAGAATATTATGAACCGATAGCAAAGTTTGCTCTTCACACAACCCAAAGACTGGTAATATTTTATTGGAAACATCGGTGTATTATTGAGTTGAAGAATATAAAAATGGCAATTTATAAATAATGTTAAGACAGCGGTTCTGCATTGTTTGTAGTTTTTTTTTTTCAATTTTGACTTACCAGCTCTACCCCATGATATAAATAAGTAGCTCAAATGAGAATGAATATGCGCAAAATAGAAAAGAAGCATAGCCTTTCGAGGAAGAAAACTACTAGCACGTCTCAAAATTCCGCACATGGAAGAAACTTTACTTGCAACCTTATTTAAATGATAATCCCACGACAACGTAGAATTAAGACAAACTTCCAGATATTTGAATGAGCTAAAATAGCTAAAATTGGTGCTTGTGGTAGAATTTTCCTAGGTGACCGAAAGATCATGTACTTGTTTTTTTTCAGGTTTAATGAAAGAAGATTTACCGAAGAATAACCCTGGAGCAACCGTAAATCCTGATTCTTCTTTGAAAGAATTAAATTCAAATTGACATGTGGATAAAATAAGGCCGTGTCGTCAGCAAATAACCTGGGAGCTCCAGCGACATTAATGTTGCTAATATCGTTGATATAGGTAAGGAAAAGCAAAGGGACAATGTTACTGCCCTGTGGAACTCCAGTACTAATTTATCTTCTAGAGCTTATTTCTCCATCGCATGAAACATTTTGACTTCTGTTGCTCAAATAGCAGCGGATAATGCTGTTGGCGGCTCCCCTAATTCCATATCGTTCTCATTTCCTTAGTAAAATATCATGGTTGAGAGTGTCAAATGCCTTCATCAGATCAAGAAACAGGGCACCCACTACTTTTTTGAATCTGTTTCTTCCAATATTTGGTCTACAAGCTCAACTACAGAGGTGTTACTTCTGCTACGAAAACCATATTGCATACTATACAGTATACAGGCGTGTGATTAATAACTATAAGTCGATAATTATCAGCTTGGGTTGCATCTCCTGACTTAGATATAGATACTACTTTGTCTGTTTTTTGAGACAATCTGGATACGAACCCGTTTGAATCATTAAAATGAAGGATTCAGACAGAATTTTCGAAAATGTAACAACATTATTTTAAAATATTTTGGCAAGAATATTGCTAGCACCAGGACTTTTGTTCGCCTTATGATCATTAATCAGTAGTATAACTTCGTTGATAGATGATTTATTTTTGCTGATAAATTTGGACAGACTGTTGAAAAATGTTTATTGAATGCAGCACACATAAAGTGACCGGCATAAAAAAAGATCCACTGGCTCACTTGTTAGATAAATCGGTTTTCTTTCCCAAGCACTTTTTAAAAGCTATATTATTGCACGTTTTAAGCTTGTTCTAGTACCACTTGTTATAGTACGTGCAAGAGTTTCAATATACGAATCAGTTCAGGTCAACCACTAACGAAATTCAAACGCACCCCTTGTTTACGGTATGACATAAAAAAAGATCCACCTGTAGAAAAAAAAATTGCCGTGTAAATTCCGTTGACATACCCCTCACAATTCCTAATCAAGGTTGCAAAGACTCATTTCAGCTAAAATAATATTTTTCGGAATAATAAAACCAAAAGATGGTATGATGGCATGTTTTACTTGTAACTTACAAGAAGAGGTTACAAAGTATGCGTTGGAAACATAAAACCTGTAAATTTTGCTTTCTATGAGTCACAATCAGCGATTTGCTGATCGCTGAGTGAGTGAGTGAGTGAGTGAGTGAGTTTGTGAAAAATCGCTGACTGTGACTCTCATGAAATGAAATAAACAGGTTTAATATGACAAACACATTCTTTGCAACCTCTTCTTGTATCCTACCAATTCAAAATTTGATCATGGCATCTAATTATTTCATAATTTAGAAAAACAAAGTTGAATCCTAATGTTGACATTTGTTTATTTACATTCATCGCAAATCTCTGCTGCAGCGCTGAGAAGTAAACGTATTGTGCGAAAGTAACGAGTTTTTGAAAGTTCAAATATGGGTGGAAAGAAAATCTCGTATCAAATTCGGAATCTAATCGTTCGTGACTTTGAGAAAAACGAATCTCAGCGCAAAATTGCGGAAAAATACTCTGTGAGTCGCGGTGCGGTTCAAAAGATAATTTTGAAGCACCAACGGGTTGGAAGCGTTGCAGATCGATCTGGACGAGGACTTAAACGTAAATCTGATCACCGAGAGGACTCCAGAATCATCCGGGAAATCAAAAAGGATCCGTTTGTTACCATCCGCGGAGTGAAAGAAAAGTTGAACCTAACAATATCCGAACGAACAATTCGACGCCGCATTGCTGAGCACGGCTTAAAGAGTTATTTTGCTCGGAAGCGGCCGTTCATCAGCAAGGTCAATAAGGAAAAGCGTCTGAGGTTTGCAAGAACCCACAATGGAATTCTGGAAACGTGTTATCTGGTCAGATGAATCGAAGTTTGAGCTTTTAAACAAAAAACGACGTTTGCGAGTAAGGCGGAAAAGCGATGAAGGGCTCCAGGACAAACATCTTCAAGCAACCATGAAGCACGGTGGAGGAAATATTATGGTCTGGGGTTGTTTCTCATGGTTTGGTGTGGGAAATCTGGTCGTGATCAATGGGATCATGACAGCGGAAGGCTATATTGACATTCTTAACGAAAATTTGGAAGAGTCTTTGCTAAAAATGGAATTGGAAGACAACTACATCTTCCAGCAGGATAACGATCCCAAGCACACGGCAAAGAAAACGCTCGCATTCTTTCGAGCCTGTCGCATCAAACCCTTGGAATGGCCACCCCAGAGCCCTGACTTGAACCCAATCGAGAATCTCTGGGCAATTCTCGATAACAGAGTGGAAAAGACCGGCGTAACCAACAAGCAGACATATTTTGCTGCCCTGGAGAAGGCCTGGAATGAACTGGATCCACAGCACCTCAGAAACCTGGTCGAAAGCATGCCGAAACGACTGCAGTCCATTATCGAAGCGAAGGGAGGTCATATTAACTACTGACCAGCTGATCATAATCGATTTTGTATGATTATAACACATGAAACATAAAATGGATCTTTTTTTATGTCATACCTCAAAAAGTCATGCGAATTGAATTTGTTGTTTATTTTAAGTTTTGGAATAAAAATTACCAATATCGTTGAATCAAAATAAACTTTTGTTATTTAGTTATCTGAGACATAAATCATATTAATTGACTTTTTGAAAAATAAATGAGTTTTACATGCATTTTTACATTCGACATCGGTGGATCTTTTTTTATGCCGGTAGTTTAATTCTCAGTAGTAGGAACACCATCAATGACCAATGACAATTTTGATTTGTTAGCAGAACTTCCTAGTATTGCTTTAATATTTTTCCATTGTTTTGAATGTGGAGCTGGCTTGGCTTGCTTTTAAGCTACACCTCTTTTTGTTTTTTTTTTTGAAACAGGATTTAAAAGTTCAGCTACTCTCGCGTTATTCGGGTCTCTGCGAGATTTTTTTAAGCAGTTGTTTTTAATTTTTACCAATGTTCACAAATTAAAGTCCATCCAAGGGCATTGTGTCTCTTTGATATTAGTTTTTTTTATTTTTTGTTTTGCTGCAATCTGTGAAAATATTGTTATATATAGCAATTATGTTGTTTAGGCATTCATTAGGATTTTGAACGGGACCAATACCCTCGAGATACCTTTTGAACTCATTTTCGAGTTTATCATGGTTGATTACATATTTTGACAGAACAATTGATCCAATATTCAATTTGAACTCAGACAATATTAGAGAATGATCACTTAAATCACTGGAAATAGTATGATTACAAAGACGATGAAAATCAGCCATTTTACATAAAACGTAATCAAGAATATTTGAACTAGCAGGTCTCGTAACATATGTATTTGAACAAATAAAGCCATAGGATTGCAAAATATACTTTTATTTGAAGACTACATTGGTTTTTTCCAAGTTTATTGGTACGATTAACACTGCTTCTGACCATCTGACCTTCTAAAAAGTCATGACATAAATTGAAATCGTATGAAGGTTGGACGATAAACGGCGAACACGAAATTATTGCGACACCGAAAATGTCATGCCAATTTTCTTATAATGTTTAGAATCAAACCAAAATTTTAGGGTAGTTTTATACATATATTTACTTCAAAAATCAAAAGAAAAGTTAATCGATGGAGCCTTGAGTGTAAAATTGAACGCATTTTCACTTAATGCCCCCTATCAAAGTCTTTACAGTGTCATCCGGTACCAGTTTCTCAGTTTTTTTTTTCAATTTTCTTAACATGTCTTTCTCGTCTTTGACTGTCTTCTTGCTCTTCCGAAGTTCCCGCTTCATTATTGCCCAGTACTGCTTCACCGGGCGCAGCTCCGGACAGTTTGGCGGATTCATGTCCTTTGGAACAAAATGGTCCTGACCTGATGGACCTCTCCAGGACACTTTTAGAATAGTGGCATGATGCCAAATCTGGCCAAAATAGCGGAGCTTCGTCGTGCTGCTGCAAGAACGGCAAAAGGCGCTTCTCGAGGCACTCAGATTTGTAGATCTCGCCATTTACTGTGCCCTTTGCCACGAAAGGCTCACTCCTCAGTCCGCAAGAGCAGATGGCCTGCCAAATGAGATATTTGGAGGCGAACTTCGACATTTTCTTCTTCTTAAATTTGTCGTCCACATCGAACTTGCTCTTGCCGGTGAAAAACTCCAACCCCGGAATTTGCTTAAAATCGGCTTTTATATACGTTTTGTCGTCCATCACACAGCAGCCATATTTTGTCAGCATCTTCTCGTAGAGCTTCCGTGCCCGAGTTTTACCGTCGATTGTTGCCGCTCATCGCGGTTTGGGAAGTTCTGTACCTTGTATGTATGTAGTCCAGCTCTCTTCTTTGCATTCTGGACGTAGCTCTGCGACATGCCGATCTTTTTAGCCAAATCACGGCTTGAGACGTTGGGATTTGCTTTAATCATCCGCTTCATCTTTCCCTCCGTCTTTTTGTTCTCCGGTCCCGGTTTTCTTCCAGCTCCTTTGCCGTGGTCCATCGTCAACCGCTCCTGGAACCGCTTCAACACTCTGGAGACGGTTGAATGGTGAATGTTCAACATTTTTCCCAACTGTCGGTGCGACAGGTCAGGAAATTCCAGGTGTTTGGAAAGAATTTGTTCTCTCAACTCGCGTTGGTTCACCTCCATTTTCGTTGAATCGAAAAACACAACTTCGAGTTTGGCAGCATGTACACAATACACATCAATGAGAAAGTGTGCAAAATTTGGTTAATTTTTACCCAATGGTAAAAAAGTTATGCCCTGTTGAATGTGTCGCAATAATTTCGTGTTCGCCCTTTACACACCGTGAATATCGTAAATCCCTCCATTTATCACCAACTCAACATGAATATGATGAAAACCATCACTAGAAACGGTTCCAATGATTGTATCCTCAACTGAGTTCCTTATATACATAACTGTCTCTACACGAAAAAATAATGTGATAGCCATAAATCTTGTATAGTGAAGAATGTTCCATGTTTTTTTTTCAACAATAATAACATCAATTGGAACCACCAAGTGATCAATTGACAACAATCCACTGTAGTACACTTTTTTTTTTCCTTGGATTTGTTTTCCGTCGATCTTGTTTTCCGTGCTGAGCACCAATGCTACCGTCGCCAGGAAGGCAGCTCCCACACCTGAACCCTACCTATCGACCCGTCAACTCATGAACCGGGGACCAACGGCTTTACTTCCCTTCCGAAGGAAGGCGTGATCAGAGATGTTATGCCTCAGAACATCCCGGCGGCGCCGACTGGGATTGAACCCAGGCCTGCTGGGGTGAGAGGCAATCACGCTTAACACTACACCACCGGCGCAGCTACTGTAGTACACGTAAGTAATAATTTAATGTTGGAGCAATTTATTGAGAATGAATAAAAACATACACTGGTCTACAAATAAATTATATATATATATATATATTTTTATTCTTCTATTAATTTTTCTTTCGTTTGGGCTACGGGGATTGTTTGAGTTGGGCAGTATAGTAGGCAATTACACGATTCAAATCTTCCCTAGTTTTGATTACATCCGGTTTAGCAGTTTCATCGTGTTTAACAAGAATACCACCTCCTCTTCCTGGCCATACGTACTTTAGTCTGAGAGACTCTTGATATTCGCGCATTTTACTAAGTAGTTCCATTGATGGCGGAGTTAATTGGTATCTTAGCGTGATAAAAATTGGGTTGCCATTTATCATGAAAGATTCATCAACGTTCGTTGAAAGGACTGTACCAGAGTTCCTTTTCCTCGAAAGAACTTCTAGCTTGGCATTCCTGTCTTTGAAAGCTATTTGTATGGGCACTATGGCGTTTGGTTTATTGCTAAGATACAATCTTGTAGCAGACACGATCGAATCCGGCTGCAAGTTAGTTCCAATATATGCAATTAAAGTCTGCAATGCTCAAAAATTGGTCAACTTCAAATTGGTGTATTTCAGTTAAAAAAGCATTAAAAAAAAACTGAAGTGCTGCATTTGGAAGTTGAGTGTATATACAATGGTTGCTATGATGAGTTTTCACCGTTTGCTTTACAGTTTTCAAAATGACGTCCAAGCAAAAGGAGCAGCGTGTCTAAATTTTGCGCAGCAAGAGAATCCGACGTTTTCACACTCCAAGTTGGCAAAATTGCTGGATGTGGCCAAATTGACCGTGACAAACGTTTTAAAAGTATTCGGGGAGTGTCTGTCGACCACCAAGAAGCCTGCAAGCGGCGGCAATCGTAATCCGGACGTGGCAGCGACGACGAAGAAGGTGGCGGTAAAATATAAGCGGAATCCGGGACGTCGCTGGCAAGCTGAATGTCTCCCATACTACTGTGCAGCGGGCAAACGAGCGGGCCGACGAGCCGGGTTGTCGACGTTTAAGAAGGTGAAGGTGGCGAACCGAGATTACAAACAAAACACGTCGGCAAAGCAGCGGTCCCGAAAGCTGTATACGAATCTGCTCACAAAGTTCGACTGTGTCGTCATGGGCGACGAAACTTATGTGAAGGTGGATTTCAAGCAGCTTCCGGGACAGGAATTTTATACCGCATCAAGAAAAAGGAAGGTGGCTGACATTTTCAAAACCATCAAACTATCGAAGTTCCCGAAATAATATCTCATCTGGCAGGCCATACGCACGTGTGGTCTAAAAAGCGGCATTTTCATTACTACGGGAACTATCAATCAAGAGATCTTCGTCCAGGAGTGCCTGGAAAAGCGGCTGCTACCATTCCAAAAGCAACATATTATACCTGTGCTGTTCTGGCCGGACTTGGCAAGCTGCCAGCATGGGAAAAAGGCAATCGAGTGGTACGATGCGAACAACGTGGTTGTGGTACCCAAATACCCCAAACCCTCCTAACAGCCCAGAACTCCGCCCTATCGAACGAATCTCAAAAAACTAATAAATCCATGGAAAACGAGCAGTATTTTAAATCCAACTGACGTTCGGCGGCGAATAAGGTCGATGAGACGGTTGTGCAACATTTAATGGAAGGGGTTAAGCGGAAGGCACGGCAGTTCGGATTTGGCAAACCAAAAGAATAAACGAATTTTTTTCCTTTAAATATATGAATTGAACTACCAAAAGAAAAATAAGTAGATTTTTGGGACATGAATTTTAACTGAAAGAAACGATTATTTTTTTGTCGACCAATTGACCAATTTTTGCGCGTTCCAGTCTTATTCTATTTACTAAATTCATAGCATTCTCATAAGATTCGTACGGAAGCCCTAACAAAACAGCATTAATCGATACTGCTCTACGATCGGATTTATCCACGTTTGCCTCCAATTGGTGAACAAAGTTTGTTAACTCAGAGTGAAACTTAGTTAACTCACTTATCTGATGCTTCAAGCTCAAGCAACTTTAGGCGTTTTAAATTTTGATACGATATCATCGAATTTAGCCGATAGAAATTCCTGTGGCTCAATTGCTCCTCAATTGCTACAGTTAATGACCGCACCTTGGATTTCACATTGATTATTTGATTTGCAACGGCGCTGAAGACTGTCGCTTTCAACTCTGCTGCTAGTGAGCTGATCATTGAGGATCTACCACCCTGCATTTCAACAAACGCTTGTAAATTTCTGAGCAATTAGTAGTGCAAACCAACATGTTTGTTTTCACTCTGGCAATGGCAGCACCAATAATATTTGTAATAGAGAAACAAATATTCAACAACAAAACACACAACCATAGAACAGGGTGTAAACAAACTGCTACGCATAAACTGGATAATAAATTTCAGTATTGTGGACTAATGGCTATCGCAGAAGCAGAAAAGAGCATCTGACTGTATCGTTTACTAGAAAAGTATGAGAAGCGCTCTGTGAGGTTATCATTCAAATAGAAATCCTACAGCACCTTTTGCACTACGCAGCGATCAACGAGCCTTCCGTTCGATATTCACTAAATCAGTCGCGTTTCTGACCACAGCCGTTTCTGTATTCATACAGACTATCTAAGCATAGACGTATACAGCGAAACTGGTCCTTGCCTGCCACAACCGAACCACAGTTGTGTGTTAAGTGACGTACTAGATTCGCTATGAGACCTTTACAGCTCAGAAGCTTTCGCTCTACGGAACCATGCAATGACAGAAACAATCACAACAAACAGCAGCAACAGCAAACAATACCACACAGGAGGCACAATATATTGTACCGAAACCTATTCAGTATCACGCATGCAGAGAATATTGGTAAGTATATGACCATTAAATTACCGATCCCACAATGCTACTTACTCCTAGAACATGATCCACAAGTGCTTCGTTCGGTATTCACCAAATCAGTCGCTTTTCTGACCACAGCCGTTTCTGTAAGCCGTACACAGCGAAAACTGACCCTTGCCTGTCACGACCGAACCACAACAGAGTGCAAAATGACGTACAAGAATGAGCAATGAAATCAATAGCATAGTGGTTTACGTACCACACAATCAGTGAGAGAAGGGTCACTACGACAGAAGCAACAACACTGTTCAACCTTCAACAACACAATATAGCAAACCACTTCCAAAATGCCATCTTACTTTCAATAGATCGGTCACCACACACTTAGAAATTCCTAATTTTACACGTGACAGAATCCATCTTTCAACGACAAAAATCCCTTTTCTCTTTTGTCAGATGACGAGACTGACTCTGACTTGGCTGAGGAGGGAACTTCTTTCTGTTTTTCAGCACGGAAACGAAAACGCATCCGTTCGCGGAAAGTTGAGAATGAAGAACCCCAAATCAGCTTGCCCAAATCAAGGAGTGGTGGAAAAAAGAAAGTTTCTACTCCTCCTGGATTCAGAAGAACTGACTATACCCAGGATTTTCCACCTCTCCCGGGGACATCCAAAACCCCTGATGTCCCATTTTTAAGAACAGAAGCCCCTTCTTCATCTGGGTTGTTCTCATTTGATAAAATTGTGGACGATATTCTCAAGTACCTGAATATTTCTGATCCTCTCAAAAGCATTGTTCTGGCAATGCTTCCTACTGTGAAGACCCTCTTGAAGCAATTGACATTGAAGTGGCCCCTCATTGCAGCAATCATTTCCTTCGATGGATAATTTTCCAAACGAGGTCGGGGATTTGATCACTATTCTACAGTGGAATTGTCGAAGTCTTATTCCTAAATTAGACTCTTTTAAATTTTTAGTTCACAATAATGATTGTGATGCATTTGCTCTTTGTGAAACTTGGCTCTCTTCAGATATCGATCTTCCTTTTCATGATTTTAACATTATTCGACTGGATCGTGAGGATTCGCGTGGAGGAGGGGTACTTTTGGGGATCAAAAAGTGCCATTCTTTCTATAGAGTGAATCTTCCACAATTTACAGGTATTGAAGTTGTCGCATGTCAGGCTATTATTAAAGGTAAGAGCCTTTGTATTGCTTCTGTTTATATTCCTCCTAGAGCCGTTGTTAATCGAAAACAACTTTCAGATATATGCTCAGTACTTCCTGCTCCACGGTTGATTATGGGAGATTTTAATTCCCACGGTACAGGCTGGGGGGAACTGTATGATGACAACCGTTCTACTTTTATATATGACCTCTGTGATAACTTCAATATGACAATTCTTAACAATGGAGAAGTAACACGTTTGGCTGGACCATCTTCGAATGGAAGTAAATTAGACCTCACACTTTGCTCTAACTCATTATCGTTGGATTGCACGTGGAATGTGATCCAGGATCCCCACGGTAGTGATCACTTGCCGATCAAAATTTCGATTGCCAGTGGGTTCAATCCGTCGGAATCCGTTACCGTCGCGTACGACCTCACCCGTAATATCGATTGGACAACGTTCAAGACCGCGATAGAGGAAGCCGTGTCGTCGGTAGAAGGGCTTCCACCGTTGGAGGAATATAACTTCCTCTCCAATCTGATCTTGGACAGCGCGCTTCGAGCTCAAACTCGGCCGGTTCCTGGAACGTCTTTGCGTAGGAAACCTCCTTCCCCTTGGTGGGACCACCAATGCACTGAGGTTTATCGTAAAAAGTCCGACGCGTTTAAGCTTTTCCGGAAACGTGGAACACCCGTGTATTTCGAAGCGTACTCGGCTCTTGAACGCGAACTCAAGAGCCTCATCAAAGCCAAGAAACGCGGATACTGGCGGCAATTCGTGGACGGATTATCGCGCGAAACGTCGATGAATACGCTTTGGAACGCGGCGCGAAGGATGCGTAACCGGTCTTCGAACAACGAGAGCGAGGAGTACTCAGATCGTTGGATTCTCAAGTTCGCGCGAAAAGTATGTCCTGATTCCGTGCCGGCACAGATGATTCCTCGCGAAACGACGAATTCTGTAGACGAGATCAGCCAGCCTTTTTCAATGCTGGAACTCTCACTCGCGCTCCTTTCGTGTGGCAATTCGGCTCCGGGGGCTGATAGAATCAAGTTCAACTTGTTGAAGAACCTCCCAGACGTCGCTAAGAGGCGCATGTTGAACTTGTTTTGTCAGTTCCTGGAGCTCAATATTGTTCCGGATGATTGGAGGCAAGTGAGAGTTATAGCCATTAAAAAGCCTGGAAAACCCGCTACAGATCATAACTCGTATCGTCCCATCGCGATGTTATCGTGCATTCGAAAATTGTTGGAGAAAATGATCCTTTTTCGCTTGGACAAATGGGTTGAGACGAACCACCTACTCTCAGATACTCAATTTGGATTCCGTAGGGGCAAGGGAACGAACGACTGTCTCGCGTTGCTTTCCACAGAAATTCAGTTGGCTTTTGCTAAAAAAGAGCAAATGGCTTCTGTATTCTTGGATATCAAGGGGGCTTTTGATTCAGTATCCGTTAAAGTCCTTTCAGACAAACTCCACGCTTGTGGCCTTTCTCCATTAATAAATAACTTTTTGTACAATTTGCTGTCAGAGAAACATATGAGCTTTTCTCATGGAAACTCTACAGCTTCACGATTTAGCTACATGGGTCTCCCCCAGGGCTCATGTTTAAGCCCCCTTCTGTATAATTTCTACGTCAGAGAAATTGACAATTGTCTAAGTGACAACTGCACGTTGAGACAACTTGCAGATGACGGAGTAGTGTCTATGACAGGACCCAGAGAGGCTGAAAGTCTCCTTAATAAAGATATAAAAAAAAAGAGGCCGACCTGCAAGGACCCTTTCAGGATACCTTAGACAATTTGTCTACTTGGGCTATTCAGCTAGGTATCGAATTCTCCACGGAGAAAACTGAGTTGGTCGTTTTTCTAGGAAGCATAGCCCAGCACAACCAAAGCTTCAACTTTTGGGTAAACCGATCACTCATTCTATGTCCTTCAAATATCTTGGGGTCTGGTTCGATTCAAAATTCACCTGGAGATCCCACATTGAGTATCTGAGACGAAAATGCCAACAAAGGATCAATTTTCTCCGAACAATTACCGGAACGTGGTGGGGAGCCCATCCACAAGATCTTCTGACGTTGTACCGGATTTTATCGGTTTTAGAGTACGGTAGTTTTTGCTTCCAGTCGGCAGCTAAAACGCACATCATCAAGCTGGAACGGATCCAGTATCGTTGTCTTCGTATCGCGTTAGGATGCATGCACTCGACTCATACTATGAGTCTCGAAGTGCTGGCGGGCATGTTGCCACTATCCGTCCGTTTTTCAGAGCTATCTCTGAGGCTCCTCACCCGTTGCGAAGTAATGAACCCACTGGTGATTGCAAATTTTGAGAAGCTTCTGGAGCTAAATCCTCAAACATGTTTTATGACTTTGTACTACCTATATTTAACACAGGATGTCAGCCCTTCAAGAAATATTCCCAATCGTGTAGTCTTCTCCGATTTCGGCAATTCAGTGAATTTTGATTTATCAATGACGCAGGAAATCCGCGGAATTCCAGAGCATCAACGTCCTATGATTGCTCCGTCATTATACGCTGCAAAGTTTGGCCATGTTGATTCTGCAAGAACGTTTTTCACAGATGGATCTCTAATAGAGGAGTCCGCTGGTTTTGGTGTATTTAATGAATTTCATAGCGCCTCTCGAAAACTTGAAGCTCCTTGTTCTGTGTATGTGGCTGAACTGGCAGCAATTCACTACACTTTGGAAACTATTGCTTCACTTCTTCCAGACCACTACTTTATTTTAACGGATAGTCTCAGTTCTGTCGAGGCTATCCGTTCCATTAGGCCGGTAAAGCACTTCTCGTATTTTCTCTTGAAAATACGAGAACTGCTTAGTGATTTATCCGTGCGCTCTTTCATCATCACCTTCGCGTGGGTCCCTTCGCATTGCTCAATTTTGGGCAATGAGAAGGCGGATTCACTTGCGAAGGTGGGCGCTATGGAAGGCGACATTTATGATCGACAGATCGCCTATAGTGAATTTTTCTCTATTTATCGTCAGCAGTCGCTCGTTAGCTGGCAACATCAATGGAGTGAAGGGAGCTTGGGACGATGGCTACATTCAATTATCCCTAAGGTGTCGAAGTTTGCATGGTTCAAAGGGTTGGACTTGAGTCGAGACTTCATACGCGTGATGTCTCGTCTCATGTCCAATCACTATTGTCTAAACGCTCACTTGTTCCGTGTGGGGTTGGGAGACAGCAATCTCTGTGAATGTGGACAAGGTTACCAGGACGCTGATCACATCCTTTGGTCTTGTGTGGAGTATCGTGGAGTCAGATCACATTTTTATGATTCCCTTCGGGCTCGAGGTAGACAACCTAATGTTCCAGTTCGGGATATTTTGGCTAGACGCGATCTGGAGTTTATGAAACTCATATATGTTTACTTTAAGGATATTAACCTTAGATTGTAAGTTTGATTAACCTTGTGTTTAGTTTGTGTTTTGTACGTCTGGGGTTTTTTTTCAATGTTTGTTTTCAAGATGAATAGAAATAATTTCATGCTTTAGGATTAATTAAATAGTTATATCGTAAACCACATTTAAAACCTCCTTCTTCCCTTTTCCCATCCAAAAAATTGTAAATCTCCACTAACCTCGAGACGACCGCGAGTACTCGGTCCAGTTCCTTTAACTTTAAATATAAGACAGTAACAATGTATAACGCAAAGGATAACTCGGCTCTGTAAAGTTTATTCGATTGAGCCTGTACAAATAAAGTGATTACAAAAAAAAAAAAAATCTGTTTGGACATGTTCCGTTACTAAGTTACTTAGGACATTGTCTCAATCGTGGTAGATCTAGTAGATCATTTGATCTGAACTGCAACATGATTTGAGGGACCTAGAACAACTTATATTCATAGAAATCGAACGCAAAGAATGTGTATATGCCTTATTTACCAAAGACTATGATCAAATTATATTTGTTCCAAATGCCAGATGTCACACCATGTTTTTTCTATGGTTTATTTCTGATGTTTTCATTCAAATCACACTAGATTTGGTTTCAATTTGAGATCCTGTGATCAAAAATACAGACGAAAAAAAAATCGCGTGAAAAACATCATTGAGTAAACCTCAACATTGCACATCGCATTTCAAAACACAAGTTACACAAGTCTGGAGGTTACGATGGAAATGTCCTTCCGAAAACCTTTCGCCAAGTAGCCTTCCAATCGTCAATTTTTTCCGAAACTGTCTCTCAACAATTGGCTGCCATCCGGAAAGTGAGTTCACCAAGGATCAACTCCATTTAATGCATCACCTTCGGCGCAGGTGATCGCTTTCGTTCTTCACCGACCACCCCGGCAGGTGATCAGCAAAGAGCCAAACCAAAACGCAAAAAGACTACCGGTTTGTTTCTTTCACAACCGCTCCACCAATTAATTCCACCTTCAGACGTGCTTTTCCGCCATGTGGGGCTGATGATGATGATGATGGCAATAAATCATCGAGTGGGCCATGCACGAAAAAGACAATGCAGAGAATGAAAAGATCGATCGAAATCGAAAGTGGTGGAAGCGGAACGGCGTCGTCGTCGTCAGGTGAGAAGAAATTAGCACACAAAGAGAGCCAGAGTCCACCCGATTGAAAGGGAAAGCGATGGTGTGGACTGGTGGTGGAGGTGCCGATCTTGAACGAGGAAAGTAGATCGAGCGGAAAAATGAATGATTGATACTGATCCGAGAAAGCTGACAGTTGACCCAGCTCTAGGGAAGTGTCTTCGATCGCTGCTTGGGTGCTGCCTGGCGGCGAAGGGAGTCAAATGTGAGAAGAGGTCACCAATGGACCGATCGGAAACTTTCTCTTTTTTTGCGATCGCGCGTGTAAATTCATTTTGCATAAATTTTTGCTCGACCGGATGAAATTCGCGTCGCCGTGTCGTCGCCGTCGTCGTCTTCGTCGTTGTTACGTAAGGCTTGCATATGAGAATGCACATGGTACGAAGAAAAGATCGCGCGCAGGCAGCAGCGGCCTTAAACTTGGTCATGGCTATTGCGGGAGAACCTAGTCGACCGTTGTATGTGGTTTTGATCTTGTTTCAGTGGACGCGAACTAGAACTGCATTCCAAGCGATGAATATGTGCAGGTAGATGGAAGACTTCACATGCCCTGTGAGTTTGCATTTCTGCTGCGCATAATTTTTCAAATTCTCTATGAAGGATTTTAGATGTATTTTAGGACAGACATTTAGATTTTTGAAAATTCCCATGATCATTCGAACAATCACAAAACTGCAGGGCACTTCATAGATACATTGAACTTGCATACAAACCAGTTTATATGGGATTAAATGCAAATGGTACTCTGCAATTTTCAGCAGATTTTTAAGTTTTCTCAATACAATCAATAATCAATTGATTTCAACAAATGTAATAAATTTTTCAACCGAAATTTTTCACGAACCAAATCCCCATCTTTCTCCCTCAAGCGAGCTTTATCAGGCGAAAACCTGTTTTATACTCGATTAATAGTCGCGAGCTGGCCGGACTCGGCCAATCATTACGTAGCCTCGACCGACCGACGACGACGATGACGATCACCACGACCAAATACAGCCAGCCAGCCAGCCAACGCCGGAGTCAATGAACCCTCTTCTTCTCCCTTCTTCTGGGGGACTTCACGACTTCTTCACTTTCGCAGCTAATCTGCATCTGTGTGCAATAAAAAAGGCTATCAGCATCACCATCATCATCATAATCATCACCGATCGGGGTGAGGAGGCATGCAGTTTCGCGAAGTTTTGTTTGTTTGTGTAACCGAACCGGTTCGTATCAGCAGCATCCCAAAACTATATTTACGATCGCTATTTCGCGTTCGCCTTTCTTCGGAAAAACACCAGGAAGGACTGTGATCTTTACTCTCACTTATAGTAGAGATATTAGCTTGTTAAATTGTTGATCCAATTTAGATTGCATGTCAGCACTTATCTTGTTTTGGGGAACGCACCATTTTTTGGTGAAATTCGTACTCCCTTCCACAGCTAAACGCAAGAGTGGCAATGATGCTGGGGCATCCTGTTTTGGCACATGTGCTGTAGCGATATAAAAATGCAAATCGGGTTTCGCTGGGATCCGTGGAGAAATGCCAATGTTGATCGTGACGGCGGTTGTGATTAAGTAATAGGACTTTCTTTGCGGAATTTTGATTCAAAAGAGCCAACGCAGAAGTGTGCTTTATTCAGCATTTCACTACCGTAGCAATGGGCGATCTTTGATCTATCGATTTAGTTTTGTGATCGTTCAGGTATTTTTTGAAAATTTAAGAAGCAGTTTCCGAATGGCTGTGCCAACAGATTCACGTAAATCGATCAAATGTTGAATTCACTTAATACTGACTTCTTCCAATATGTTGGTTCTTCATCAAATGTGTCGATTAGGGTTTTGGAAAGCAAAAATGTTTGCGAACAGGATAGTTGCTCAAAATAGTAAAGGTTTCTGAAAGTTCAACGGCTTCGTACACGATTTTTAGCTTGTTATGAAGATTTTGGTGAATTACTATGGGAAATTTGTAAATTTCACCTAAATCGTTGGTTGTAATAGCCAAAATGTTGTCAAATCTAGTTGTGCATGATTTGACAATAGGACAGGTGTACCAGTTATGGCTTTAAGTCTCTATTATGGTACGTGGTAATTGGAACATAATATAATAAGAAGATATAGTCATAACTGGTACACCTACCCTAGTCAACAAGTTTGTTTGTGTGGCAATGAAAAGGACGTTGTTGCCAAGCACAGAATAAATAGCCAATTTATCCTATTTTGTCATGCCTTTGCATTTCTGCTTCCCTTCAAATGGTACCGAGAAAACCGTATAAAAAAGTAAGAGGTTGTATCCAAGACACGACCGTAGATTTGACGTAGGATTGCATGCTCGGTATCAATATTTGGCGACTGTGTTAGGGAAACCACTTTTTCCCATAGCGGAAGGCAATCGAACGTTAAGGTGTTTCCCTGTAGAGTTTTTTCTTATCACACTTCGCAAATTTCAAGAGCACACAACTCGAGATCTACGAGGTTTGTAAATCTGTAAATTTCAGTTGTTGTTTCTCCGCAGCAAACAACAAGAAGTAGATTCAGCTACGTGCATTCACAAAAACCTTCATATTTTGGCTTGTGAAATTGCGAAGTGTAATGCGAAAAAGCACGCTTCAAGGAATCATCTTAAATGAAAGTTAACTCTTAAAAAACAACAATTTATGGTGGTCCTGAAAAGGACCATTTTGCCGTGATGGTTGAGTAATGCTGAGCTATTAGGGTGTACTACAAGGATGAGGCCGGCGATCTGTATGTAGATTGGAACGAAGGTGACGCGCTTGGCATAGATGGCCCACAGCGGCTCACGACGAGCAACTGAATCCGATCAGTAGCGGTGCGGCTTCTTCCTCCTTCTTCAGTGAATGGACGCGCATGTGGGCTGCAGCTCGCTGCTTGCGGGCAGCCTTTCGTTGTGTACAGGAGAACAATGTTCAACGCCACGCGCCGAAATCAGCTACTGCTGCTGATGACGACCGGACACCACCACTCACACCACGTGGTGTTTGAATAAACACCGTTCGGCGAGACCGGATGGAATTCAATTTTGAAATCTGTGTTAGGGGGTGATAATTTTGATCACCATTGCAATAGTTGGACATTTGTGTAATTTTAAATACTGACCTATTGAAAATTGAAAAAGTGTTCATTTTAATAGATCTGTTGAAAAAAAAATCCAATCGATTGGCTTGTTTAGAGTTAAAATCCATCCGCTATTAACAGAGTTATAAGTGGTTAAAACCTGAACAATTTTCGTTATGCGGTCGATTATGGTTTTTTTTTTAAATTGCACCACCAATATGGTGCCGAAAGACGCAATCCTACGTCAAAAAGTAGAAGATTTGTGCCTAGGGGAACGAACGGAAGGTTGACCTATGACCGCGATTGGCCGGTACAATTATTTTTGCGTTTCGTTTTTTTAGTTGATTAAATCTATAAACTTAAAATATTGCAAATGGTGGCCGGTTGTGTGGAATTTATAATTCCACTCTGGGGGAATCGTCCAACGCAGGAGCTTCACACTGCACGACCTACTCCGGCGACGGTCGACCTACGAAAGAGGAAGAGTGAAGCAGTAGCAAGCTGTGATTGCCTCTGCCGAATGTTGAAGTCGAATGAATACATGATGTTCATCCATTTGACACTTAAACGAGGGATAAGACATCAAGGGTATCCGGCTACGTTGGGATGTACTCCACAGGTTGTGTGAAAAGGGCTGAAATGGAATGGATACCAACAGTAAGAGTAAAACCGTTAAGGAAAATTACCATGTATTTGACGGCAATTAATGATTATTGGAACCAGTATTTTCCAGATTTGTAAATTCTATCATATTCTTTATGATAATATTATTATTGAGCATGAGCATGAGCATTATTGACCGCCCACGATTACTACTCAGTTATTGTCTAATCAGCTGTAATTACACAGAGAACCAATAGACGATGCTTGGAACTAGCAATTATCCTGAATGTGTAAAAACTGGTGATCTAAAACGTACATTTTAGATAGAAATAATGGGTAGGAATGTGTTTACGTGACACTCGCTTTGTTGGAAGCCGAGAAGACCTCTGCACTTCCACGAGGAATCACTGCGATGTTGGGAAAGAGGGTTTGGTTTGCAGCAGAGATCTTTTTGGTAAACGATATGCTGAATTGATGTCCTAATGATCATATAACGCGAAGGAGTGTGGGATTAAACCCACTCCTTTCTAATCATCGAGTTGTTTCTATTACCATGTAGTCATATTAACAAATAGAACGATTGACGAATCTTGAATGTGAATGGGCCTGAGATGATACTCATGATGTTTTGCCTAGTAAGCAAAAACGGTCACTCTAAGGCCATCGAGCTCCCCATATGTCATCGAATTTTACGGGGTTTTCCCGATTTTCTGACTCACTGGTCACCCTCATAGCTCCGACCAGCTCAACTGTCTGGCAGAACAAGTGGAAGCGATTTGACTGACGATGTGTATAGATGAATATTTCCGTTACTATTCCGTTAAGTGTAATCAGTTATCACCAAGCTCCACTGTCGAGCGGGGACTAGTGGATACGATTTGACAGAAGTATTTTGGAACGACGAAGAGTTCTTTTCACTACCCCGTGTTGTGTCCGGGCTGAACGGGGCTTGCGAGGGTATGAGAGCTATAGTTATATAGTTGCTTCTTTCAAACCAACGAAAATTCCATCCGGCTCGGATACTGCACGGTGTACTGAGCAGAATCTACACTGCAGATCCCTTTTCGCTGCTTCTGCTTTCCCTCTACTCGGCAGCGAACCCCACACTTATCAATATATTGATGCGAGGAGGAATTATTGACAAGAATATTGATGATGTGGATACAGAATTATTGTCAATACTGATATGATGTGATGTAGTAATGACAGGTCCGAAGCTAGCGTTATCTGCTTGGTAGAAGCACTTAAATTGATCTTTATTTCTTTTGTTTGTAGTGGGATTACATGTTTGATGTTACTAGTATTTACAGCCTACAACAAATCTACAACTACTATTTACACTTAACCTACTATATACAAATTGCTTATTAAAGCATGTACTGAAATGTTGCATTTCTGCACAAATCTAGTCTTGATGTCGGTAATTTTGAAATCTATTCTTGGGATATCCGCTTCCTGTTGAAGCTCTGAAATCCTTGTGTCGAAGGGGCGATCGAGGATCATCCTCAGCACTCTGTTTTGTGCCACCTGGACTTTGTTTCTGTGTGTCTGTGTGACGGCCAGTTTGTTCACCATAGAGAGACGAGATCTGCGACAAATGAGCGGATACAGACACCCAACTAAGCTTGAACACTTTTTTTTTTTTTTCCTTTGGTTTGTTTTTTCCGTCGATCTTGTTTTCCGTGCTGAGCACCAATGCTACCGACGTGCCAGGAAGGCAGCTCCCACACCTGGACCCTACCTATCGACCCATCAACTCATGAACCGGGGACCAACGGCTTTACTTCCCATCCGAAGGAAGGCGTGATCAGAGATGTTATGCCTCAGAACATCCCGGCGGCGCCGACTGGGATTGAACCCAGGCCTGCTGGGGTGAGAGGTAATCACGCTTACCACTTCACCACCGGCGCCGTTAGCGTTTCTATGTGCGAGCGGAATAGGAGCTTTTAATCAAACAACATCCCGAGATAAATTACTTCTGTAGACCACTCGACCCTTGAGCCGTCCATGACTACTGTGCAGGAGGGAGCTGGTTTTAGATTGGGGGATTGCGTGTGCAGGAACCTAATTTGCCTGGTTTTTTTTTGCGGCATTGACTTTGATTTTCCACTTTTTCGCGTAGTCAGCAAAGATGTCTAGGCATCGTTGAAGTTTGTTGGTGATCTCGCGAGGCAATCTGCCCTTGACGGAAATTGTAGTACCTTGGCTACCTTAATTTTGTTGCAAAGGAATCCAATTTTGACTGACAAAGGGGCGCGCCTTTGGAGGGTGTTTCAACACTCCGAAGGGTATAAATAGCGGGACCTTTCAATTAGAGTCGGATCCTTGCGATAAATGCAAGAGTGGCAACTGTAAAAAAATCGAATACTTCATCATTTCTCAATACGACATGCACTAAACTAAGGACGCGGGATGTACTACAATAGATCAATTTACTGGTCGCAGTAGTGTTAGGTCCCGAACAGAGGAAAAAAAAAAGTACTCAAGTACTTTGCAAAAAGGCCTTGAAAGTATCCCATAAATTGCCAGATTTCTTAAAATTTGATAAACATTAATCTCCATAAATACAATGGACATAATTCCATTGAAATTATTCTCACGATTCGTATCAGCATTTTTCTTAAGTTTCATCTTAAGAATTTTCTATGATTTATCGTCCGAATTCTAACTTTTTCCTTTCTTGATAAAAACTCCATACAATTGTCATCAGAGTTTGCAAAAGACAATTTATACCGTCTTCACTTCAATCAAAGATTGCACAGACTGCATGCTTACACTTCACTGTAAACTATTTTCAGAATTACCTTAAAATTCTGAAATCTAGGGCAATTAAGAATTCCAAAGTATTTCAGACTGCTAAGGCAACTTAATATTTACAGGAACTTTTAAACTCTATTTAGAAATCCATCTAATTATCCTCAAATATATCACGAACATACTTCAAAGTCCTGGTGGTTGTCTAGATTCAATAGCCTTGCTAATTTACCAAAGCTCTATTTTTTGTTTTCAATCCTGAACAGTTTTCGATTCCTCTAAATTCCAAAATTAGGAAAATTCCTTTATATTGAAATATTGATTTTTATAAATCCAGGATTAAAAAAATAATAATAATTGTAACCAAAATCTAATCAAAAAATCAAAATAGAAAAAAACCTGCATCAATATTTTTTAAAATTTTAAGATTTTTGACAGCCACTGGAAACATGATGTAACAATTCCATGTATGATGTTGCAATAATGTCCAACGTTGATGGCCTTTTGTAATTAAAGTAGTAAGTTTAGCTTTTTTATTTTTTTTATTAAAGGCTCCATTAATTGCAGTGATATTTATAAAACAACACTTTTTAAAAATCTTGGAAAATCTGGAACATATTTAAAAATCAGGATATAAACGTGATCTGTCTGTGTATCTGGCTAGACGACTGAAAATCTGGAAAATCCAGCTAAATCTGGAATACTGGCAACACTGCCCACAGCACACACTCACCCACGCGACAATACATTTTTCTCTTTCGTGCGCACGAGCTTAAACCACGCGAGTGAATGAAAAAAGCACACAAAAGAACGACCAATTAGAAGCGAGACCACTTACTCTCTCCGATACAAATCCTTCTCCATCATACCTAATTGAAGTACTTGAATAAACAAAAAACTGTGTAAAGATAAAAACTGTTTGAAATAGAGAAATAAACGAAGTTTTGAGACGGAATTATGTTGTACCAGAGGATGATGATAATTCCGAAGTGATTTAAAAAGGTTCTAATTTAAAAAAGTAGTTTTGGCAACGTCCAAAGTTTTATAAGCTTACACCCATCATCTGAAAATATATCTAAGTATGTACCCGAATTTATAAAACTTTTCCAAGTTTGTGATCTTGAAATCAGGATTATGATTGTGATCCAAATTTATGTTTCTGATAATGAGATCTTAATCTTAAACAAATAAAATAGAATGTCTGAATGTTTCCAAGACCCAAAATGTTCCCCCTTCGTAGTAGATTTTTATGTTTTACGAAAAAAGATAGAGTCAGTAAGCCAACAAGTTGCTGTTCCTGACCCAGCTAGTTTTGATATGCACATGCACCTTATGACGGCCGAGAGTTTAAATATCCACAGCCACCGGTAAGCCACCGTCGACGTAAGCAAATCTGCATTGAAAACCCCAACCACAGATGGTAATTTCTCCGGCCGCCATCCGCGACCAGTCGGGCTCTTCCTTTAATTTACCGTTTTCAAATTTAAAAAACCATAAATCAACGTGATTTATTACGGAAGCAACCCACCATCAGCAGGGCAGCCGGCCAGCAGACCGGGCGCGTGTACATCGAATATGTGTATGCATCGGAGAGCAAGAGCATCATGGTCTTAGACTCCAACAACAACGGAGCAACTGGAACGAGTCCTATAGGTACCAACCAGCCAGCCAACCAACCACCAGATGATGCACTCCGCTCGCACCACAAGTAAAAACAAAACACCATCCACGACGACGACGTAAAAGCTCGAGGAGCGCTTTTCTGCCTGAACCAACGACGGACCGACGGACGACCGAGCCAAGGTGGGTGGCTGGTTGGCAACAGATATTCGTTCGCCTTAATGAACACATATATAAGATTGTAATAAAAAGCTGTCTAATTTATTTTCTAATATGTTGCCAACTGTTTGCCTTTGGGATGCACTCGGTCCCGGCTCTTGATCTGCTTCTTACAGGGTGCACCGGTGATCTTCTTATGGGATTTATACATGCACTGCGAAACAGAAGCCACGTTCCGAGTGTCAGTTTCAGTGGGGGCGTAAATAAATTTCAATTAACTTCAACCTTGCGGTGTGAAATGAGATTTTTCCTGCGCTGAGCAAGATTCGATTCCCTTGCTGACGGTTTCCCAAGACGAATGAGTCGAACGGTGGCGAGCTAATTCTTAAGAGGATGACGGATTCCGGCAATTATGATTTGATGTTTGTGCAACGGAACATGATCTGGCGCCATTAATCATTCCGGTAAATAACTGCTTCATCAATCACCAATCGTTGTGCTGTTGGGACGCGAAAAGAAATCCATTACGGTCCCCGATAATCCACCAAAACGGTCATTGATCCTTTCCCGGGCCGTAATGGACCCATTTCCATTCAAATTGCTCCATCCAACGTCCGTCGTCCACTTGTTCTTCTCGTAAGGCACCGGAGACTTATCTCGGAACAACTTCGGCTTATATCCACCACTATAACTGTGAATAGCAGTTTGATGGAATGACGGCATTCTCCGTCTATTCTACCGCCGACGAAAACAATCCCCTCGAGAGCCTTGGACCGGTTCCGTCATTGTGCGAGTGGGATTCGATTAACGGGATTTGGGGTATTTTCTTTTTTTCCAGAATTTCTATTCGCGCTGAATTAATTTTCCATTTCAAACGACTTCGACTTTGACAACGACGACATTTGGTCGGTCGGGACCGCGGGCCGGGCGTCAATAGAATTAGCATAAATTCGCCATTCGAAAGCGAAAATCACTCCCCGAGGAGCCGGGCAGCATTTATTGGCTTCTGACAGCTGGCGTGACGGGCTGCGTGTGACTTTTTTTTTTTTGCTGAGAAGGCTCAACCGAACCGAAGAAAGCGAGATTGATGATCAAAAGATTTCAGCCGGAAGTTTTTCTTTGGAGTGCACCGGAGGCCCCGAGCTTGTCAGCTGACGGGCAAATGTGGCGCGGTGCCAATTTTGGGTGAGTGTAAAAATCAATTAAAAAGTATGTGCGGTTTGGGCAAACTCCGCCGGAAAGTTAGTTAATATATCTTCGAACATCAAGTGAGACAGCTGGAGAGGGAGAAAGTTTTCGTATTGTAAGCGTGGAGAAAGATTTGAATTGGAAAACTCAGTGAAGCATATGTTTTGATTAATTCAGAAAGCATAAATCGGAAAATTGGATTCTGATAAACAAGAATCAGAAATTTGAGATATCAAATATGTTATAAATCACATTTTTTTTTAGTTACAGTATAGAATCTGACAATCAAAAACAGGTAAAATGGGGATACGTCGTGGTAGAATGTGTCAAAAGCGAATTCGTTTATAATTCCGTCTATAATAGGGTCTTTCTGTTTTTTTTTTGACAAACGTGAGTATGTTTGATTGTTTTTAAAATCAGGTTAAGAATCGCACTGACAAAAAGTTCGGTGTCGCTCTGGGTTAAAAAAAACAAATTCGCTATAAGTTATCATCAGAAGGCAATTAATATTAGCTGGATCAGTCCGCATCATGCTCTCTTGCCGTACGGATCTATTTGCTTTTTGAAGAAGGAAGTACTACTGCTATCTAAAGCTACAGTGCTGCAAATGTTCTGCGTTGTTCGACTTGTTCGAATTTCAAGCTTTTTGTTTACCGCAATATTAGCTAATTACGTACTATCAACTTAGTGTTCTAGATGTACTTCCACAGTTATTAATTGAGAGCCTGTACCTTGCATTAGTATAATTGTGGGGCATGAACAATCATACTCTATGCCCAGAGAAGTCGAGAAATTTTTCATTCCAAAAAAAATCCTAGACCTGACCGGGAATGGAACCCAGTCATCTTCAGCATGATCTTGCTTTATAGCTGTGCCTATACCGACTGAGCTAAGGGAGGCACCCTATGGCCCCTATCCGAGGTAATTCTGCTTGAATATCGATTTGAAAAAGTCCTCTTCGATCCTTCGGATTCATATAGTATTAAAGCTCGATTCAAAGTAAATCTGGACGCACGGTTTAATACACCACCTGGTGGTTGGAACAAAAACGTTTGACAGGCATTTGTTGATGTTTCATTGACGAAGAAATTGGTGAAAAGTTTTTCTCGATTAATCGACGCATCCCGAAACGGATCATGGAACTTGAGAAAAGAAAATTAATTGTGCACAAACATCTAGAGAACCCTTCGTGGTCTGCCTCAAAAATAGCAAAAGTGTTAAAATTCTCAAAGTCAACGGTGAGCCTTGTAATCAAACGTTACAAGGATACTCTGAGTGTGGATAAAGCACAGCGCATCTATCATAAAAGTGGCACTAGGGACAAAGAGCTGAGGAGAAAGTTGTTCAGGTACGTGAAAAGCAACCCAGGTGCCTCCATACGTGATTTGGCAAAGAAATACGATTCCAACTTATCCACCGTGCGTAACAACCTTTCAAGAGAAGGATATAAGTCTTTTTGTGCAAGTAAACATCCGAATCGCTCCCTGAAACAAAATTTAGTGGCCAAAAAGCGAGCACGATTACTATACGAACCGAGAGGGACGACTCTATCTACGCTGCAGGCAAGATTGTGTTGTGCTGTGGCTACCTGCTCGCACGCTGAGTAGATAGAAAGAAGGTTGATGACGATTCTAAAGATTTCCTGCAAAAAGATGAAGCACGATGCAAGTAGATGCGAGAAATGCAAGAAGATTTTTCGAAGATTGATTCGCTAGTGTGAGATTTTTTGAGTATCTAAAATTGAGATTTAGATGATTCACCCCCCTCGATACGAACGAGTTTTGTCGAAATTTGATGGCTGTATTTTAATGGATGACGAAAATTTTACCTAGAAACTGGTCGTGGGGATGTCCCTTCCAGGTATAAATTTGTTTTTGCTGATAAGTTTGCTCGGAAACTAATGATTTGAAAAGGAATCTGTCGCCTTAAAACCAAGGTTTCCATCACATCTTACACAATGATGTCGAAGGTTTACATTAAAAAGTGTCTGAAAAAGCGGATTTTACCCTTCATTCGGCAACACAAGACCAACGTTATATTTTGGCCGGATCTAGCCAGCTGCCACTACTCTAAAGAGGCACTAGAATGGTATGCTGCAAACAATGGTAATTTCGTCGCCAAAAAGATTAATCCTCCGAATTGCCCTGAGTTCAGACCGATCGAAAAATATTGGCCAATCGTCAAACGAAAACTTCGAGGACGCGGTAAAGAACAGACAAATGCACAACAAATGCGTTTAAAGTGGAATAAGTTCGCCGGTACAGTGTCACCAGCGACCCAGACAACCAGAAGTCGCATAACAATGTACAGAGAGTATCGTAAATAACTACAGTTTAAGTCAACATCGCATATAAGTATGACATACATCGCATTGTGTTTAAGTTAAATCGTATAGAATGCAAATTTGCGACTTATATGCGATGAATCATTTTTCCATCGTACTGTACCACAAATTAAATCGGATTACATCGTAAGGCTTTTCAAATTGAATTTGAAATGACAGATTAAATCGTATATGATGCCAAATCAACTCGTTTAATAAGAAATTAAAATTTGTACGTATATGGCCTCCACTTTTGTAGGTATAAGCCCTTTTTTGCATTCTATACGAATTGATTGTTTATATATATGTTTGTATATCACAGAAACAACTTTGAATATACGTGCATTCTGGTTGTCTGGGGACTGTGCAGATCATGATGGCATCGATCACAAGTAAAGTGCGACAGTTCGTTCGAAACGGTGAAATGTAATAACTTGTTATATATTGTTTGAAAGCTGAAGCAATACCCTTTTGTTTGACGTTTTTATCAACCGTGTATGTTGTTTAATTCTTGAGTTATGATCACTTGAATGCGTCCAAATTTACTTTGAATCGGGCTTTATGTTTGGAAGTCGATTTGGAGAAAATTTCTTCTGCCGCCAATAGAAAAGGGCAATTTCTTGATTCCCCTTCTGATGACATTTATTTGAGCAATCAATTTGATATGCTCACGAATGATAAGAATGATTCATCATCCAGGTAAAATAAAAATAAATTTTCCTGGCTTAATTCCATGAAGAAAAAGGTCTCCTATATTATGGTAACCTCTTCCGATTTCCATGCTCATAACACGGAACTTTTGGACTTCGTTGAATTCAGGTTTGCTCGGAAACTAATGATTTGGCAAGGAATCTGTAGTTGTGGCCTTAAAACCAAGGTTTTCATCACATCTCACACAATAACGTAGAAGGTTTACATTAAAAAGTGTCTGAAAAAGCGGATTTTACCCTTCATTCGGCAACACAAGACCAACGTTATATTTTGGCCGGATCTAGCCAGCTGCCACTACTCTAAAGAGGCACTAGAATGGTATGCTGCAAACAATGGTAATTTCGTCGCCAAAAAGATTAATCCTCCGAATTGCCCTGAGTTCAGACCGATCGAAAAATATTGGCCAATCGTCAAACGAAAACTTCGAGGACGCGGTAAAGAACAGACAAATGCACAACAAATGCGTTTAAAGTGGAATAAGTTCGCCGGTACAGTGTCACCAGCGACTGTGCAGATCATGATGGCATCGATCACAAGTAAAGTGCGACAGTTCGTTCGAAACGGTGAAATGTAATAACTTGTTATATATTGTTTGAAAGCTGAAGCAATACCCTTTTGTTTGACGTTTGTATCAACCGTGTATGTTGTTTAATTGTTGAGTTATGATCACTTGAATGCGTCCAAATTTACTTTGAATCGGGCTTTATGTTTGGAAGTCGATTTGGAGAAACTTTCTTCTGCCGCCAATAGAAAAGGGCAATTTCTTGATTCCCCTTCTGATGACATTTATTTGAGCAATCAATTTGATATGCTCACGAATGATAAGAATGATTCATCTTCCAGGTAAAATTGAAATAAAAATTTGCTTGGCTTAATTCCATGAAGAAAAAGGTCCCCTATATTATGGTAACCACTTCCGATTTCCATGCTCTTAACACAGAACTTTTGGACTTCGTTGAATTCAGGTTTTTACTTCAAATTGACCGTCGGGATGAATGCCGCGTATTAACTAAAACTTTGGACGGATTCAAACGCCTTCTCAAGTGTCTTACTGAGAAGCAACACAATTTTTCATTTACGACCAAAACTGAACGTCTGTTCAAGGTTTTCTGGAAAGTTCTGCCTAGTGGTGAATCCATCGATCAGATCAAAGATGAATTGACAAAATTGCTTGGAGTTGAGTCTGTTCAAGTAATCAAAATGACAAAGAAATCCCGTCCTGGCGCTTCGGGCAACGGGATTTCCAATGATTTTTATTTAGTTCACTTTACCTTGGGGCCTTAGAAAAAGCTAGCCTTATGCTCCACGTTCTAGTGAAGTGGGAACACTTCAAGAATACTGGAGGAAATTTCCAAAACATCACCCAGTGCCTTATGTGCCAGGGATGGGGTCATGGAACAAAAAAGTTCTACATGCCAGCTTAATGAATGAATTGTTGTGATTCCTCTCATGCCAAGGACGACTGTGCTGTGAAGAAACATTCTAAGGAATTTAAATGTTCAGATTGTGGTGAAAACCACTAATCAATTTTTTTGAGAATGTGCAAAGCGATCCTACAATCTCGTTATAAGCGACAGGTAAGAAATGTTCCAGGTACTCATTTCTCTGCTGTTAACAACGGTCAGCTAGGGGCAAGACAGCTCCTAATCATGTGCAATTTCTGAGTTGCTTTTGATGCACCTCGAGTAACTCACATTCCTTAGTGAGAAAGATCACTGTCATTTGCTTCTCACTTTTCGCATCACAGCAACATATGAAGGTGCACCTTGATGCGAAGCTGAAAAGTTGCTGACAATCAAAGCAACAATACCGTTCCGATTCAAATTTCGGACGATTTATTTATTTAATTAAATATTACATCCAGTTAGAAACAAAGTAATAATGTTAGATGATCATGGAGGGCACTAGTCAAAAAAATTTAAAATTTACAAGACATGTGGATCATATTCGACCGAGATAATCAACTTTTAAAAGTGTCCGAAATTCGAGTTTAAGTGTCTGAAATTTGAATCGGCACGGTATAAAAAAACATGTTTACAGAACTCAATAATTCAACGAAACTCGGAGACACTTAAATTGATTGATTTGATTATCCTGCATCATCTCCACCGAAAAACTGACATGAATGATCATACAAATTACAAAGAAATCTCTGATCACAGCAGAAAACTGACATCTGCCGCGTGTTCGTGGAAAATATTTATCCTAGCCACGAACACGCGTACAAAATTTATGAGTTGGTTCGTGTCTAATATATTTCAGACAAATTACAACATTTCTATGGTTTTGACCGATACACATTTGAATCGGCCGTTATGGATTCTCGATCAAGAGTTAAGTTTAAGTTTCATGTCCGTATCTCGGTGTCATCTCGCCCAACCACACCCAAATTCGAAATGCACCAATACCAACAAGCACTGCAAATTAGAAAAAGTGGGAAGTATTTAAATTTTTAACATATTCTTAAACACTTCTTCTTATTCTTGTTCGCATATCAAGCTTATTGCTTAGCGCATATAAGCTTCTTGTGTGCTCTCAACTTAGTGTTCTAAATGCACTTCCTCAGTTATTAATTGAGAGCTTTCGATGCCAATTACCAATGCATGAATTTGTATATTGTGTGGCAAGCAGGGAAGTCGAGAAAATTTCCAACCCGAAAGATTCCCTCGATCAGACTGGGAATCGAACCCCCACCGCCTCCGGCTTGGTAATACGTAAACACAATATTATTGTATGATTATAATAGTTCTACTACTGAAATGACAACTTCAATTCCAAGATTCAGAGTAGTCCTACTAATGCTCAGCGAAGTCTTGCCGTAGTTCAGGGAAGGCCTGCCGAACTTCAGCGGTGTCCTGATGAAGTTCAGGGAAGCCCTGCCAAAAGTCCTGCCGAAGTTCAAGAAAGTCCCCGAGTAGCATACTTTCATCACAATAAGTTACAGCAACTTGTTTATGACTGAAATAAGTCGTATATGAGTGTTTACAATTCATTTGTGAAAAGTGTGCTACAAGGGTCCTTCCGAAGTCAGAGAAGTCTTGCCGAAGTTCAGGGAAATCCTGCCGATGTGATTTATTAGATTTTTCGACTGGTACGTATGGAGATTTCTTTTAAATGGCTTTCTCACTCTAGGGCAATCCAAACAGGGAAATGCAAAACTGACTGTTTGGATTACCCTAGATTGAGAAAGCCATATGGAAGAAATCTCCTGACGAAGTTCAGAGAACTCCTGCTGAAGTTCAGAGAAGTTCTACCGAAGTTCAGGGAAGTCTTGCCAAAGTTCAGAGAACTCCTGCTGAAGTTCAGCGATGTCCTGCCGAAGTTCAGGGAAGGGCTGCTGAAATTCAGCGAAGTCCTTTCATTTCAATTCTTGGAAATCAGAGAAGTCCAGATGAAGTTCAGGGAACTCATGCCGAAGCTTAGGGAAGGCCTGCAGAGCCTCTGGAAAGTTCTGCCGTAGTTCAGGGAAGGCCTGTCAAAGTTCAGGGAACTCCTGCTGAAGTTCAGCGAAGTCCTGCCGAAGTTCAGAGAAATTCTGCCTGACCAGATATTCAAAATCCGGCAAATTACGTACCCCGCACGTACTACAATACTCGTCAAAGCAATCCGTTCCCATGGCTTGGCAAACTGCCGCAGGATGAAACTGCGAACCGATCTCTGAATTACCACTGTGCCGTTCTACTGACGGTGGACATCCATCCTTCCTCTTTTGGTATGGTGCTTCTGCTGTGCCTTTCAGATGAACGTGATACGGTCTCGTTTCTGCGATACACCACCACGGCAGTCTCCTTTAAAGTATAACATCACTACATACGTGTGTTCTTTAATTTCTCGTTGGCTAAGTCCATAGCGGCCCAGGTGAAGAATTTGTTGTTCGTCTCCATCTGTTTTATGAACAGCGCTGACGATATAGAGTGATTGGTAGCGATCTTGTGAACTAGATCACGTCTCATGAGGATCCTGCACTTGGTCTTAGCATGGTCGTGGGAATGCAAAGAGAAAGTCGACGAAGATAATCTGTCAGAGATTTGTTCTTCGTCTTCCTGACCGGTTGATCGTTGTAGGTTTGAAGCCCAGATGAGGCTCATCGGAAACATTGATAGCGGTTAATTCAGCGTCCTCCTCCTCTTCGGCTTCAAAAATGACGGCGGCTGCTCTGGCTGAACATTCCGCGGGGGTAATGGTTGGTAGCGTTACCGTCGAGCTGGAGTTGGGTGTTAATCGGTTGTTGCCCCACCGGGGAGATGTTGTCTAAATTGGAAACTGTAGTGCCGGATTTTATTAGATGGGCCACGGTTGGAATATTGCTCACCACGCTATGTTTGATGTGTTGTGATGGACTCTTTACGCTGTAGCTAGCTTGCATGGTGCCAACAAGAAGGGGATCGGAGTTAGTTTTTTTTTTGCATTTTACGACTACTGGATCAATTGATGCTGATGGGATCGTTGCATTATAGGTGAAATTCCCTATGTTTAGAAGAATAGCTGTTTGAAGAGCATGTTTGATCAGCGATGATCCTTTTAGTGTTAGAAATTATGTTCAAATCCGTTTCGCATACCATCGTACGAGGGCTAATCTACCACCAATCCTAAGCCACTGGCACATCCTTCAAGGGACAATAGCATAATCAGCGTAAACAATTAGTTTGCAGAGTCTTGCAGCCATCCATCATCACCGAGAGCACATTCCCACCCGATGTAACCCACATAGGTGTCCGTATCAGATTTCAATTACCCCTAGCCACAAGTGTATCACGAATTGAGATGCAGCTGCTGTAATGCATCTAAACCCGTCCCCTTGCCTGTCGTCCGTCAGCTAGTGGCATTGAACAAATAATCGCTTGGTCGTGTGGTCTCACTCGGCCGCCACGTGGTTTGCACTATTAACCTCGGAGATCACATTCTATGCCCAGCGAAGCGAAGCAAAACGCTGAGGGCTCTAATGACTCCATCACGACTCTACCTGCGAGCAAATGCATGGAAGTGACATCTCCCTTAACCAGTTTGCGTGCTGCCCACTAATTGCAATTTTCCCAGCGATTGTTGTTTGTCAAAATTCGAACACGGTTGAAACCGTTTCAAAATCTACGACGCCAGTTTGCAGACCTCCCCTTCAGCGAGGGTCAAGTACCGAAATTGAACTTGAAAAACCGTCGAGGACCGCGTGGCAATTGAGAGATCGTCGTTACCTTCAGCGAGGAAAAAAATCCCAAGATTTTATGACTTCAAGTCGCCCTCAGTCTCGTCGAACTGTCGATTGGCTACTTGAGCAGGAACATGAAAAATTGTACGCTTTAAACCACTGTTTTCGGATTGGAGCAGATGCAATCGAACGGATGGATGAGATGAGAAAGGCGCGGGCTTAAATTCGAAGCCATCGTGCCGATAATTGCGTTTAATGAACCGCTTAATGGTTTCGATAACTTTTTATTTGTATGACGCTGCAGATGCTGATGTGCGTTGTGTTTCATTTTTTTCTGCATTCAGGTAGGTTCGATGGAGAGTGGAAGTGAGGAAATGGGCCGGATTAAATTATTCGCATATCCGCATCGTGTGGACACCCCCTTGTGAACTGCGCTGGGTGGCAGTGTCGCCATTAATGAACACCGAGTTCACAGGAGGTGCGTGTGTTCGAGACTGGCAATTATGCAGATGAGTTTTAAATCGCCAACATCCGTAGAGATTGGAAGTTACTGTTTGGGGAAACTGAGCCGTAGTCGACATTCCAATAGCCACCCTTCGTTTCACCGAGGCTCAGTTGCTCCATGCTACTTGATGTAGTGTTCCATTTTCCACGGACGAGAATGACTTCACTCCTTTCATCATCACCGAGTGTTATCGTAGCCAATTTCTTCTCCACAGGACTGCACAATGCATAAGAGGATCCCTCTTGAATCAATAACTTTATCTGGGATTTCAGTTTCCGACGAAGTCAAACAAAGCAGTTGTTTACCTCAGCTCCCTTTGCCTTCCTTGTATTTAAACACACGTGGTAAGACTGTAACATGAGTGGAAATCCGATAATTTATGCTATTCAATGCACCGCATCTTAAGGCATTATCGATCTCGACCTAGGTCTTCGGTAAACTCTCTCTCTATCCCATCATGATGCCACACACTTGTGTACGTAGTAAAACTGATTAGGGAAGTAATTGACCACGCGGTGGTTGTGCGGCTCTAAGTGGTCTAATAGAATATCATGTTTTATTAGTCACAGCCATTAAGAGGAGACATCGCGACGAAGACGAAGACGACGATGACGACGACGACGACGGTGATGATGTTGATGATGTGAAAGGACGAACGAGCGTGATGTTGATCGATCTAAACTCGCGTGTATCCAGTGATTAACTCGTGCTGTTGGAACTTGATGGGCGATAAATGATGAGACGCTTGCTAATGGAGATTTACGAGGTGGAATTGAAGGTGAATAACTACTTACGCATGTGGAGAATCGCATGGGAGCTTATGTGGCACATACCTGTCGAAGATGGAAAATGAAAGTCAATTAGGATACTCGGAGTGGAATAATTAGGTGTTGGGTTGGAAATGCAGGTACAGGTTAAGGTGGAAATACGATTTTTTTAATGAATGTCTATGTTTAATGTTAAATGTAAATACCCAATTGTACAAGCCTCCCTTAAGAAAATCTTCACTGATGTTCCACGAAACTCATAGACTTCTTCAGTAGCCCTTGTCGCACCAAAGTATACCTTAAATATCCATCTTGAAGATTTGTTAAATTATTTTAAGTTACGATTCTGATGCACCCTTCCAGACAAAATTGGGTCATTGCTGTAATAATAAGAACATTTAAAAAACAGAAGAACAAAACTACATAGAGAGATTTCACGCAAATAACAAAACTATCAAAAATGAGAAAATCTATGGAATTAACTGTAGACTTTTGAACTAATAAAAAAAAGTACATGAAAACAGACCAATAAGTTAAATGAAGAACTGAAAATGCAAAAAGAAAAGAACAGTAAATAGAATTTAAGGTTTTAAACGTGAAGCTTCCAATCATGCATTTGTTTGGACGGGTTGAAAATTAGTATATTTACCATTAAAACTTCTTAATATCCATACAAAAAGAAGGACGGAAACATGGCAAATGGAAGAAAACATCACAAAGAATGTATCAAAAATACAATTTGCTTTTTCCGAAGAATAAGATTGACAATAAACACAAAGAAGAAAAAGTTAAGAAAGCAAAACAGCAGAACTGAATGAAACTTATCAGACAAACAGAGTTGCAACAGAACAAATTTGCATAATAAGAATGTGCGAGCAGAAGATCAAAAGTCAAGAAACAAATTGCTATTTTTGATTTATGCTATCAAAAGAATCAAAGCAACATAATAACCGTGTGTAGAAAAAAAGATGTCCAGAAAATCAAATCCTAAAATCAGTATTCTATAAAACTGTTAAACAACAGGTTAGGTTACTTTATTAAAGAGACTTTCAGCCATTGGTTGGTTCGTCTCTGATATATTTAACAACAGTACAAACAGGAAAACTTAATGTTAGATGAACATACCGTAACAAGAAGGAAGGCCATTAAAAGAGATCAAAAGCTCATTCAGAATTAAACAACGGCTCCGTAAAGCTACTGCAATAAGGGAAAAGAGAATAAAAATTTAAAAAAAATAAGCAGAATAAAACAGAAGTGCTGAAAAATATGGCATAGATGAACAAAAGATCAGGTTACACTAAAGAACTGATGATCAAATAATTAAAAATTCAGTGCGCCAACTTTTGTAACACGAGCCCTTGCACGTTGTACTTTTGACGTAGGACGTTGTGCTTTCTATAGAGAGACACACTTTGTGAAAACCGAAAATGGAACATGTAACAAAATGACTAAAATATATACGTACCCTAATTAACAAAGCACAAGCAATAAAAAATCTCAAATTGGCCACTAAATACTACAGGGGTGCACCAATAAACAAAACAAACGTTGCAATAGAAATAAAGAAAAAAGCAATAAAAAAATAAAAAGCTTCTTTTAATAATTTCAATGTGAGCAATAGTAAATAGAATACGCTCAATTAAATAAGGATGAATCTCCACTAAATTAGGAAATTTGAGCACTTAATAACTCACCTACGTCACCTGCAGTTGAACATATTTTCCCATAAAAGTGGCAAAATGAGCAATGTCATATTGAATAACCGCGATAAATAAATCTAAAATGTCCCACATAAAGTGCACAGTTATCACTGTTTAAATCCAATTATGCTGTAAAATCGTGATTATTTCCCCAAAAAGAAAAAGAAAATATCTTTTAAAAACTGAAAAAGTTCCAGAAACCAGGAGATAAATGTATGCTTGAACATGAGGATGAGCCATCGTAAAATATGAATAGTTCTTAAAGAAAAGAAAATAATTCATGCTGGAAAGTAAAAATGAGCTGTTTGAGCAATATATACGTCACAAAAGAGCACTAGAAAATGCCGTTTGAGGTAAGTAAGTATAGAGGTAAAAAAAGACACAAGGAGCACAATGAATGTCCCAGGGAAAATTTCAAAAACGCTCAACAAAAAATAAGAAATGAGCAAGAAACGTTCAAAATTAGCACTTTGAAAAATAAATTGAGCATTTTTGAGGCCATGAAGGTCACAAAAACGAAAACAATATCTTTTGAAAACCTGCAAATCTTCATCGAACCGCAGACAAACAGAAATAACTCCTCGCATCTTGTACATCGAACACGCATTTAATGGTCAATTTAAATATGTGTTAGTTGATAGCACATCCACCGGTGGCGCCCATAGTTAATTTCCTTGTAGTGTTTTAGTGACGATGGTTTACAGTGGAAACTATTCAATGTGTTATGTCTGTTTGTCTGTGATCGAACTATTGCCTCATTTTTTCCAACAATCAAATGAAGGGGTTGAAGGCAAGATTAAATTAACTATGGGCGCCAAAGGCGGAGGTGCTATCAACTAACACAGTGAACAGGATTACCGGATTTTTTTCGCTTAAGGAAGTTCAAGATTTTCTTGCATCGTTCGACTTGTAGCTCCCGGATGCGGTTGGTAATCATGTTAGTTTTTTTCCGTGCCCTAGATTTCGCCCACAATCTTCCTTTACGATCTTCCGTGCCGTAAAGTCGCTGATCCCGTGTTCCTTTGCCATTTTCCTTATTGAACACACTGGATTCACCCAAATATTCCTTTTGATAGCAGCGATAACCCTCGGAACCCGAGCTGACCTCGGACGACCTGTGGCCACCTTCGCGGATAGTTGCCCTTTCTTTTCTCGGTCTAAAACCCTTTTGACGGTCCACCGGGACACTTCCACGGCGATTGAAATGTCTTTTTGCGACATTTGCGCGTGGGACAAATCACGAATACGCTGCCACTTCGTCATGGTGCAACTGTCAAACTAAGTAAATCATTTTCTTTTATACACAGCCTACTACGGTATGAGCTATAGGTTACGTGCCAAGGCATTGTATGCACAGGTGAAACGGGAACCTTATTTGTACGATGGTGAAAACATTATCACGCATTCGGTATCTCCGGAACTGGAAGTCAGATCGAGAAAAAAATCTCTAGAGAAAGACGTGTGTTCAGTAGGAAGTCTGGTTTAATACTACATAAAGTGATCAGTTATTGATAACGGGTAAACAAGTTCTTAACTACAGAAATCAACTGTTCCTTCGATCCAACTCTTCACCCCCTCTCAGTTGATGGTCTCCAATCCTATCTTCGTTCTCAAAAGTGTTAAAGCCGGAGCTGGAAGTGACTTTGTAAGAATGTCCGCTTCTTGCTTCTGGTTTGGTACATATACAAGTTTCACCTTTCCGTCTGCAACCGCTTCTCGAATAAAATGAAACTTGACATCTATATGCTTGACACGTTTCGTCTCCTCCTTCTCTGCCATAGCTATAGCGCCTCCCGCATAAACGCGAACCATAAATTGACCTTACCTAAAATGGTTAAAAATTGTTTATAATCCCTGCTAAACTTTAACTGAAATGGTTATGGAACTTTACATGCACGTTTAATGATAAAGTTTCAACCTTATGTATTATGGTTTTTTGGAATTGGACCTTAAAAATAATGGGTTGTTAAGAACCATTACCGTTCCAAATTCTTGTTTTCTCCATACATTTTCGGAAAGAGAACTATATTAGAACCTTTTAACTTATGGTTTGAGAACTTTAATGGTAATGGTTATGGTAGTCAGTAAGTTCCACGAATGGTTTTGTAACATCGATCAACTTTATGTGGAATATATAGCAAATTGGTTGCCTGTAATTTACTGATTACCAGTTCACGATATATTCCACGTAAAGTTGAGCGATAATACAAAACCATTAATGGACCTTACTGACTACCATAACCATTACCATTAATGTTCTCAAATCATAAGTAAAAACGTTCTTATATAGTTCTCTTTCTGAAAATGTATGGAGAAAACAAGAATTTGGAATGGTAATGGTTCTTAACAACCCATTATTTGTAAGGTCCAGTTCCAAAAAACCATAATACATAAGGTTGAAACTTTATCATTAAACGTTCATGTAAAGTTCCATAACCATTTCAGTTAAAGTTTAGCAGGGATTATAAACAATTTTTAACCATTTTAGGTAAGGTCAATTTATGGTTCGCGTTTATGCGGGCTTGGTTGTCCTTGTAGATTGGTACAGGATACAAGTTTGATTCACACAAATCGGATAGTAGTCCAGTAAGCCAAATCGTTTCGCTAACAGATGTGCTTAATGCGATGTACTCAGCTTCTGTGGATGATATTGCTACCGTGCGCTACTTATTGAACGACCACACGACAGTTCATCCAAATACCTTAATCAGGAATCCAGAAACACACTTACGATCCTCCTCGTCACTTGCATAGTCAGCATCAACGAACACAGCGACCGGTCGTTCATGCGGGTGTCTCTTAAAGATCAGCCTTAGGTCTTTTGTCGCTTGAAGATAACGCAATACTCGTTTGGCATGCTTCCAGTGTTCCTCTCCTGCAGCATCTTGGAATCATGCCTGATAGCCCACAACGTAGCACAGGTCTGGTCTTGAGCTCAGCATCAGGAACATAAGACTGCCAACCAGTTCTCGATACGTTGCATCCTTCAGGGGTCTTTCGAAGCTGCAACTTAGTTTCAGCGGGTGTGTGGGCAGGTTTACAGCCGTCCATTCCGAAACGTATTAGTATTTTTTGGATTAGTGCTTCTTGAGACAAATACATAGTACCTTCCTTGTCACGTTATATCTTGATGTAGTTCGTTCAAATCCGTCATTTCAAATTCTCGTTTCAATCGATCTTTAATCTCCTCAATAATGCGCAGATCGCCCGCAACCACGAGCAAATCGTCCACATAGATAACGATGTAAGCGATTTGATTTCCTTGTCCAAGGACATATACGCAGTAGCCGTGTCGGGAACGACGAAATCCTATGCCCACCAGAACTTCATTAAAGCGACCGTTCCAACAGCGAGGTGATCGCTTGAGACCGTATAGCGATTTCTTCAACAAGCATGCTTCATTCGGTTGACTGCTTACCACCTCTGGAACACGCATATACACTTTTTCCTGGAGAACACCGTTTAGAAACGCCGTTGTTACGTCCATTTGATGGATCTTCAGGTTTCGGTTCGTCGCAATCGCCAGAATCGTCCGTATAGTTGGAAGCTTTGCCACTGGAGCAAACGTCTCTTCATAGTCCACGTGCTTCCGCTGCATGTACCCTTTGGCAACCAGGCGGGCCTTGTAGCGCACAGGATTCCCGTAGGCATCGGTCTTCAACGTGAACACCCATTTACTCGGCACAGGCTTCACTGCATCAGGGCACCTCACCATCGTCCAGGTTTGGTTTTTCTTCAAATACCTTAGCTCGTCAGCTATTGCTTGCCTCCATTCCATCTCGTGCGGATGACCGTCAACCTCATCGTAACATGTCGGAACCTGTTGGGATTCATCAGCAGCAGAAAGGGCTCTATAGGGGGCAATAAAATCAGCTAACCAACCTGGGGTCCTGCGCTCCCGACCACTAGACCTCGGAACATACTCCTCACAGTTGTTTCCATTCTTCGAGTGTGGTTGGAGCACCGATGCGCCTTCTTCATTAGTGTTGTCAGCAACTTCATCAACATCTTCAAACTCATCTTCGGACAGCTCTTGATGGTCATCTTCAAATTCATTCGTTGGCTGCACGTCATCTGTATTGATCTCTTCAACGGCTGGAATAACTTCAGGAATCACCATCTTCGAAGCTACTTCTTCCTCCAGCGATTTCTCTGGTGGCTTTAACGGAAAGCTTGTCTCGTCGAATTTCACATCTCGTGCACATCTCACACACTGCGAAAACCGGTTGGGCCCAACTTGCTCCTCTTTTGTTTCGGAACCCATGCAAATGACTGGCATCCGAACACTCTCAGTTTCACAACATCTGGTTTCTCACCGTGCCAACATTCAGCCGGGGTACAGTTTTGTTTCAACGCTTCAGTTGGATTTTGGTTTGTTGTGTACACTGCATTCAATACTGCTTCGCCCCATATAGATTTCAGTGCTCCGGATTCAGCTAGCATAGTCCTCATTTTTTCCACAATGGTCCGGTTGAACCTCTCTGCTACTCCGTCGTTATGCTGTGGTGTATAACCAACGGTTGATTCAACTTGAATTCCTTGTTTCATATAGTAAGCAAGCTGATCATTCGAAAAGTATTCTCTTTCCAGGTCACACCTCAAGTTTGCGATCTTGTTCCCGAACTTTGCCGTTGCCTTGGCCTCGTATACTTTGAAGAAATCAAACACTTGGTCCTTCCGTTTCATCAAATATATAACAGCAAAATGAGTATAGTCATTAGACTGTCTTCTACCCATTTTCTCCCAGGTTCTCCATAGCCGTGGTGACAACATCGTACGTCGATGGCAGAGAAATGAACAGTTGACTTACGGCATCTAACTCCATGACAGTAGCACCAGCGGAAGTGGTCCTTTAACGGTGTTCCTTCTTCCATCTTCAGCGTTGCTAAGGACCTCCGAATGTATGTTTGCGCTGCAAAACCCTTCTTCGCGAACGTGCTTGCCAGGGAGTTCCACATTTCCTTCGCAGTGTTCTTGTCACGCACGTACTCCAGATGAGAATCCGCGATGTACGCAACTAGAAGAGCCTTCGCCTTTTCGTCCTTTTCTTGAAAAGCTTTCCTCTGCGCTTCGTCAGCTGTTACATCCTTCGTGATCATTTCCTTCACGCCGTGAGCCAACAACTGCGTTTCGACCCGGAACCTCCACACGTCGTATCCTTCACCAGCAAACTGGACTATTCCTAGTTTCGCCGGGCTTGACATCTTCACTCCCGTCTTCTCCGTAATTCCGTAACGAACTTCTGGATTCTTCAAATCAATTAGCTTAAACTTCAGAGGCCGGACGTAACTGGGCCCATAACCTTTAGAGAAAGACGTGTGTTTAGTAGGAAGTCTGGTTTAATACTACATAAAGTTTTCAGTTATTGATAACGGGTAAACATGTTCTTAACTACAGAAATCAACTGCTGCTTCGATCCAACTTTTCAAATTCAATAGCGATCAATGGCGCTATGGGGCCTTTCAAACGAGATATCCGTATTGATCGGATAAGCCTATAACATCAGCAAATTTCATCTTGCGGAGTCGATTTTTCATATTCAATTTTATTCTACGATGTCGTCATCAAACTGTCGAGCCAGATCGTGCAGAGTTCTATCGATTGAGAATGTTTTATACAGCTGAGATAGCTTGTGTAGATGGCTCCGAATCCGGTTCTAATACCTATGTTACGGTAGTAACAAAAGTAACACCGATAAATTCCAATATTTTAAACCTTTGATAACGGTAAGTTTGAAATCAATCTGGCAACGCTGCTCGACTGTACTAACTGTTTGTAGATCTTGTAGTGAAAAAACGATCCGGGAAGAGGATGTTCAATTATATCGAAGACAACAAATCAAGAAGACTGGCAACTCTTTTATTTTCTCATACGAACGCTATGTGACAGGTACAATCGCGTCATCTGCCGCTCAAAGGTAAATGCTTCGAACTAATTTGATAGCAAAGATTACATCCTTAGAAGAAAGGATTGTGTATTTGCTCATTTTTCTATGCGTTGCTTCCACCTTCACTCAAGTGCAGCGCTATTGTATCTGTCGCTTAGATTCTGGCAAAGTTGCCAGTCTTCTTGATATGATGTCTTCGATTATATCTTGATTTTTTTTTCGATGTTCATCTTTCTGTTGCCCAATAAGCATTATTTTACCTTCCATATTAGATAGATTGAAAACAACGATTTCCATCTCTAATTAGCAACAGATCACCAATTTGGTTGCCACATCAGAGATGTAAAATTTGTAATTGATATCTAATACATTTACTAACTTTTCCATCGCTCGCTACCATGATGCTCAACCCAAGTACCTCTTGTTGAAACCGCGTAAAAAAACCCAACTCTAATTGAACACTAAAAACTGCAGACTAGTCAAACAAAATGTTGCATCAGAGTTCCCGGGATCCCCTTCTGAGCCAAGAGAGCTCGTGCGAAGTGTGCCTGGCACACGAAATTCGCCATTTCGGTTTCATCCAATGTACAGCATATGAACGCGCATAACATATTATTTCAGTTCTACGAGCAGCGAGCGCGGGGAGGCATGGAGATTATTAGGTATCCGTTCGCAACTCTAATGAATAATAAAAAGTAAGGCAAACTCGAACCAAATTAACAACCATGTTGCCTTTCACGAGCGGCGCTGCCTAATGCATCATGGATAGGCTAAGGTAAACACCAGTAGCAAGTACAAAGCGAAACATGAGTCTTTTTGGTGTTTTGCAAGCAATTTTGAAAAGCCCTAGCGGGTGTAAATGAGCTTCTTTTTCAATAGGAACCTGTCTGAATGGGACCCACCCAGGGTTTATTTTTCTTCGTTGGGAAACATGGCAGTCGCAATCGTGCCACACCAGTCGAAGCTCTTGAAATCGAAATTTAATTAATTCTGCGTCTTTGGGGCGGCGAGTGGGCCAAGGGTGCCGCGCATTGCAAATATATAGGTGAAAGATGGCCCCCCTCGAGCCATCGCTATTTCGGGCTAATTTCGATGGATCATAATTACATATCGTTCGGATTACGTGCTTCTTATGTGATTATTTTTTCAAAGCGTGCCTCCCTGAGGATATTTTAAGTAGATCTTTTGCCAGATTGGAAAACTCCCACAAAGGTGGGTCGTTCTGTTTATCGTAATTAGAGACTTAATTGAAAGCCCGGAGAGCATTGTTGTGTAATCTGTAGCTTAGTAAGCGTCTGGCAATCTTGAAATTTTGAATCAATAGCAAAATCGAGCATCGACCTTTCTCGTCAGATCTTAGCGCATTGGTCGGATCGACATGCCATTTGCTACTGCAGCTTTGATCCTGTGTCCAAATGGCTTTGACGAAATTCTGTTGAACCATCTACTGGAACACAGATTAGCAGCGGTTACACGGTAACTAATTGCTTCTTGAATCACTTCTCGCAATCAAACGTTGCTTATGATCATCATGATGCGACAGGGGACCCGAGTAGAGTCTGGGATCAAATTGAAAACTAAATTTGATGTTGTGATGTCGCTCAGGTTACTGTCGTTTTGGTTGAGAACTAATTATGGTATCAGTAAGAGCAAATTGAAAACTCAATTTGAAATGAAATTATGAGTCCAGTTTGATGTTGATATCAAAATTAGATTTCGATTTGCTGTCATTTTGATGCTGGACATTGCTCGGGGAGAGTCGTAGATGGAAGCTATCTGAGATCAACACGCTGTTTACTCACTCGGTAGGCAACAAGAGACGACGGCTGCTTAAGCTCCGATGCATAAATTATCGGATTTTCACCGTTGTAATGCATCTTACAATGTGTACCCTAATTGATACCGCCAAAAGCAGGAAGTTTGTGACATACAGCTCTAGATGTGATGATACTTCGGTTTTCGATTCACCGATTTCGACCTGAGCGCAAATTTAATCCCACGGTTATTCAAGTGCAAAGCGTGTCATTTCACAAATTACTTAATGCACCCATATCTTAAACACCGATAATGCGGTGCTTAAACCGTCCATGAACAACGAAAGAGAACATTATATTCATAGTTGCCATTGGGTCGGCACTTTGTTCGAAACACGACGCCGTATGCACATTTGCATACGTCTTGCAAGGAGCAATTTATCGTCAACATGCAAGGTTCCTGTAGTAACCACAATCCGCATGTGTATTTTCTATTCCTGCCCACCAACCTGGACGGGCTCCACACCGTACACAATCGGGACGATGACGGTAATTAATATCGCACGATGACAATCGCATTTCTTTCCGTATCTCCGCGTGCGATCTCGTGCGTTCGGAGGTCGTAAAATAACCCTTTTAACGAGGACTTTTCCTCGCAATGACCGCCGGTCGCTGGGGCTTTCAACAAGTTATGGCATTGTTCTTGGCGTTGTAATGAGATCAGAACCACCGTCGTCGACCGTCAACAACGAGAATGGCAGAAGTGCAGACCTATTCGAATGTAAATTAATCGGATGGAGGGGTCTGGGTTGGGGAGGGGGGGGGGTTAATTATTCATTTGATAGTAACAGCGGGGTTAATGCGAGTTAAGAACTCCCGGAAAGTCGTTAAGCGTTTAGAGTTAAGACTGCAAAGAGACCCCCGGGGTCGGGGATGACATGTTTTGACGTTGAGCTTGAAAAATTGCTGGCGGAAGGTGAACTTTGCGTGCGCATGACTCGGTCTGACGATGGAAAGCTTCTGAATATTATTTTTTTCCTTTGGATTTGTCTAGTCGACACACGGTCGATCAGATCGATTCAAAATTGAGGCGAGTCGGCTCAATTACGTTAAAAAATGGATTTAGTGAAAAGAGAGTTAAATTTCCGGGATTTTCCAGGTAAAACTTCTTGAATTTTGGGAAAATCGATTGAATCAGTTTATTTGTATACTCCAAGGCAGAGTGAAATTTTCATAGATTTGTCTCATATTCGAGAAGTTTTTGCAGGTTTTCGACGGTTTGTTTCCCGTAAAATTTAACTCAGTTGTGAGTAAATCAACTTTCGACAAAATTTAGTGGACTCAATTCAATTTTAAGTCGGTCTTATCCAAAGTGCAGGCTGAAACAGCACTTCAGTTGTTAAATAAAATCGCAATGAAGGAAAAAAAATCTTTGAAAATCCTAAAATTTATTCCGAAGCCGCATTCCAAATATTTGTTTAAATTGTTTTATGGGTTTGTGCTTGATGTAATTGTTATAAGAGCTATCTTTAGATACGATTAGAACTTATTATTAAATTTTGATCAAGATCAGTTCAATCTTTTTAGAAGCATTTCATCGGATAAAATCTCAGAACTCCTCAAATTCAAGTAATAGAGGTTTGGTGTCTTGAGTAAAGTTGTTCAGGTGAATAAGATCTATCTGTTTACATCATTCGTTTTAATCTAGATCTCTATGTTTTGATCTAGTTCAGCTCTATCTTTTGGGAAAGCATGCTATTAAAACAAAATCTTTTCTAAAGTTTTCCAGATAGATGAAAGCAATCATTATACTTTTAGGACTGACCTTTATTGATAAATTAGTTTGATCTAGATCAGTTCTATCTTTTGGTGGAAGCATCTTATGGGACAAAACCTCATAACTCCCCAAATTCAAGTCATAGATGTTTGGTATCCATGGTAAAGTTGTTCACACTTTGATCTAGATCAGCTGTATTTTTCGAGAAAGCACGCTATTTAAAAAAAAATATTCTCAAAAGTGTTCCAGATCGATAAGAGCTTTACTTTGATACGAGTAGAACTGACCTTGATTACTTAATTATGTTAATCTAGATCATTTCTATCTTTTGGTTTAAGCATCTTATCGGATAAAACCTCATAACTCCTCAAAGTCAAGTCATAGATGTCTGGTATCTATGGTAAAGTTGTTCACATTTTGATCTAGATCAGCTGTATCTTTCAAAGAAGCACGCTATTCCAAATCTTCTCCAAATTTTTCCAGTTAATTAAGAACTATCCTTTGATAGGATTAAAACTGACCTTGATCTCTAAATTATGTTGATCTACATCAGTTCTATCTTTTGGTAGAAGCATCTTATCGGATAAAACCTCATAGCTCATAAAATTTAAGTCATACAGTTTGGTGTTTTGGCAAAGTTGTTCAGGTGAATAAGATCTGTCATAAAACACCATTCATTTTGATCTAGATCAGCTGCATATTTCGAGGAAGCACGTTATTTAAACAAAATCTTCTTCAAGGACTTCCAGACTTCAACTGACTTTGAATGCTAAATTTTGAGTAGATCAGTTCAGAACGGACGTTCGGAAGTCTCTTCCAGACAAACTCGTTTTTATCGGAGTAAGCTTTAAGCTACAAAAGTTTTTATTTAGTGATAAGTAATTTTTAGCTTAGAGTTTTAGTTTCCTTTGTCTGTTTTCCGTCGATTGTAACAAAGATTCTTCAGTTTCTTGTTCTGTCACTATATATTGTTTTGAGTGAGCTAGGTAGCGTTTAAATATGGTGCAAGTTTTTTCTGCCTCTGACATTCTCTTGAGTTTATGTCGTTCGAGTACCTATACGGGTGGTACTGAACTCACTGGGCTCCGTCACGTACACCCCCACCCGTATCGCTGCCATTTCTTCCAGCTATACCAGAACCTTCAGTGAAGTTCAGTGCAGCTAACTTAGACACTGGCCGTTATGCCGTTTGAACGTTGAATCGTCTGATTAGTCCATCTCTCCCTGGATACACTCGCAGTATTCGCCCTCGCGTCCAGCTATTTCTCTCGTTCTCGCTAGCTATCATTACCAGATCACCGACCTGGACGGCTCGTTCTTCCCTGAACCACTTGGATTGAGGGAATATCACCGGAAGATATTATTTGATCCACCGTGCTCAGAAACGATCTAGCATATCCTGAATAGCTTTCCAATTGGAGCGGAGTGCTCCACGTTCATCTACCGGTTTGACAGCTGGTTGAACTACTCCTATAGAGCTGAGAAGCAGAAAATGATTGGGCGTTAAAGCTTCATATTCCTCGCTTCCAAGGGGCAGGTAGGTTAATGGGCGTGAATTAACCATGGATTCCGCTTCCACAAGTACAGTGACCGATGTTTCGTCGTCTGGATTTCTGTCCGTCAGTAGACATCGAAGAGCACTTTTTACGGAGCGTACACACTAATCGAGTCAGTACGGTTTTAAAGGGTGTCCACGATGAAATTGCCACACTATGAAATTGCTCTAACTTTTTAACCGTTGGGTAGAATTTAATGAAAATTTGGGTGGATTTAGTTCATAGTGCATTATTTACATCCTGCAAGTTTTAAAGTCCTGTGATCAAAACTCGCGGACATGGAGTCGAAAGAACAGCTCGTGCGTGATAAAATCTTGCGCATTCATCACGAGAACAAGGATCTCTCGCATCGTTCCATCGCTAAAACGTTGGGAATCGCGAATTCCACGGTGTCGCGAGTGATTAAGCGGTTCGAGGAACGGTTGACCACCGATCGGAAGCCCAGAAGTGAAGGAAAAAGTTTCCGTACAACACCAAAAATCACAACCGCGTAGTTGGGGCCTTCAACCGAAATCCGAACGCCTCCGTTAGGGATGTGGCTAAGAAGCTGCACCTAAGTCGAAGTTTTGTCCAGAAGGCCAAAACTAAGGCTGGGCTTCGAACGTTCATGGTACAAAAGGCCCCTTATCGCGACGAGAAGCAGAACAAGTCCGCCAAAACCCGTGCCAGGAAGTTGTACCTCAACATGCTGACGAAAGTTGAATGCTGCATCATGGACGATGAAACATATGTGAAGGCCGACTTCAAACAGATCCCCGGCAACCTGTTTTTCACGTCCAAGGATAAGTTCAGCGTTCCGGAGCATGTCCGCACTCAGAAGATGTCCAAATTTGCGAAGAAATTCCTGGTTTGGCAAGCCATCTGCACGTGCGGGAAGCGGAGTGCACCTTTCGTGACCCAGGACACGATGAACGGACAGGTGTACATAAAAGAGTGCCTCCAGAAGCGGCTGCTTCCTCTCCTGAAGGCCCACAACGTCCCAACAATCTTCTGGCCGGATTTGGCCTCATGCCACTACTCCAAGGACGTGCTGAAGTGGTATGCGGACAATAAGGTCAATTTCGTGCCGAAAATGTTCAACCCTCCCAACACTCCGGAGCTCCGCCCCATCGAGAAGTACTGGGCGATTATGAAGCAGCACCTTCTTAAACGACCTAAGGTAGTGAAGACAGTCGAGGAACTGAAGAAAGTATGGGTTTACATGCAAAAAACGGTTGATTCACAGGTTGTGCAGAATCTTATGGCCGGGGTTAAGGCCAAGGTGCGGGTATTTGCGTATGGACTGTAAATAAAATACGAGTAAAATGGTAAAATGAAGTTTAATAGTTATTTCTCAATCCCTGAAAATTTGATGGCAATCGGATGAAAACTCGAATTTTGCGAATCAATTTTGTGTGTGGCAATTTCATCGTGGACACCCTACTGAGTTTTTGAATTGCGGAACTGTTCGGTAAAAGTTTAAAAATCTGGAAAATTTATTAATGAGAAAATTTGTTCTGAACTTGTACATACTTTGTTCTGTTAACCCCATTTAATGATAGAAAATAAAGTTGGTCGTTTTCATTGATTCCTTACGGATAACGGTCATTTGAATTTTTACCGACTTTTTCAGCAATTCAAAAACCCAGTAAAAAATTACTGACTCCTGTAAAAAAATCTAAGTGTGTATGACCCGTTACGGAGGGTTGAACTTCCACTGCGTTCTATGGTTGGTAATCGTCACAGCAAGCGTTTCGTTGATCGTCCGAATCTGCTGGGATAGTTCGTTGGCTACTGCTTGGAAATTCGTTCCCCGATCGGAATATATTTCCTGAGGAGCTCCTCTCGATGCTACGAATCTGCGAATCGCATTTCTACAGGATTTCGCTGATAGTGATGCTGCAACCTCTAAATGTACCGCCCTGTTTGTCATGCATGTAAAGAGTGCTATCCACCGCTTGACACTTGCTCGACCAACGCGGACAATCAATGATCCAAAATAATCCAGTCTTACGAACGTAAACGCTCGTACGTAGGGTGTGAGCCAAGCTACTGGAAGTTGACCCATTTTTGGAATTTGTGGCACTGCTCTGTATAACAAACACCAGGTACATTGCTTAGCGGTCTTCCGTACGATGTCTCTGAGCTCCGGAACTTTATATATCTGACGAATTTCGTTGACAATGGTTTCTCCATTTAATTCCACTACCTTATTTGCTTATCCTTGACAGATACGCGTATTTTGTCTACAATGTGCAGACTTCTTCAGTGTCTTGTACTAAAACTCGACTGGAGTTAGTACAAGACACTGAAGAAGTCTGCACATTGTAGACGAAATACGCGTATCTGTCAAGGATAAGCAAATAAGGTAGTGGAATTATATGGAAATTACTAATACTTCTCTCTCTCTCTCATTATACAGGCATTCCACTAAGATGCCCACATTCATCAGGATTCAAGGGTTTCTCCGTTGGCATGACCGAACTTACGGTGATACCAATCAACCAGCAGATGTGCTACATTATGATCTTTAGGAACTATCACAGGAAACTTCGTATCATACGGAACGTGAAGGGCCACACCACTACGACTATCTTTCCGTAGTATCCGCTCCGTTCCTAGAAATGGTGACTATCTGTAGATACGGCTGTTCTTTTCAACGGTTTTCCTCTGGTTGGGTGGAATGTGTTGATTCCTTCGAAGTAGCGTAATCTCATCTGGAAAAGCCTCCTCTTGAACTAACTTCCACACTGTATTCTCCGCTTGTTTCAGTTCCTCGCAGTTGATGGTTCCCAAGTCTATCACAGAACCACTTCTTTTGCGTTGACAAGCCTCTCCCATTTCGAAGATCGTCTGAAATCCACGACAGGTTCTTTCACCAGCTGCCGATGGACGTGGTTGATTCTCAATTCCTGTGTTGTAGGGTTGCCCGTCGTAATGTCTTCCTTCGGCCATTTATCCTCATCTTCATATAGGAATTCAGGGCCGTTGAACCACCTGCAGCTGTCTTAGAAGTTACGGCCATTGCCTCATTCGGTAGCCTCATCTGCCACATTCCATTTCGAAGGCACCCATCTCCAATCTGTTACTGTTGTCTCCTCCAAGATCTCCGTAACTCAGAACGCCACGAACTGGCGGAGCCTCCTCTGATCTGAACGTAGCCAAGCGAGCACAGTTTTTGAGTCACTCCACAGTATCGTACGTTTGATTTGAACCGTGTGGTCCGCGATTATAGCCTTCATTAAACGTGTCCCGATCGTAGCTGCCTGTAGCTCTAACCGAGGTATAGAAAGAAGTTTCACGGGAGCCACTTTAGTTTTTGCACGAACTAAGCAGCAACGAACCTCCCCGTTGTCGACAACTCTGAAGTATGCAGCGGTCGCGTAAGCGCTTTCACTAGCGTCCACGAAGATGTGGAGTACGAGTGATTCGTACGCTTTCTCGAAGAATTTCACTTGATCCAGTGTTCGAAGTACACCCAACGATTGATGCCATCGTGATAGCAGTTCAGCTGGAATTTTATCGTCCCAGCCAACGGATTTCCTCTATATCTCTTGTAGGATGACCTTACCCTCGATAACAAAGGATGTGACCAGTCCTAGTGGGTCCAAGACGCTCATTACCAACCTAAGCACTTGGCGTTTGATAGGTATGACAGAACTATCGAAAAGGCGCTCCAGATCACTCCGGAAAGTCGTTGTGTATGAGAACATGTCCTCCTAAGGTAATCAAACCATTCCCAAAATGCGGTGACAATAGGATAAAATGACCCATGAGTCAGTCCCAGCGTGTATTCAAGAGCACCAGCACAAGAATGATGGGCAAACCGGTACTACACCTGGTACATCTGAGCATCGAATCGTCTTGATCTGCCTGCTCGCAAAAGGTACAAATCGGATCCATTGGTGCTTTATTGACATCCGTCTCTGCGCCGAGAGTCTTCTCCAGAGTTCAATCGATTGATCGAATTAAAACTCTTGAAGATTTGTTACTGAACGGACGTTCGGAAGTCTCTTCCAGACAGACTCGTTTTTATCGGAGTAAGCTTCAAGCTACAAAAGTTTTCATTTAGTGATAAGTAGTTTTTAATTTTTATGTTATCTTAGAGTTTAAGTTTCCTCTGTCTGTTTTCCGTCGATTGGAACAAAGATTCTTCAGTGTTTTGTGTTGTGGATTTGAATGTATTTTATATAATAAGAAATCTAAACTTAGCATAAGCAATTCAACTTTAACGTGTTTGTTCTGTCACTATGGATTGTTTTGGGTAAGCTAGATAGCGTATAGATATGGTGGGAATTTTTTCTGCCTCTGACATTCTCTCGAGTTTATGTCTTTCAAGTACCTATTCGGGTGGTACTGAACTCACTGTGCTCCGTCGCGTACAGTCATTTTTATTTATGTAATTTTTAACAAATTGAAAATTAATTATCCCAGTGGTTTTCAGCCTTTTTGGTTTCATTCCCCTTTTTTGAAAATTCACAATCCCTCCTTCCCCTAACATGTAGAAACTAATATCGAATAATTAAATTTTTTTTCACCCTATACAAGATTTGGGCACACGATGAAACATTTGTGGATTGATGAGTCTGAATACTGAATACTGAAAAGTTCAAATTTTGCCGCCTTGATCTCAGATACCCCTTGTTTTTTGATATCCACGGACATATCACTTATTTGTCGCTGGACAGTGTTAACAGATAATGAAACAGCTGCTAACCCAAGTAGCACATGTATGTATGTATTAGGATGGGTCATCGTGATCACAGAACAATGTTTCTTGGTTCCATTTGGGGTCTCAAACAAATGTGCAAAATTTGGGGACGATTGGTTGTAACCCAGGGTTACCATATCAACAACTTGAAAAGGAGGATATTTCATTTGAGGTTAGGAGATAAACGAGGACAATGTTTGCTTTTCTTAACATACGAGAACAATAAGTTTTTATCAAACGCTTTAATAATATGTGCGCTATCACAAAATTCATGATTTTAAAAGAATCAATTGAGATTGTTCATAACTTGTAGTCGTTATTCAATTCATCTTCTTGTTATGCTTCTGAAATATGCAACAAACTAGCCTCCATAATTCATTGTTTATACTTGAAAATGATCTAGTCTAGCTGTTTTGCATGAAAACTACAGCTTTACAGCCTCAAAACCATCCCAACTTTTATCATATACAAAAATTAAGATACATGTCATTGCTGATTGAAACCAGCATGAAAATGGAACATCTAAGCTACTTGATAATTTTACCATTGATTTAGCATAGGACTCTAAATCAAAACCTAAAATCCCATATAACCAGAATAGAACGTCGGAATCGAACACATGTTGGATTCAATTTAGCCAACAATCAATACGAAACTAACGATTTTAAATTGGCTCACTACTTGACTAGCCTATTGGTCCCAAGCAAATCTATTAGCGTAACCCATTCTAGTCGAAATTCTAGTACTACACTATGTTTTGATTCGCTATGAAAGTTTGACAGATAAAATGAGGGGTTCGTGGATTTTGTTTGTTTTGAGGGGTGCATCGATTAGCTTGGGACTAAAGAGAGTACCAGAGCTGAGGCAAAAAGTTGAGCACTTTTCTTCGGGACCTTCTGGTCTTATAGTTACCTCTATGATTTAGCTGTGTTCCATTACTGAATTTTCATTTAAAAGATCGGTAAATTTTCAAATCACCCTGGTCTTGCACCAGACTTATTTCTGACAGGCAAGCAATGCATATTCACAAATACCTTCTCGAAAATTGACCAATCAATTGGTATAAGATATTTTCAAAATGTCAAAATTAGGTGAAAATTCCCGAATTGGATTACAGTCCAAGGTTGTGTTGCATTTGGTGAATTTTCACTTAAATTTGACTCTTCGAAAATAAATTATAATGTTCGAAAATCCCTCTGTTGTTGATCGTCCAATTTTCGAGAAATAGTTTGTCAAAATTAATTCCTTGTCTGTCAGAAATAAGCCTGGCAGACTGGGATGTTTGTTTGAATATTTTCCATCTGTCAAATTTAAGTAAAAAATCACCAAATATGCGACAGTCTAAATGTAGGGCTGTTGACAACTGTAGTCCCACTATCGAATGGCATTTGCTACATAAGATGAGATTGCAACATAATTAAACAAACATGCCCTACAAACATCGCTCTTAGAAAACAATTTTATAAATATGTTATATATGCAAGGACTAATAAGGAGAACATTTTCGGGCAAAAGGAGGAAGTAGAAAAAATATTGAAAAAGGAGGACATGTCCTCTTTTAGGATACCATATGGTAGCCCTATTGTAACCCGGCTTTCCACATTTCATTTGAAATTTGAATGGAAATTAGAATGGGAAAACCGACTTTTTTGCATCTTTATTATTAGGGACTAAAATTTTATACAAACTACGCATATAAATACGTTAAAGTATAGCCCAGAAAGTTCCTATTAACTTTGCTGAACGATGTGTGGTGCTAGAATGCCCCTAAAAAAGTTATAGCTGTTCGAAGATCAATGTTTCGAATTAAATGTCAAAAATCCCTTATTCTGCCAACACTGCCGGTGTACCAATGAAAGTCAGACTCCAAACTGAAATAACTTCGGAGTTTCTTATCTTATCGGTTTGGTATGTTGAGATGAATTATTCGCAAACAATTTTTCAATCTCATCTCACCCTCCTCATACATATAAATGGAAGTAAAGCTTCAAACTGCAATAACTGCGGTGTTTCTGATCTTGTCAAGTTGGTATGTTCAGATGTTTTCAAAAACGTGCTTCATCTAATGCTTTCCGGTCCTCACTTATATCAATGAAAGTAAAGATAAAGACTAAAATAACTTTGGAGTTTCCCATCGTTCGAGTTGTTAGGATGGGTTATTCAAAAACATTTGCTCATCTCATAATCTCATTGCAGTCATTGGATTGTAATGATTATATTTCATTTTAATATATTCTACGGTTTCTCAAGGTACTCTTTTCGATGCTGTTCTATCCCCTGAAGTAAATATTGCTGTTGAACTAGGTCTCAGGTGGATCTTTTGATAAGTCAGAAATTAGCTCATTCAGCCATATCGTTGACAACCATCAAGGAAGCAACTCGTTGTATTGCATTGAAATAATCTCTATCATTACTCCACTCGTTTGCAGGCTTTTGCATGAAGCCGGTCGAAATTTCGAAAAGGAATCAGCACTGTTAGAAATGACGTTTTCTATATGCGGGTGGCCCGAATGGCAGTTTAATATTTCAAACAAAAGCTTTATATAGAAATAATATAGCAGTTGGACTAATAATTCAAACAACATATCCTTACTGACAAATGAACGGAAAAGTGGATATTAAATATTTACACTACAAGCCCCCATACCCACTCTCTAATACGCTTATGAAGTTGAGCAAATGTTTTTGAATAGTTCATTTGAACAAACCAAATCTATAAGATAAGAAACTCCGAAGTTATTTCAGTTTGAAACTTCACTTTTATTATATATTATTACCCCCTCCTCTCCAACTACACATATGAGATAGAGCAATTGTTTTTGAATAATTCATCTGAGCATACCAAATCGACAAGATAAGAAACTCCGAAAATATTTCAGTTTGCACTCTGACTCCGATTGGTACACCGGCAGTGTTGGCAGAAAATGGGATTTTCGGTATTTAATTCAAACCATAAATATTTGAATAGTTATAACATTTTTTAGATAATTTCTAGCACCGTACTTCCTTTGGCAAAGTTGTTAGGCACTTCCTGGACTATATTTTTACATACTCAGTTGCAAAATTGTGGTCTCTAGGGATAAAAATGCAAAAAAGTTGGTTTTTCCATACTAATTTCCATACAAATTTTAAACGCAATGCGGAAAGCCGAGTTACAACCAATCGTCCCCAAATTTTGCACAGTTGTTTTGGGACTCCAAATGGAACCAAAAAAGGGTTGTTCTCGATTGGTAAGGTAAAGTATGCGTTTTTCCATATAACGATGACCCACTCTAGTATGTATGCATGTAAGGTTGCCACCATCCCTTCGAAGATCTTGTCTTGTATGCAGCTCCACCGAATAGCAAGATCAATTTGAGCTACCGATCTGAATTCACAATATCGCTGTATGAAGGGCTAAAAACGAAGGGGTGGACCCGTAAGCAGAGACACTTACGCGAAATCCACGGGATGTTAAGAATCTCTTTCCAACGATACGATCCAGCAAATCGAATAACGCAATTCGCAATACTTATTAAGCTTCCTACAGGATGGTTTGTTAAAAATGGTTCGTCAATTTCACAGAAACTGTTGGAGTAGAATTCACACCACCACAATGCAATCGGTAGGATAAAGAAAATGATAGTGTTTATTCCCTATTTGGTTTAATGATTCATTCATATATATTTCGCACACCATATCGGGAGTCGCCATGTAAATTTGAAAAATACTTATGCAGTTTGACAGAAGTTTAAATTGCGGTAAAATGGCTAATATGACCAAGTGACCTCTTCAGCCTCATCACATTCGCGTTCGATCTAATGGCGTTCAGCCTATTAGAATGTGTTCTAATCCTCTCTAATCCTCCATCATCAAAAAATTGACTACCCAAACCCCCCCCCCCCTCCCCTTTAAAAACCTGGATTTGCCTTTGCTAGCAGATACCGGCACACAGAGTAACATGAAACTAGAGAGCTTTCCAACTAACAATTTGAGCTGATAATAAATGAACTGCATATGCCGGTACAGGGAATCTGAACCAATCAGAATGGCCTATTCGATTGCAAATACCCTTTTTTTCAAAATGAACCACCCCAATCAGCACTTATGAATAAAGTGAAATTGTTTGAATCTGACATTTTCATACGGTTCTCGAATTTTCAACAATGATGGAATACAGACAAATCAAGTTTTCCATAAATCGATCCCAATTTCCCATTCATTACAATGTGCACTCAAATTCCCATCCCCATCCTACTGAATGAAACAGTGACCTGATTACTGCTCCGCTTCCCATTCGCTATCGAGACCAACCTTGCATAAGACCAATTAATCACTATTATATCACTGTGGATCGGATCCATCTCGCCGACCTCAGAAAGAGGATAGGTAATTGCCTCCCTAAATTCAATCGAAAAAAATCCATAAAGCAGAAAACCGGTAGCTCCTCAATTCGCAGCACAAAAAAATAAAACCGACGCCCAATGCGGCTTCAATTCAAGAGAGCCACATATCCAGTTAACACCTTCTCGTCGAAGAAATTGCATTTCGGTTGATTTTTTCCTCCACCGGCCCTCAACATCAATCCTCCCCCCTTGCTCTTTCACTCGCCATGCCACTCTACGGAAATGATCCAATCCGATGCGAATCGACCCGGTTCCGTGGAGGTCTCATTAAGTAATTTTCGCCTCCAACCCGGGCGCTCCTCTACGCAAAGACTCGAAGTAAGACCTCGGGTTACATGATCGCAACCTGGTCGAGAAGGCAAATCGCGATAAATGTTAAAAGTGTAACGAAAAGTTCACCCGGTAAATTATCTTTCGAACTGGTGCACAGAGCGGGGCGTAAATTGCTACGTGAAAATTAATTTATTAAGCTTCTTTTGATATGTCCACCGGCCGCCCCGGTTGCTAGCACATATAGGCCGAAAGGTCTGCGAGGAAGCGATGAACATGGAAGGGAAGTTGGTGGGTCGGTAGATAGGTGGAAATCGAGTGACATAAGGGAAAACAACAGAAACGAAAAAATAAAAAATAAATATGAGGGAAAACATTGAAGCGAATCGCGGCGCTCGCTCTTGTAATCGAGCAATTAATCGGTGGACGCATTCGGGCGGAATGGGGGTTGAGATGCTTTTAAAGGTATTTGCTGGATGGGTTGATACGGAGGGGGCTTGGGGTTGGAATGTGGTGATTATACAATTTGTCGGTATTTACGACACAGCTGACATGAGCGGTATGTCAAAGGAACTGATGGAACATACCATGCCACGGTGGAAAATTTCCGGTCGTCATCTTAAGCCGCTCTAAAAAAAAATTCCAATCAATGTGTGAATCCAAGGAGGAAATACTTTGCACATTAGCAAAGGTTGAACCTTCGCATGCGCTGCATCTGACACATCTGACATAAATTTTAATTTCATTCAATAGGTGTAGTCGAAGGGGAGCATGCCCAAGTAGCAATTCAGTAACCATTTAGCATCCACTCTGATTTATGATGGTTTTATAACGGCAATGAACAATCCACTTAGTTTAAATATAGCATTTTAAAGTGTAAAACATTCCTGCTTAGTAATTCAGCTTTTTGCTGTTTTAAAAACCTTTTATAGTCTGGCAAGAAAGTCAAAAACTGTCTTGTTTTAAAAATAAATTTAAAACAGTTATCAATCCCTCCTTAAAACTGTTCTGTAATTCAAGCATAAACGTCATTAGCAATTGTTTATTAATGTCATTATAAAATACTTTATAAACATGTTCTATCATTATAAAAGCAACCATAAAACTATTAGGTTTTGCATTAGAGAAAAAAGCATTTATTGTTGCTTTTTAGCCTATTTAAAAAACATCATTAACTCCCCAATTACTTTGTTTACAAATTGAGCTTAAAAGATGGTTCCTCATAGTTACTAAATGCCAAATCTATGACAAGAAAATCTCGAAGGATAGTCAATTTCAGATAAATTTACTTCTTTAGAAGAACCAGCACACCACCAACGACTGACCATCTGTCGGAGAAGAGTAAAGTGAGCGGGGCCCTCGAACTCATAAAACAATGTCTAAAGTTGAAAAACATACCAGCCTTCTCCAGATCTTGCGATGACAATCGAAATAACAACCGACAGCAAACCATTGAAACTGTTAGTTAGCGGAGATCAGCTGGTTTCCGATCCAAAGCAGCGATTTTATTCGGCGAAAGACTCTTCGAAAATTTTATTCAACCGTACATCTCTGCATCATTGGATGGTGCACTTCTGTAACCATCCGGAAGAAGGGGATCTTTTTCGGGAACGATTGCGCTTCCAGCTGTTCGAAATGCGAAATGTTGTAAAACAGTATCGCAAACTATCTGAGTAACTGCTCACAACCCATCGGGAGAAAACCGCCTGGAATAATCCTGGATCTCACAGCGCAACTATCGAAAGATAAACAAATTTGACGTTTAACTTTCTGCAGGCAACTTTGCCTCCATAAATGCTGCCATTAATCTGAATGGTTTAGGATCAAGGAAAATGGCTTTGGATAAATACAATTCAGCCTGCAAGTTTTCTTCATAAAAGCCATTTTAAAACCTTATTAATTTGTTAAGGAATTCTTGAAAGCAAAACAACTTTTTCACAAATGACCCATGAAAATCAACTTTTATGCCACCGCCATGTTACAATTAGTTTGCTTATTTTTTTACAATCTTCGATTTTCAATCTATGTTGCCTTGGATATAACTATATTTTGGTAAATTTAGCAATGAGCAAACATTTAATCTCGAAAATCATCTAGAAAATGTCGGCCAAGCTCGATCTGAAGAATATATTTTTTTTTTTTCAATGTTAAATAATTGGTCAAATCGACGTTTTACGAGGGTGGACTTAATTTTTTCGATGTTTTCACGTACATTTCACATAAAATTGAATATGGCACTTAAAACTAGGTCACTTAATGAGAACTATTGTAATAAATTTGGATATTCAACAATATTTTTATACCATCAGTTTCTATTTTAATTATTTTGATAAGATCGGATTCATAAATCCTTTTCTATCTTGATTGATGCTTTCCTAGTGGATTCTGCATGCGGCTAGGGGAAATGGCTCGAAAAGGGTTTTTATTGTTGCTAAATAGCTTTTATTGTAGATTTCAAATGGTTCTGAATGCGTTCGTCATAGAACCTTTTGCAGTAAATCAATCTTGATGAGTTTCGAGAATACACCCTTCAGAACCTTCTCCAGGGTGGGCCAACTAGACATCTTCTAGTCTTAATGAGGTTTTGGTGGATGCATTAATGACAAAATAGCCTTGACCAGGGTTTTATGAATGTTATTTTATAGTTGCTTTGTAGTATTTCATAAAACTTAAAATGTTACTTGGGTGGAGCCACTGCCCTCCCTCTAGCTCAGCAACAAAATAAATTTCTTAGAGTTTTATTTGTCAGTTCAAGATATTACTAAAGACAAATGTAAAAGGAGTTTGTCCGCCTGAGTTTTCGTCGAAGCTGTTTTATAGTTTTGATGTGAAAGTATTAAAAGACGAGTGGTCAACATATATGCCTCGTAATCTCTAAGGTTCGGTTCCCATCTGCTCCCAATTATTTGATCGAAGTGTGCCCTGCTTCTAAACGGACGCGGCAATTTATTAGTTGTCAGATTTTTCGTCTATGTTTTTTCGCCGCGTTTTTTTCAATTTTTGGTTGAAGGCGCTTGATAAGATTTTTCTAGAAAGTGGGTGAGTATTAAAATTGAAGGCTATTTCCATAAGTATTTTTAACGGAATTCCGGTCGTGGTCACACGGAGATTTGTATTTTCTAGTACGGGTTCAAGAGTTAAATTAACGGATTGCAAAGTGTAGTGGTGCTTTTACGATTTTGGTTACCTCTGATATTTCGGAGCAGCTGAATGCTGAAGATTCGGAAACCAGCAGCAGTTCCGGTATATTTATGTTTCCGAGCTGAAAAAGAAGGAGGACGAAGACGGCCAGCGGCACATTTATCGCTAGAGGCGTTGCTGCTCTTCTGTTTCTGCTGCTTACAATACGAAAACTCTGCTATTTGGACTATTTCATTTTTGCGAGATCGGTGAGATCATTCCATATTTTTTATTAGGGGAAATGGCTCTAATGTTGGTCTATGGATCTAAGCTTGGGCCCATCGCTAAAAATCTGCTATTTATCAATTTTATCTAGATGAACGCGTCATTGGGACGGTACTAATGGATATTTTTGGTCACTATTTGAAAATGTAGTCGATTGCTGAATTTATGTATGGGCCGAAATAAGGGGCATTCAGGCTGACATTGCATCCATTTCCCCTATTTTGCGAACAATTTCAATTTTATAAATGGCAACAAGTTGTGTGTCTAGACATTGCTGGTGTTAATGAAAATCAATCGATCTTGAGCAAATATTTCAGAGAATGAGATTTTACAATTTAAAACTCAACCCACAAAAATGCAAATTCTTTAGGACCGAAGTTACTTACCTAGGTCACAAAATCACAAATAATGGCATTCTGCCAGATGACTCTAAATTTCAAACAATTATAGATTATCCAGAACCTACAAATGCAGACGAAGTTCGCCGATTTGTAGCTTTCTGTAATTACTATCGCAAGTTTGTTCCAAACTTTGCAAACTTGGCGAAACCATTAAACAATTTATTGAGAAAAGGGACTTCATTTTCTTGGAAGGAGGAAGAAAAGGAAAGTTTTCTACTATTAAAACGACACTTACTTTCTCCTAGAATCCTTAAAATATCCCGATTTCTCCAAAGATTTTATCCTTACCACTGATGCATCAGACATTGCTTGCGAAGCAATTCTTTCGCAACAGTATGGAAACAATTATTAGCCAATTGTTTTTGCTAGCAAAACTTTTACTAAGGGAGAAAAATCGAAACCGGTAATTGAGAAGGAATTAACTGCCATACACTGGGCAATTGACTACTTCAAACCCTATCTTTATGGTCGAAGGTTTAAGCTCAGAACAGACCACAGACCATTAGTCTACTTATTTGGAATGAAGAAGCCAACTTCTAAACTTACGAGAATGACGCTGGACCTCGAAGAATATGACTTCGATATTGAATATTTACCAGGAAAAGCAAATGTAGGAGCAGACGCCCTATCGCGAATACCGACAAAATCTGAGGACCTCAAATCTTTGATACTTGTGGTCAATACTCGTTCAATGACCAACAAACAAAAACAAAACATAAATAACAATACCACACAATCGGAAGAACCCAACAGAGAGACTGATCACCTCACTGTCTGGCGAACTGAAAATCCGTTTGAAGTTAATAAATTACTCAAAATTGGTTGTGAAGTGCACCACAATCAAATAACAATATATTTGTATAATCACAATTGTAGGAAAATTTTGGGAATGACGACGATACCTATACAACATAATAATGGAAGTAGAGCTTTAGAGTTTTCACTTCTGGAAATATCAAAACTTTTAAGGAAATACAAGAGAGATATGATAGCGCTATCAGAAGAAGATTTAATTTTCAAATACATTTCCTTGCAAACATTAAAGGAAATCGCCAACAATGCCATTTCCAAGTATCAAATCGTAATATTTAAACCTCCAAAGTTTATACAAGAGCAGGAAGAAATCAAAGAAATATTGACGCGTCACCACATGACCCCTACGGGAGGACATGTCGGACAACACCGGTTATACTTAAAACTTAGAGAATTTTATAAATGGAAAAACATGAAATTAGATATTAAAAATTTGATAAAAAATTGCGATAAATGCAAAATAAATAAATTACATAGACATACGAAAGAAGCAACAGTTGTGACGACAACTCCTTCTAAACCTTTCGAAGTGCTCTCTGCAGACACAGTCGGTCCCTTCACAAAAACTAACAATGGAAATAGATATATACTCACAATTCAGTGTAACCTAACTAAGTACATTGTATTGGCCCCTATACCGACTAAAGAAGCAGGTGTGATCGCAAAAGCACTCATCGAAAATTTTATACTAATTTACGGTAACTAAATGGAACTCCGTACGGATCAAGGAACTGAGTACCGAAATGAAGTTCTTGATAAAGTATGCAAACTCTTAGAAATTAAGCAAACATTTTCTACCCCCTACTATCCACAGTCGATAGGCGCATTGGAGAGAAATCATAGATGCCTTCAGGCATGGCAAATCATTTACAATCATTTCGCGCATTCATTTACATTCATTTGCCTCAAATTTTTTTCATCAACAGAATTCCGTAAAATAATGTTTGTAATTTTTGAAGAGTTTAATATTACCTAAAACTTTTGTCCATAAATGAAATCTATACCTCTTATGCATGACGAACTAGACCGGGCAGAACTTGTTATTATTTTTCAGTGAATGTAATTTACATTCACCGAAAATCAATGGTGGGTTATGTTTGCTCTTGTTCATCATGCATAAGAGATACAGATTTGATTCTTTTGCAAATGTTGTAGCTAATATCAAAACATACAAAAGCTTCATGCATCATTTTACGGAATTCTGTTGATGAAAAAAGTTAGAGGCAAATGAATGTAAATGATTGCACGAAATGAATGTAAATGATTTACCATGCCTGGATGCCTTAACGAGTATCTACGATCTTTCACAAATGTTCACCAATCCGATTGGGATGGATGGATTCAATTTTATTCTTTTACCTTCAATACCTCACACCGAACACAACTTTACCCCATACGAACTGATATACGGACGTAAGACAATTTTACCACACGATTTGGAAATAAATAGACCAAATGTAGAACCTATATATAACCTGGATGAATATTACAATGAACTACGATTTAGATTGCAAAATACCAACCAATTAGCACGTCAAAACCTAATTAAGAAAAAAGCAGAAAGACAAACAATCACTAACAAACAAATTAACCCCATTAATGTAAATATAGGAGACCTTGTTTACATAACTAACGAAAATAGAAGAAAACTTGACCCATTTTATATAGGACCATTCAAAATCATAAATATACAAAATCCGAATTGCATTATTCAGCACATTTTAACACAAAAACAGAGTACCATTCACAAAAACAGGTTAATCAAGGCATAAGAGTAGGAAGTAAACGTTATAATCCATCAAAAATATTTGTAAAGGAACCTTACTAGTCACAATTTAAAACTTTTCCGAATTACAAACAAATTGTTGAAAAAAATAATCGAATGATTTCACTTTGTTACATCATTCTTCCAAACGGGGAAGGTGTAGCATACTATAAATCATCCAAATTGAATCCGACCTACAATCTCAAATTTCATGACGAAGACATTTTCGAGACCTACAAAGTCGAGCCACTTATAAACCAAACAAAAGTGCCATCCGCACTTGTTGTTCCACAGATATATAAACAGTCAAATTATTGCAACAACATGTTTTCCTTTTGCGCTATGACCCAGAATGCGCGCACAGAATAATAAGCGCAGCGACAATGACAGCGACCCGGAAAACAACAGACCCAAATTCTTTCCTCATATCTTTTCGGCAACCTTCGTCTATGTACTCGGGCGAATGGAATCGCGTAACTGGTCACCATCACCTACGACGAAGTCACGTGATTGGTTGATTATGTTTGGAGACTAGTAAAGGTTACCTCCTACCGATTAAGTACGAAATGTAGAGTTAAGTTTCTTAGACTTAAGTGGTGCAAATAAAAATCAGTCAAAACTCATTACTCGAACCGGCAACATGCCCTTACTCCAAAAATATCACGAGCCATAGAAATTCAACGTTACAAGGAGAAGGAGGTTTGAAATATGATTTATTATACAAATATTTAATTGATCCTAAAACATGAACTTATTTCTATTCATCTTGAAAACAAACATTAAAAAAAAACTACACGCACAATACACAAACTAAACACAAGGTTAATCAAACTTACAATCTAAGGTTAGTATTCTTAAAGTAAACATATATGAGTTTCATAAACTCCAGATCACGTCTAGCCAAAATATCCCGAACTGGAACATTAGGTTGTCTACCTCGAGCCCGAAGGGAATCGCACAGCTCAGATCTGACTCCACGATGCTCAGCACAAGACCAAAGGATGTGATCGGCGTCTTGGTAACCTTGTCCACATTCACAGAGATTGCTGTCTCCCAGAAATTAAAGACGTAGACCTACATCAAAAAGAACCGCATGTTCAAAGCTGTATCTGAGATGATTTAAAGCTTCTTTGCTGAAGAAGTAGGGGAAATGACGGCTTCGGCATGACAGACTATTTTCGGCAACCCAAATTGAAACACTTTTTGCACTGGATTTTCTTACGAAAACACTTCGCTGAATGCATACAAACGATTCTTTATGCTTTCAGCTTCAATTTGACTATATTTTTACCACTGATAAAAAGCAAACTATCAGGGTTTTCTTGAAATGAAACACACGCACTACAAATTGTAGCTGATTTCGAGTTGCCGATAATAGAACAGCAGATTTACATGCAGTTCAAATGGAACGGTTGCCGAAGAAAAACTGGTTGCCGACAATACTCGCTCTCACTAGAGAAGATTGGAGCTTTGTAAAAGCGTTTCAAAATAGTTTTTGACAATTCTTTCGACTGAAATTGTTAGAGCAGCTGGCAGCAAAAGATTGTACACAAACCAATACTGCATATTTGTGCGTTCCATAGAGAAAAAGGCTATAGAAAGAAGGTCGCTGCTTAGGTTGCCGAGAATACGTAAATTCCCATATTTGTTCTGTTGTTGATTTTTTGGTGTTTTTGATATTTCAAAGCAGTTTGAGATTTTTGCTTTGATTTGTTTTCCGTCGATCTTGTTTTCCGTGCTGAGCACGACTGCTACCGACGCCAGGGAGGCAGCTCGCACACCTAGACCCTACCTATCGACCCATCAACTCACGCATAGATTGGGTACCAACGGGTTTACTTTCCTTCCGAAGGAAGACGTGATCAGATATGTTGTGCCTCAGAACATTCCGGCGGCGCCGACTGGGATTGAACCCAGGCCTGCTGGGGAAAGAGGCAATCACGCTTACCACTACACCACCGGCGCCGCTAATTTGAGAAATGATAATGATAAGATATGGACAAAACGTTTCTTGAGCAAAGTAGCTTGAAATCATCTCAGCTACAAGTTTGCTGAAGAATGCGACTTATTTTTCAAAAATAAAATAGTTAGTTTATTTGTATCAATAATTTGAGAACCACCCTAACTTTAAAAACTTCCACAAGAAGTAACTTTTAAAACTGAAAAATATCACTAAGCTTCTAAATCTTAAGGCAATAGCATCCCATCCTGGAGCACTGCACTGTGGTCCAAAACAGCAATTTATCTCTGTTTGGAAAGTTATCATTTGAAAGTAATGGGTAATTTAAACCCAAAAAAACACAGTCTTAAAATGTGTATATCTCAAGTAGCGGGGTGACCCCAGCGTAAAGGATTACATCCATACCTCTCACGTCAAAAATCAAGAGTCTTAAGTGAATTCCGAGAGAATTCTGAGAAGAATGTCAAGGGAACCGAATTTTAAATGGTACGATTTCAATGAAATTCTGAGAAAGCTTTTAAGGAAATTCTTAAGATAATTTTAAGGGCATTTGGAGAAGAATATAGATAACTCTTAGCTAAATTTCAATGCACCTTAGAGAACTCCATAAAAGTTAAAATTATTTATTCAACTAAATCACTGATGAAAATTAGAACTAAATGTAATGCGAATTCCATGATGTTTTAAACAAGCAGGTGTGTTCCAAAATCATATTTCGACATTATGGAAACCTTATTTTCAACAGTTATTTTCAAACGAATAATTTAAGGTGTAAGTTGATAGAATCCACACATGGCCGCTATTTTGGCCACTGTTTTCATGCACCACTGGATGTGCATGAGTAGAAAAAAAATAGTAAAATTAATTAAAAACTCAATGTTAATAATTACAACTTTCCGTTGCACAGCTTATTATTAAGAATGTGGGAACCTCTAAATAGCAGTTTTACATAAATCAATCAATCGTTTGTTCATTACTCTTGCTGTTCATAAGCTTCATGCTTCCTATTTCTCCAAGCAAACAACAGAAAACCATCAATACCATCACTCATTCCAATACAATCCCATAATCCAATTATTCCAACTTCCATAAAGTACCAATAATCATCCCCCGTCGCATCCATATTTCAACGGCGAATGCCACCCAGATTCCATCGATTCCCCTTTCGGAAGATTTTGCGTACATGGCATCCAGCAAAGGGGTCATACACACATCCGAGGGTGGTCGTTATTCATCCGAATCGTTCAACGGAGAGCACATAAGCGAGTCACGGGGGGGGGAGGTAAATCGCGAAAGAACCATAATTGGATCGTTGACTCACATGCGAGAAGAAGATTCTTCTCTATAAGTACCTCTACCTCTGCTTACCTTCTTCGGGAGAATGCAGCGACTTCCATTCAAAGAAAAAAAACGATTACATGGCACGCGACAATTTATGACCGCTCCTGGGTAGGACCAGAATGGCGCTGCCAAGCGGGTGGCAATAAATATCAAAATCGGAAATAAATAATATCGTTGTCTTAGCGAATATGGCACTCTGTGCCCAATAAAACCCAACGGAAGACTACCGACGGTATACCTATTGCTAAGCTTCAACGGAGCCAGGCAACAAAGTGTTGCATGGGATGGGATAAAAATCAGAAATTGAAAAATGTCTCGCCGCTGTAAAAACGCTGCAGGCCAATTTATTCTCGGAGATGCTTAATGAGCCACAACGGATGAAATACGGTTGACGGCAGAGCAAACATTGTAGCAAGATATGTGGGTGTGTTCGATTCCGAGCTAAGCAAACGAAAAAACGCTTTCAATTTCCGGCAACCGCGTCAAAATCTCTCCATCACATCATCTTGTTTACCGTCAACAGGCCCCGTCAACAGTTGCCATCAGGAAAGGTTTGTCCGGAAAAGCAAAATACGACATGAGAGATGGGAGTTCAAAAAGATATTCCGTCTGTCGAAAGCAAATGTACCAGCTTTCAAAAACCCGGAAACAGGGATAGAGGGAAATGTAATTTTACTTACCTGCAAGCAGGAGAAACGACAAGCGGAGAAAAAAAAATGAGTTGGGTAAATTTGGTCATTAGTGATATTTTTATTCAGGACAGTCGAGTTTCCCTTGAAAGACATGGAGGTTACTTCTGCAGGATGGCTAATTGTGCTTCTAGAAGGATCCGTACGGGCTGTATTGGCGGGCGATACACTCACAGAGGCTTACTGGTCGGCAGGGGCCACACGGTGCACAAGGACCGCAAGGTCCGCATGGTTCGCATGGTCCGCATGGTCCACAAGGGCCACATGGCCCGCAAGGTCCACATGGCCCGCAAGGTCCACATGGCCCGCAAGGTCCACATGGTCCGCATGGACTGCAAGGTCCAAAAGGTCGACGTGGCTCGCATGGACCACAAGGTTCACAAGGGCCACAAGGGCCACAAGGTCCGCAAGTTCCATATGGTCCACAAGGTTCGCAAGGTCCACAAGGTTCGCAAGGTCCACAAGGTTCGCAAGCTCCACAAGGACTACAGGTTGGATAAACTGATGGTCCACAAATGGAGTCGCATGGTACGTTGCATGGATCACACATTCTGAAATTTCTCTCTTCAAAAGCCTAACGGAACGAAAAATCTATCATTAATATTACCTCGAGTGTCCTGAAGCGAACAATCTTACCGAAGCTGATAAATCCTCAAAGACTTCAATTTTTTCTTCAACTAGAAATTTTGCGTCCTCTCCCAAAGGTGTTTGAAAATCAATTGAAACAAATTAACCGTAGAAAAAACCAAGCCTTACTTTGATTATAACTACAAAGAAGCTGGTTGCTTTGTCCTTAAAAAAATCAATTCGCATAGTAAAGCATGTCAACCCAATTTAGATCCATATCACCATTCTTCTATCAATTCGCGATCGTAAAACCGTAAAACTCTAACTCAGACTTTCTCACCATCCAATACTCCCTCACGTGAAGTTCAAACCCACCTCTGTGCCTTTTCCAACCTAAGGAAAGGAACCCCCTGTGGTCCGGCAAATCTATTCAACACGAATCCCAGTGCCAATCCATGACAATGACATTGATTCTAGTGAGTGGCGGTGGAGGTACCCTGCTTCTACAAACTACGGGGCAGCAGCTGTTGCACTGCTGCCGGTCTTCTAGTGTTTGCTCTGCTGCTCTACTATACCGGCAATAATGCATGTAGCTTTGCTCTTTTCACCAACCAAGTTCAGGCACCGCAAAGACAAACTACGGGTACACGAGGCTTGAGTTCGTCGTCGTCGTCGTCGTCGTCGAGAGGGTCTTTTCTACAAACAAGCAAAATCCTGTTTGCCGACCCGCCGTCTACCAGCGGACAAGTCAACAGCACTGCACGCTTGCGAGGGCAATCACATGTTGGTAGGGTGCTCCAATTATGCACTCAAACATTTGATTTCGCTTTCTTCGACTGGTGGGTATTTAGTTTGTTCAGATCGCAAATCCACAACTAGTCCCACGACGACGGGGGATTATGCCTTCTTTTTTTTTTGCGCCGAATTCAAGAGCAATGACGACGACCGAGCTGCTTACGGTAAACACTAGAGAGGCGGACGACCGACGAGAATGGCAATGTCAATGTTTGGATAAAATTTATTATTTTTAATGCAAGGAATTCGCTCGCTGTGGTGGCAGAGGCCAGAAAAATATAAGTGAGGAAACTACATTGTTGGTTGGCGAAATTGTGAAGCGTGTGGCGGATGGGCAAATATTTGGCGGAAGAGATAATCGGTGTTTGGATTGAATTAAATTGATTTGTTGTGGATTCCATTTCAGGCTGAGGTGTTTGGAAAATGTATGGTTTCATCTAGTTTTTCTATGAAGGTTGAAAAGTCTCTTAGATTGAGCGAGTTCACGATATTTCCGAGGATATAGAAATGAGGGCCAGTTCCTAGATCTTAGAGATCAAAATCGGTCCTTTGGACACTTCTCTTAGAACTGAATTATTTAGCCCCAGAGTCTTGTGCAACTGACATCAAAGTATTATGCACATGACTTGCTAGTAGAAGCTCTATCGATTTGTTTATAGTTTTTTTTTTTAGGAATTTTGGCATAAATTTGTTTTACATTTTCATCAATTTTCATGTGTTCAATGTTTTCAAAATTACAAAGTTTATATTTTCCATACTCATTTTTTATAATTCAAAAATATTGAACGAAGACATTTTTTGTTATTTAATTTTTAAACTTTTTTCTCAAAGTTACAATAAGTTAATACTAGAAAAGGTCTAGTATAAGAGAGGAGCGGATTCAGAACAAACTACCCAAGTAGCAATTCAGTAACCATTTAGCATCCACTCTGATTTATGATGGTTTTATAACGGCAATGAACAATCCACTTAGTTTAAATATAGCATTATAAAGTGTAAAACATTCCTGCTTAGTAATTCAGCTTTTTGCTGTTTTAAAAACCTTTTATAGTCTGGCAAGAAAGTCAAAAACTGTCTTGTTTTAAAAATAATTTTAAAACAGTTATCAATCCCTCCTTAAAACTGTTCTATAATTCAAGCATAAACGTCATTAGCAATTGTTTATTAATTTCATAATAAAATACTTTATAAACGTGTTCTATCATTATAAAAGCAACCATAAAACTATTAGGTTTTGCATTAGAGAAAAAAGCATTTATTGTTGCTTTTTAGCCTTTTTAAAAGCATCATTAACTCCCCAATTACTTTGTTTACAAATTGAGCTTAAAAGATGGTTCCTCATAGTTACTAAATGCCAAATCTATGACAAGGAAATCTCGAAGGATAGACGAAGTAGGATGAAAAAATCAAGTCGATTTCAGATAAATTTACTTCTTTAGAAGAACCATCACACCACCAACGACTGGCCATCTGTCGGAGAAGAGTAAAGTGAGCGGGGCCCTCGAACTCATGAAACATTGTCTAAAGTTGAAAAAATTACCAGCCTTCTCCAGATCTTGCGATGACAATCGAAATAACAACCGACAGCAAACCACTGAAACTGTTAGTTAGCGGAGATCAGCTGGTTTCCGATCCAAAGCAGCGATTTTATTCGGCGAAAGACTCTTCGAAAATTTCATTCAACCGTACATCTCTGCATCATTGGATCGTGCACTTCTGTAACCATCCGGAAGAAGGGGATCTTTTTCGGGAACGATTGCGCTTCCAGCTGTTCGAAATGCGAAATGTTGTAAAACAGTATCGCAAACTATCTGAGTAACTGCTCACAATCCATCGGGAGAAAACCGCCTGGAAGAATCCTGGATCTCACAGCGCAACTATCGAAAGATAAACAAACTTTGACGTTTAACTTTCTGCAGGCAACTTTGCCTCCATAAATGTTGCCATTAATCTGAATGGTTTAGGATCAAGCAAAATGGCTTTAGATAAATACAATTCAGCCTGCAAGTTTTCTTTATAAAAGCCATTTTAAAACCTTATTAATTTGTTAAGGAATTCTTGAAAGCAAAACAACTTTTTCACAAATGACCCATGAAAATCAACTTTTATGCCACCGCCATGTTACAATTAGTTGGCTTATTTTTTTACAATCTTCGATTTTCAATCTATGTTGCCTTGGATATAACTATATTTTGGTAAATTTAGCAATGAGCAAACATTTAAATGCGAAAATCATTTAAAAAAAATGTCGGCCAAGCTCGATCTGAAGAATATATTTGTTTTTTTCAATATTAAATAATTGGTCAAATCGACGTTTTACGAGGGTGGACTTAATTTGTTCGATGTTTTCACGTACATTTCACATAAAATTGAATATGGCACTTAAAACTAGGTCACTTAATGAGAACTATTGTAATAAGTTTGGATATTCAACAATATTTTTATACCATCAGTTTCTATTTTAATTATTTTGATAAGATCGGATTCATAAATCCTTTTCTATCTTGATTGATGCTTTCCTAGTGGATTCAGCATGCGGCTAGGGGAAATGGCTCGAAAAGGGTTTTTATTGTTACTAAATAGCTTTTATTGTAGCTTTCAAATGGTTCTGAATGCGTTCGTCATACAACCTTTTGCAGTAAATCAATCTTGACGAGTTTCGAGAATACACCCTTCAGAACCTTCTCCAGGGTGGGCCAACTAGACATATTCTAGTCTTAATGAGGTTTTGGTGGATGCATTAATGACAAAATAGCCTTGACCAGGGTTTTATGAATGTTGTTTTATAGTTGCTTTGTAGTATTTCATAAAACTTAAAATGTTACTTGGGTAGCTTGGCAACCTATGCCTATATGATTTCTAGCACCACTGCAATCAATGTAGGCGCTGCTCGATTCAGCGTTGCCAGATTGTTTTAAAGCTTATCGGTATCGAAGCTATTAAAAAATCGGTATTTATCGGTATTAACTATTTAATTCATTTTATAAATTTGAAAGCAAAATTTTTAACAATGGTGAAAACTGGGGCTTGAGGGGAATTGCCTAGGGAATTGCTTTGTTTAACGGCTTTCTCAGTCTTATTTTTTTTTTCCTTTGGTTTGTTTTCCGTCGATCTTGTTTTCCGTGCTGAGCAACAATGCTACCGACGTGCCAGGTAGGCAGCTCCCACACCTGGACCCTACCTATCGACCCATCAACTCATGAACCGGGGACCAACGGCTTTACTACCCATCCGAAGGAAGGCGTGATCAGAGATGTTATGCCTCAGAACATCCCGGCGGCGCCGACTGGGATTGAACCCAGGCATGCTGGGGTGAGAGGTAATCACGCTTACCACTACACCACAGGCGCCGCTTCCTCAGTCTTAAAAAACTATAAAAAATTAATTTAATTTTTAAAATTATCGTTGTGATCGAAATTGTGACCAAGTAAAGGGCGAACACGAAATTATTGGGACACCGAAAATGTCATGCCAATTTTCTTATAATGTTTAGAATCAAACCAAAATTTTAGGGTAGTTTTATACATATATTTACTTCAAAAATCAAAAGAAAAGTTAATCGATGGAGCCTTGAGTGTAAAATTGAACGCATTTTCGCTTGATGCCCTCCATCAAAGTCTTTACAGTGTCATCCAGTACCAGTTTCTCAGTTTTTTTTCCATTTTCTTAACATGTCCTTCTCGTCTTTGACTGTCTTCTTGCTCTTCCGAAGTTCTCGCTTCATTATTGCCCAGTACTGCTCCACCGGGCGCAGCTCCGGACACTTTGGCGGATTCATGTCCTTTGGAACAAAATGGACAGAATTGGCCTCATACCACTCCAGGACACTTTTAGAATAGTGGCATGATGCCAAATCTGGCCAAAATAGCGGAGCTTCGTCGTGCTGCTGCAAGAACGGCAAAAGGCGCTTCTCGAGGCACTCAGATTTGTAGATCTCGCCATTTACTGTGCCCTTTGTCACGAAAGGCTCACTCCTCAGTCCGCAAGAGCAGATGGCCTGCCAAATGAGATATTTGGAGTCGAACTTCGACATTTTCTTCTTCTTAAATTTGTCGTCCACATCGAACTTGCTCTTGCCGGTGAAAAACTCCAACCCCGGAATTTGCTTAAAATCGGCATTTATATACGTTTCGTCGTCCATCACACAGCAGCCATATTTGGCTAGCCGTCGGTCAGCCGAGTTTTAGCCGTCGATTGTTGCCGCTCATCGCGGTTTGGGAAGTTCTGTACCTTGTATGTATGTAGTCCAGCTCTCTTCTTTGAATTCTGGATGTAGCTCTGCGACATGCCGATCTTTTTAGCCAAATCACGGCTTGAGACGTTGGGATTTGCTTTAATCATTCGCTTCACCTTTCCCTCCGTCTTTTTGTTCTCCGGTCCCGGTTTTTTTCCAGCTCCTTTGCCATGGTCCAACTTCAACCGCTCCTGGAACCGCTTCAACACTCTGGAGACGGTTGAATGGTGAATGTTCAACATTTTTCCCAACTGCCGGTGCGACAGGTCAGGAAATTCCAGGTGTTTGGAAAGAATTTGTTCTCTCAACTCGCGTTGGTTCACCTCCATTTTCGTTGAATCGAAAAACACGACTTTGAGTTTGACAGCATGTACACAATACACATCAATGAGAAAGTGTGCAAAATTTGGTTGATTTTTACCCAATGGTAAAAAAGTTATGCCCTGTTGAATGTGTCGCAATAATTTCGTGTTCGCCCTTTAGTTTTTCAATTAAATATCTTTAAATGAAACCAAAATATGGAAAATCAGCCACAACATCGACTAAACTATTGACAATAACGACAAACAATATTTTCCCTTGAAAAGGGCCACGACCCATGGCCGAAATGTCGAGCAGATTACATCGTACTCGTTGCAGTGTTTTAAGACTGAGGAAGCCGTTAATTAAAGCAAAATTTTTGATTTCGAACTATGATCGGAAAATTCCGGAAGAAAACTCCGGGGAGTTTGAATTAGCTTCTGGACGAAGCTGAAAAAACATCCAGAGAAAGACGAAGGAAGCTCTCCTGGATGAAGTTCGAGTAAAGTTCTAAGAAAAGTTAGAAAAACATCCGGAAACTACCACGACACGAATTGAGAAAGTTGTGGTGAAAATTTAAATAAACTATCGGAAAAAATCAGATGTCACATCCAAAGGAAGCCAGAAAAGTTTCGGAAATCGGAAGTAAATTTTCAGAAGCACCCATTTCCAGGAAAAGCCAGAAGAAGCTCGGAAAAACCTTCCAATAGAAGAAGACGAAAGAAATTTCTGGGAGAATTAATTGAACTTCCTGGAGAAGACGAAAGAAACTTCCTTGAGACGCTGGCAGACACTTCCAAAGGTAGATTGGAAGAAACATCTGAAGAAAGTCGGAAGCCAGAGTGCTTACGGAACAGTCGAAAGAATAAAACATCCCTGAAGACTCCGCAATTTACCTCAAGTTTTCGGAACATTCCTGAAATGCACTTGGGAATATTCCAGAATTCCTCGAAATTCATTAAAAGTTCTTGTACTTTTCCTAAAATTAGGGACTGTAGCTTCCAGAATATCTCTAATCATCTTTGAAGGTCTCTGAACTTTCTTGAAGATTTCAAAATCTCTTGAGTGCTCTCACAAATTTGTTGAATGTATTGTAACATCAGCATTGAAGTTCTCTGATCTTCCCGGTTTTTTTTTTTAAATTTTTAAAAGTTATCGACACTGCCATTACCCATTAAAAGAGCATAGAGCTTCCCATAAAATGTTCTCGCAATGTTATAATGTTCATGTTACTTTCCTTACGTTTCGTAAATTTGCATGAGCCCCTCAGGTCATTGCTGAAGTTTTCGGAAATTGCCTGAGTTTCTAGGAACTCCTTTATAATTTCAGAAATTTCATTGAAATTAATTGATCTGTCCTGATGTTCTCTAAGCTTCACTAAAGTTCCTGAAAACCATTAAATTTCCCTGAAGTTCTTTGGACTCTTGAAGTTCCCATAATATTTATGATATTTCCTTAAGTTCACTGGAGTTCGCTGGACTTTCCAGAAATTTCTGGGTTTTTGAGACTGTCTTTAATTCATCGAAACTTACACAAAAGTCTGGACTTTTTTTTTGAAGTTTCAGAACTTCTTAAATGTTCCTGCAGCTAAAGTGGATTCGCAATAAAAATCTGATAGCATCCTTGAAGTTCCGGAAAAGTTGAAAAAACTGGCGGGAGAAGAAGAAAGAATCTTTCGAGCGAAGGCTGAAGAAGCTTCCAAGGTAAGGTGGAAGAAAATTTCAGGGAAAGTTGGATGAAATTTCAGGAAGTTAAAAAATGAATAAAAACTTCCGGAAGTTGAATAATATTAAAAATATATTTCTCGATTGATGGGTGGCCAATCAAAAGTAGGAAATGCAAATAGTAGTCAAAAGAGTATCAAGCATAAGGCATCTTTAGAGATGATTTTTAAGAATGAAATATGAGATATTCAAAAATATACAAGTCTCTCACAAACATTTCTCCGAAATTCGAGCGGGGGCAGGCAATAATAACACGTTTTGAATTTATTCTAAATTGTCTGCAAGTATTGGCAAGTGTTTGTAAAAATCTAAAATCGGGTACTTTTTCCTCATTTTTGAAAATATCTTCGGCAATTTAAAATGGTTAAAAAATTCATTAGCGTACGAAACAAATATTTTCGGTGTGGTATTGTAAAAATAGTTGACCCAAGGTACTGGATGATGACCCTTTACCAGCTGTTGCACCGATGGACGTTAAGCAGATGCAGGAGGAGGATACTGTTGAGGAGTTGAAAATTACTTTGGGAGCATGCTGATGGAAGATGACCTCATGCAACTAAAATCAGCTGTCTCGAAGTTGTGATGTGAAGGATTAATAAAGTTTCATGTATTTTTTTTTTTTATAATTCTAGATAGAGTTGGAATTAGGGCCTAACAGCTTTTGTAAACAATGACTTCTATCGATGATTTCTAGGAACTCAAGGCACGCCCACGCATACCAGCATAACCATCGGATAGGGAAAGTCTTTCCCTACTCGATGAAGATGTTGGTTTGCGTGGGCAAGCCTTGATTTTCTAGAAATCATCGATAGAAGTCATTGTTTACAAAAGCTGTTAGGCCCTAATTCCAGCTCTATCTAGAATTGTTAAATAAACAAGTGTTTAAAGATTTTATTTTACAAACTGAAATTTAATGAGTTTATTATAAATGCAATCTAACATGAAGCTTTAGTGTGATGATTTATTAGCTAGAGAATGGTCTTCGAAGAGGGTAGGTAGATAGTTCCGTTAGAGTACAGCAGTATGAAAATTGAATAGAAGTTGAACATGAACGAAGGGCCATAAATACGACAGTACTAGTCAAACGCTCACTTCTTTGCCTAACTCGAACGATGTGCGAGGAGATTTTAAGTATACAGCTTTCCCCCGAAGAACGCGTTACCCACTGAGTACTACCCACCGCTTTGTCTCGGTGGGTTTTCAACCAAGCGCTCTTATTTTCTGTAAGTGTCTAGTTCTCCATTTGCACTACTCACATGCAAAAAATCAGACCGACTGGTTGAAACACCGCCAAGAAAAAGCGGTGGGTGCAACTCAGTGGGTAACGCGTTCTTCGGGGGAAAGCTGTATACCACAGCCGCAGGCAGTATATGAGCAAGTCAAACGCACACTTTTTTGCCTGAAGATTTGAAGCGACGTTTCTTCGCTACCTAAGCCCCACGTTGCCGAAAGCATTTCCAGTCGATAGTGTGTTATAATGCAATTCTTCTTTACCCAACTATTGAGATTTTCACGTCCGGTTTGTCGTATTCCGTTCGGATGAAAGCAAACTACGTCTTACGCGTTTTGTAAACCCGAGCAAAATTGCGACTGCTCTAGGCAAATATCGATCACTGAATCGGCGGAGTTGGTCTAGTTAGGAAGTAATAAGTCTACCCCGCCAAGGACCTGTGTTCGAATCCCATGCCCAATTTTGCTCGGGTTTACAAAACGCGTAAGACGTAGTTTGATTTAATCCAAAATGGCGGAATACGACATGGCGCAGTTGGAGGGTGAGTAAAAAAATAGCTTTGCCGAGCGAGAGGTCACGGAATTTAAAACGGCTATCACGGGACATAAGAATGCCTTACCGTGCGAGAGATCACACAAAAAAAATGGTTGCCGTGCGAGAGGCCACGGAATTTAAGTTTTCCTTGGCGTACGAGAGATCACGGGATTTAAGAATGCTTAACCGTGCGGGAGGTCACACAAAAAAAAAATGGTTGCCGTACGAGAGGTCACGGAATTTAAAATGACTTTAGCGTGTGAGAGGTCACGTGAAATAAAATGTCTTACCGTGCGAGAGGTCACGGGAAAATGGTTGCCGTGCGAGAGATCAAGGAATTTAAAATTACGTCTTTACCATGAGAAGTTACTGGAAATAAGAATGCCTTACCGTGCGAGGGGCCACGAAAAAAATTGTGTCATGTGAAATACCAGTATAAAAAGAATAATAATAATTAAAAATAAATAAAAGATGGCGTTCGATAGGGTTTAGAGCAATTTTGAATTATTATAATATATTTGAGGTGATATTAGAACTGAAGTTATATTTTTTTCTTTCGTTCAAATCATGCTTGCAATTGCTCATTACAGCTAAAATCCTATTTTTCGGAATCATGGAACTATGAGATACTTTAATGATATTTTTTATTTGCAAGAAGCAAGCATGGGTGGTAAAGTTTGTGTATGACATACACAATTTATCAATTTTGCTTTCAGAAGGTCACAACTAGCGATTTTATGATCTCTAATTGCTCGCTCATCGCGCTCATCGTTACAGCTAATCACTATTGTGGTCCTCTAAAAGCTAAATTAACAAGTTTTATGTATCTTATAAATACTTTACCTTCTCTTCTTGCATCTTGTCAATAAGAATTATCATTAAAATATTTCATAGCTTCATAAGTCCGAAAAATAGCATTTTAGCTGTAATGAGCATTTGCAAGCTTGGTTCAAATATTCCAGAGGAAAAATCATCACAGAAGCCGGGGAAGAAGAGCAAGTTTAAAAAAATGGCTCGCCTGTTGGCTGCCGAGAAAGCAAAAACCAAATTTCTCAGAAAAAAAGCTTAAGGAGAGCAGGAAGGAAAAGAAACTACTTGTCGACAATTTCAATAAACAGTTGGCGACATATAGTAGCTCTACGGGCGGTTGCACTACAATTGAGTTCGATGGTGGAAACAGATTCAGCAGCACACGAAACACGATAGGAACGGTTCAGGATAAAGATCAGGAGGAGCCTCAGGAGGAGCATCAGGAGGAGCCTCAGGACAACAACGCAGGGCATACAAGTGGTACAAATCAGGATGAGTCACGATTCTTGTCTAGTGACGATGAATCCCGGAGAAGTATTGCGCGGAACACGACTAGAGCGAGTCAGAAGAATCCTCAAACTAGCTTTGCCCGAAACGTGACGAGTCAAGAAGAGTCCAGGTTCCTTTCGTCGATGAATCAACTTTCGGTGGCGTCAATCAATGTACCCGAATGTAAAGCGACGGATGACGGAGACATTCATCGGCAAACCTCTGAACTATGGAAAGATCTCTTGGTTGATTCCATGATCCTGGCGGGTATTGACAACGAACAAACAATGTTCACTGTATTCAAAGAGAAAGCGGGAGTAAAGCTATTGCAGATATTCCGGAACACAAAATCCCAAAATGACGATCCGGATCCACAAACAAAGCCTTTTTCCAACGCAATGCACTGACTCAAATCGTACTTTGGCTCGGGTTCCGATATCATGCTAATGCGAAGAAAGTTGGCTTTGATGGCTCAACGAGCCGACGAAACTGATTTAGCGTTCATCATCAGGGTTGGATCTACAGCTCATCTTTGTGGATACGACGATGGCAAAGAGTTTGAGGAAATTGTTGCTACGATTGCAGAACACGCTCGCGATAAGGAGCCTTGAAGATGTTAAGTAAGAAGGGATGCTTCTCGGACCTTATCGATAAAGTGAGAGAGATAGAATCGATTAGACTGAATGAGGAATATGTCATGCGCAAGCAAGGAAAACCAGACCAGGTTTCTGTTGCGGCAGTTTCTGTACCATACCAGCGTCAACAAAGATTCTCGGAACGTTACCAGACACGGAACAAGCCTTACCAACGATCAGTGTAGAAACCAAGAACGGGATGGAAGCCACCTCACGATGTGCATCTCAACAGCAACGATACAGTGCAATCAAGAGCAAGGTGTTGGAGATGTGATAGCGTATTCCATTCATCAGACGAATGCAACAATTGCGCTGTCAAAGGACACATTCGACGTGCCTGTCCAGCAGGAATCCAACGAGGCAGAGAGCAGCGATTGATAAGAATTCGTGAAGAATCACCTCAACAGATCGCAACAGTTGGAAAGTCGGAGGAAGATGCTGTTGAAATCGAAAAAGTGAGTGATCGATATTTGCCTAGAGCAGTCGCAATTTTGCTCGGGTTTACAAAACGCGTAAGACGTAGTTTGATTTCATCCGAAATGGCGGAATACGACACGGTTGTGTTGGTGTGATTAGTGAGAGCGTGTTAGTGAAAATCCAAGGAAAATACATTACAAATCGCTGTCAAACTCATTTTGATAGATCTAATACCATACATTTTTTAGGTTAGCCAAAGGAAAATAATAAACAAACTTTAAACGGCGATGCACCCGCAAGTGTGCGTGCGTTAAACGTCACTAATATCTATTGTGTTGCTCATCTCGTCATAACCAACTTAGTCATCTCAGAGAGAAGCAGTAGGGTGGTTGTTGCATGCTGTACCATCATCAGCATTGTTGTTACAATACTTGTAGTTTGTTACATGACGAGAAGAGCAACACAATAGTTGGGTAAAGAATGCACTTTGAACGCAATTTGATGATTTTAACATTAACTTAGAAATATCTCTGATGACAAGGAGCACCATGAAGCAAAAATTTCGATAAAATTGGTACTTTTTACGCATGTACAGAAAAAAAGCATGAAGGGTAAAAAATACCCAGTATTCGGCGAATACTCATTAAAGAGTAAAGTCAGTTTTACTCATTTCATGAGTTGAGCCACTTTTCTTCAAAATGGGTAAAATTTTACTCATTAATGGGTACTTTCAAGTTAGCGTGTTGAATTTTTTCTAAAAAGTCTCAGACACGATGACAGACAAGACACAAAAATCGCCTCAGAATTCCTTGTGGAACATTAATAAAATTCGGTTCCATTGAATAGCCGACAAAGTATTTGTGAACCAACCTCAGTACACGATTTCGAAATTCCCTTGGGAAGTTTCTCGAAATGCTTTGGAATTATCTTCAAAACTTGTAGACTGTACCAAATTTCTTTGGAATTCAATTTTATTTTATTTTATTTTTTTTCAGGTTATGATCTATCCAACAAACATTGGAATCAGAAGAGGAGCTTCTATACTGGCAAACAAATTATACTTCAGCTAAAAAAATGCTTTCAGGTCTTTAATCAGCTCATATTGCTTCTGCTCACGTTACTGTGGTACGTTTTTGGAACAATATCACAATTGAGCATGCAGTCAAGAGCACATGGAACACATAAGCACATTTATTTGTTAGTTCACAACAACAGGCTGAGTGTAGCCGCAATGATGTTTAAGTGAATAGCAGATTGAAATCGAACACTGAAGAAACTCGATTGAACACACGTTGAAGGCCGTCTATAGCACCGTTCATACTATAGTTAGTGCGATGCTGAGGCAATCTTAACATAGCGTTATTTCGCAGCGCTCGGGGTTGGACGTTCACGTTGATCTTCTCCGGGATTGTAAAACAATCAACTCTACCCTGTAAACTATCCGCGATGAGCAGGGCCCACGAAGTGTCTCTCCGAGTACGTAGAAGCTCCAGATCAATCAGGCGACATCGATTTTCATAACTGGGTAGACGAAAAGGGTTTCTCCAAGGCAGCTTCCTCAGAGCAATTCGAAGAAATCGACAACGGACTCAACTCGTTCAGCACCATTGTTATAGCTTGGGTTCCACACTGCAGAGCAATATTCCAGGGAACAGTATAGCGATTTGAGACAATATATAAATCGGAAAAATTCTTTGCAATCCTGAAAATGAATCCCAAAGATCTTGACGCCTTGTCGACAATGAACGAGATGTGTTGCATATACGTTAACTGGGAATCCAGAATAACTCCCAGGTCTTTTACGTGGTTGACACGGCTGATAGCTGTTTCCTGAAGTACATAATTGAACATGATCGGTTCCTTCTTGCGAGAGAAGGTGATAACTGAACACTTCGCGGAGTTGACCTCCATTCGGTTCAAGTGACAGTCATCGATAGAACGGATCCGGATACAGATTTTAAGATCATCTGCATACGATAGACGAGGGTATTCAAGTCGTTAAAGTACAGCAGGAAAATCAACGGGCCTAGGTGACTTCCTTGAGGTATCCCTGACGCGGCTGGGTAAGTAGCAGACTGGCATTTACCAACGGTTACCATCAGCTGGCGATCACTGAGATAAGAGCGAAACCATCGCAGGAGGTTGCCATTTACCCCGAGTCTATCCAACTTAGCAATCGCAATTGCATGGTTCAGTAGACTGATGCAAAATTTGAAATTTTCGCTCCACAGTGCTCAAACGGTTCCAAATTGGGCCCTGATTAGCCTCCCAAAATTTGAACTCATTTAGTGAGAAACTGACTTGGCACAAACTATTTGAAGTTTATATGGGAATTACTATGAAGAAATCATAATTTCGGTTCACATCTATCTCAAAATTCACCAGTTCACTCTACTGTAGAAAATGATAGCTGAACTTGTTGAAAATTTTCTCAGTTACAACTTTGTTGAAGACCACTTTTCGATCATATGTTAGGAACAAAAATTATTAATGATTCAAGTCACTGATGTCTTATGATTATGCTCAATCAACTGTTTAGCAGGCAACGTTGGTGTTTATGACGCGTAGAATAGAGGACAAAAATCATGGCTACTATGTCACACTGCAGAATACAGTGTTGCCCACAATACAGTTGCTTAATCTTGCCATAAGTTTATCAATCTCTTAAACAATTAATAACTATTCAATTTAACGTTTGGCTGAAAAACGATTTTCTGCAAAGTTGTAGCTGATAAAAATTCACATAATAATAGCAATAGAATTTTTTAACAGTACAATATGTTAAAGGCCATAGTAATTTCCATACAAACTTCAAATGGTTTGTGCCAAGTCAGTTTCTTATCAAATGAGCTTAAACATTCGGAGGCTAATCAGGACCCAATTTGAAACCGTTTTAACACTGTGGAGCAAAAATTTCAAATTTTGCATCAGTCTAATGGTTAAGTTTATCGAATGCAGCCGACAAGTCACCGACAAGGTGTAAATTACGTCTGTTTGAGCCCGTTCTGTCATGCTTTCCGTGACATACGATGTCAGACAAAGTAGATTAGTGATGTAGTAGAACGACCGGACGACATGCACGATGACCTCATGATTTTTCGAATCGATACCATTTGAATAGCTTCAAGTTGCCAGATTTGAATGACTGTCATTCCTAGCGGTTAGTAGTCAATAACGTTTATATAAGGTCCGGGACAACAGGCAGTTCGCTGGTGTTAGAAGCAAAAATATTGTAAACATGCTGATGAAATACGTATGTATGTAACCACATGTAACTTACACCAAGAAGCCCTTCGCCTCAGACCTTGTATAAAGGACATTGGTTAGTAGCGACAATAGGAGCTCGGTGGCCTATTAGTGACCGTTTTTGCTTATTTAAAATTGTTAAAGTTTATCTTTATAGTAGAGATCGTAGAAAATCGTTCTAATGGTCACAATTTTGCTTAATGAGTAGAAGATTGTGGGATCTATCCATACAGTAATGAGATGATAAGGTTGCATTCTTTGTTTATCAGGCATTAAAAGATCGATTCATTTTTGAAATTGAATTCAGATCTAAGTTACTTCCCACAAACAAAAACGTCCTACCCATGACACCCGTTGAGAATGTTCTCTAGAATCAACGGATTTTGAACTCCAAACAACCGGCTGTGTGATTAATCTTGATAAAACTGAGTCACCGGAGTCAGCACAATTTAAATGTATTACCAATCCCAAGCCACCTTTACTTAGTTTTTATTGTTGTGTTTAAATTTCACTGGATCTGGTCAATTACAGAGTTCTTATTGCAAATTATGAATATTCAATTTGGAATATTGAAATTGGGAGCCTGAAGAATTTGGAATTTGGATTTTGAAGAATTTGCAATTTAAATGATTTGGAATTTAAAATTTGAAGAATTTGGAATTCGAAGAAATTCGAATTTGGAATTTGAATAACATGGAATTTGAAGAATTTGAGGCATATGTAAATTTAATAATTTTAAAATTGAAATTGAATAATTTGGAATTTGAATCATTTGGAATTTGAATAATTTTGAATTTTAAGAATTTGGAACTCGAAGAATTTGGAGTTTGAGGAATTTGGAATTAGAATAATTTTGAAATCAAAGAATATGGAATTGGAAGTATCTGGATTCTGTAGAATTCTGAATATTGGGAATTTTGAAAATTTGGAACTGGGGGGAATTAACAAAGATTGGAATTTTGGGTATTTGAAGAATTTGGAATTTGGAAAACATGGAAATTGAGAAACATGGAAATTGAGAAACAAGGATTATAAAGGTGCATTCATAAATGAGCGTACCGTGCGGGTGAAGTGGAACAATGAATGCCATTCGCTCGCTCGGAGCGTTCATCAGCCATAAAAGAATAGTTTGTAGTGCAAAGCAACTCACTCGATTATTCCCAAGTACGAACAATGAAATGCCAACAGATTTACGACAGCAAACTTTGCTAGCGAACTCTCAATTAAAAAGTAGTCCAACGCGGAAACCCTCAACAGGCGAATGATGACTGTATGCGGAATTTTGAATTATGGGAATTTTGAAATTAGATAATTTGGGAAATTTGAGGAGTATGAGTAAATTGGAGCTTGGAGAGTTTGGAATTTGAGGAATTTGAAATTTGGTGATCTTGAAATTCTGTAAATTTTTAATTTGAGGAATTTGGAATTTTAAGGATTATGGAATTAAGAGAAATTGAAATTTGATGAATTGTGAATCTGGAGATTTTAAAATTTGAAGAATTTGGAAATTGGAATTTGGAAATTGGGGCATTTGGAATTTAGGGAATTTGAAATTTGAGTTATTCGTAATTGTTATTCGAACAATGAGGTGTTTTGGGAATTTGGAATCATAAAATTTAGGACTCTGTGGAATTTGTAGTTTGGGGTTGTTGGAGTTTGGAAATTTGTGAGTTCTGAGGAATTTGAAATTAGGGGAATTAAAAATTTGAGGAATCTCAAATGTGAGAATTTTGTTATTTGGGTAATATGAATTATGAAATAAAGAGAAGTCGAAATTTTGGAATAAAATTTTGGTATTTGTAGCATTTTTATATTGAAGCATTTTAATGTGGGGAAAATTTAATAAAATTTTTAAACTGGGGACTTCCAAATTTGAAAAATCAGCAGTTTGGGGGATTAAGAATGAGGGAAATTAAGAAATTAGGATTTGAGGAGTTTGGAATTTTATAGATAAAACATTTGAGGAATTCAAAATAGGGGCATTTTCTAATATCAGGATATCAAAAATTTAGGGAACTCAGAACAATCCAGTGGGGGATCCAGAAATTTGTTAAGTTAGATATTGGGAATTTTTAAATTGAGAAATTTTGCATTCGAGAAATATTTAATTTGAGGGATTTGCAATTTAGGTAATTAGGAGTTTGTGAATATGGAATTTTGAAACATGAATTTGAGGAGTGTTGAATCTGGAGTTTCAGAATTCTGAAATTTTTAAATTTATAGATGTGAGGAATTGGGAAAAAAATAATGTTAGGGAATTTATGATTTGAAAAAATAATATATTGGGGACCTTAAAAAGGGAAATTTTGCTTTTTAAAAGTGTCGCATTTGTAGAATTTGAATATTGGGACTTCAAAATTTGGGAAATCAGGAATTTGGAGATTGAGCATTAGGTAAGGGGCCTCCCTTAGCGCAGTCGGTAAAGGGACAGCTACAAAGCAAAAGCATGCTGGAGGTGACTGGGTTCGATTCCCGGTCCAGTCTAGGAATTTTTTGGGTTGGAAAATTTGTTGACTCCATAGAGTACTTATGATTGTACTTGCCACACCATTATACGAACGCAAAAATGTTACAGGCATCGAAAACTCTCAATTACTAAATGTGGAAGTGCATCTAGAACACCAAGTTGAAAGCACGCAATAAGCAAATATGCGATGTACAATAAGATTAAAGAAGAAGAAGAAGAAGAAGAAGAAGAAGAACAAGAAGAAGAAGAAGAAGAAGAACAAGAACAAGAACAAGAAGAAGAAGAAGAAGAAGAAGAAGAAGAAGAAGAAGAAGAAGAAGAAGAAGAAGAAGAAGAAGAAGAAGAAGAAGAAGAAGAAGAAGAAGAAGAAGAAGAAGAAGAAGAAGAAGAAGAAGAAGAAGAAGAAGAAGAAGAAGAAGAAGAAGAAGAAGAAGAAGAAGAAGAAGAAGTTATTCATAATTTATAATTGGAGGAATTTGGAATTTAAGACATTTGGAATAAAATGAATTCACAATTTGGACAATTTGGAATACAAGGAACTCAAAAATTGGGAAAGTGGTATCTGAATATGTAAGAAAATTTAATTTGATGAAATATGGAAAATTTGAAATTGTGTGATTTGGGAACAAAAATAAATTTTATATTTTGATATTTAGAATTAGAATCATTTAAAGTTTAGGGTACCTGGAATCCGAAAATTAAGGGGTTTGTAATAGTTGTAATAGTGTGGAATTGAGAATTTAAGGATTTGAGGAATTCACAACTGCGAAATTAGGAATTTGGGAAGTTTGGGATATAATATTAAAGAAATATGGAATTTTTTTTGTTTAAAAATTTGAATTAATTGATAAAATTTGATATTGGGGATGTATGGAGTATGGAATTTAAAGAATTTGTATATTGAAACTTATAAATTTAAGAAATCAGGAATTTGAGAGATTATGAAATAGCATATTTCAGAACACTTAATTGGAGGAATTTGAAATTGTAGTCATTTAAAATAAGGGGAATTCAAAATTTGGTTAATTTGTTACTGTAAAATTGGGAATTCAGAATCAGAGAAATTTTAATGCTGAGGAAAATTGAATTTCAGGACTTCGGAATTTGAGGGATTAAATTTTTTGGGATTTTGGATTGAAGGAATATAGATTTTCATAAATTTTGAAGCGGGAACTTGTAAATTTTGACGTATCTAGAATTAAAAATTTAAAATTTGGGAATTTTGTAAATTGTAATTTGATGAATTTGAAATTAATGGAATTTCCAAAGGGGAATAAGGAATTTTGGCAGTTTTAAATTTGAAATTAGAAGATTCTGAAATTTTTGGAAATAGAAATTTGAAGAATTTGAAAAATTTTAATATTTGGGAATTTGTGATTTGATGAATTATTAAATAAGGGGATTTTAGAATTTGAACATATGAAGATTTTGAATTCGGAAAATTTAAAATTTGTGATATTTATCATAAATGAATTAGTAAAAAAATCGTGTTAGGGAAAATTGGAAGTTGATGAATTTGAAATCGAGCAATTTGGGATTTGACCAACAAGGTGAATTTCAAGAATTATCAATGTGAGAAATTTTTGAATAAGGTAAATATGAGCTAGGACTAAATAATTTCACTGAAGATTTTTTCGTTGAGGGTCGTTTCATAGTTTCGTCAAAGCAAAATATTCACCAATCATTAAATAAAATGTCTAAAACATGCTTAAAAAAATAATTTATCTTTCGATCTACACAAAATTTAACGTATCGTTACATAAAATCTAACTTAAGCTTGATATGAAATTGTGTATATTCATTGACTGAGTGAAATGTTCATTAAATTTTCCTGATATTCGAGCCGATTTTAGAGGATTTTTTTTTCTAATATTCTCAGTAACCTCATTTTTCTGAAGAAGAAGAAGAAGGTAATACTTTCGATTGCACAAAAGAAATATTTCAGTGGTTGTCGAAAGGAAGCGTGGAAGGACTTCTTAGTGAAATCAGAAATGTCTTCAGGGTCAAAAGAAACTCCCAAGATCAGTTGAAAATAAAAAATCCGGAAATAGTCGAAAGAAAAATCTGATGCAACACTTTGCGATGGAATTAAAAATATTGAAATAAGGTGGTTAAACTATGATTTACTTTGTAAATCATTCTACAAAAGTTCAAAAATAAACATTGTGATGAATACCTGCTCTGAATTCATCGTAATACTTTTCTAGACTTTGATCTTAAATAATTCCCAGCTGTTTCCCTTTATCAGGATGACAAAAATGGCCGGGAGATGGGCACACTAATCTGGATGAATTTCAAGGAATCGACCGATCTAGAGAACTACAAAAACAATTATCAGGCCCAATGAACTCCGTTCAAACAAAATCCAGATAACTCAGACGACGGGTCTAGAGCACTAATCCAGCAGACCAATCCGGAGAACAGACTTCTAGGCCCGATAAATACTTGATAAGCAAGTTTTGTCGAATTGGAAAGTTCTTCTTCTTCCTAACAATATTTTTAAGTCAACGTACTTAGATTCAAATATTTTCAAGATCCAAACTGTTTGGGAATTTGAATTGAATGCTTATAATTGATGAGCTATTCTGGTGCTTTCTAAGGTTGTGTTTGGATGTTTATCATTTAGTTATCCTCAGATATTATGGGATTACCAAGCCGGTTGGGGTGTAATCAATTCCCGGTTTGGCCTAGATTTTTTTCGTCTTCTCTAGGGTCATTTGAGAGTAGCATCGTATTGGTTGGCTCCTAAATAATAACTGTTGAAGTACTTCAAAGAACACTATGTTGAGAGCAGGTGAAAGCTCGTGCTAAACCGTCACAATAACAGGTAGAAGAAGATTTTTAATAAATCTTTAAATCACTCGAGAGCAGAACTACGCTTCTCATTCTTTGACGATGTAGAATAACTTGATGTGAAGTTCGTTTGAGATGAATCCCATGATGACTTCATTTTGTAAACTTTTTTTTTAATTATAGTGATTTATTTACTATAGAGAATTTTGCTACTTGCAATCCAAGTTCGATGACACTCTTCTAATTGAAATTTGGCTTCCTTTGTAGTAATCCAAATTTGATTTTGCTTTTCCGAGTAAAATTCTCTTCGCGTAATCCAAATTCGATTGCACCGCTCTGCCTTGGAAACTCATAACAACATAGCTATCACACGATGCTAACTTCCTCTCTGCTCGGTACAGGTGAAACTGTTACCAACTCAAAAACCATCAAATATCGGATTCCAAGAATAAACAGTTCCGATTAATCTTTTCAACAAACAGTTTCCTCCTAAAGAAAAAAATACCATCAAACATCTCAATCATCAATTGCGACGGACAATGATGCTGGCCATCGCCGATTTCATTAGGCTTCAATTAAAATCATCAAGCTTCATACAGTTGCTGAAGTCATTCCAATTAGTGCGTTATTGTTGGTCCCATTTCCAACTCGGAGAGCTCACTTACATAATTCACCATTACCTCAGCTGCAATATCAGCGTGACCCAATCAAAGCTCAACACTTGGTTTCAACGCCGACGCATTTGTTTCGCTCAAGAAGCCCGAAATTACCCACTCAATTGAGGTATCACCTTCCCAAAATCTGCACTTAAGGGCCGAGCAACAACAATTGCACGAAAAGCAGTCAAATGAATCTAAAATCATAAAACACCTCCCACGCGATGAAATCACCTAACCACCGACCCGATGATGATGATGGCATTAAGACACTTGGCTGGCTGCATGGGATGCATGTTATGCATGGGATAGGTACTAACTACCTGAGACACTAGCGCGAGCATAAGATTACCGTGCAAATCTCGTGATAATTTGCCGTAATCTTCTGGACAATTAGTCAAATGCACGCAAATTTTCCTCTTCTTCCCATCCACACCCACGATGGCCTTGTGCAGGTTTGGCACAGTTTTTCTCGGATCGCTTCAAAGGTGCATGTTTCGGATACCTGATTAAGACCCTTGGTTCGGGTAGAAGAAGTACAAGAAGAGAAGTCTATAAATTTTCCCATAGTTCTATGTAGGAGCTGAAGCAGCATCATGCGACCTTTGCCGCTGTTGTTGTCGTTGTCATGGCAGAGAGCTCACTTTACTACTACTGATGGAATGTTGTTACAACAACCCAGCCAGCGATGAACTATTATGCTTGATGGGGTTACCAAAGAGAAACGGAGTGTTCTACACAAAATCTAAAGAGCTTAGTCCCGGGGTTGGTTAAGGGTGATAGATGATGATGATGGTGATGATGATGGCGACGATGCTAAGAAGGGAATCCTCATTCTTGCTTTTGCTTGCAGTGGAAAATTGCATTTTACAGCGCTGCAGCTGAGCAAATAGCGATAAATTTGCTCGTCGGAGCTAAAGTGTGCGCTCTAAATGTGCTGATGGTGATTTTCCTACACTAAGTACAAGCGTGGGTTGAGTGGGTGTAAACATGGGATTGTTTGTTTTTCTGTAAGGAAATTGAATTACACTTGCCTTATGGATTTGAAGAATGATGAAGCCTGGTAAATGTCGGTGAAAGTCTGGAAACAAAAATTAAAGAAAAATATTAGCTTGAGTTGCATGATTCGGTTGAACTAGGAGTGAGAGCAAACACTTCGAATGTGTACTAAGTTAGGAATAGATTGATGACTACCCAACAAACAATTTGAGCAGATTAAAAACTGTATAAGGGGAAGTTTACCGCTCCGAAAGAAATAGTTACGTTTCGATTTTTCTATAAACATTGGAAAAAGATATCAAAAATTTAAAAAAAAATCACATTTTTTTCTAATTTTCTAAAGAAAATTTATGTGCAAAAAAATGTTTTTAAGTCATCAAGTTTATTGAATTGGACTCAAAAAACCACAAAACATCGTCTTTTCGTTTTTGCTGAGTGTCCAATATTTTTTCATGATGAGATGGCAAAACTATTTTTACATGTAATTTTGGTCAAGAATCTAATAAAGAAACTGATTTTCTTTGATTTTTTATTTCATTTTCCAAAAAATTTAGAAAAATAAAAACGTGTCGAATTTGTTTTTTTTTTTATTTTCAGAGCCATTGTTTAGCATATTAAGCTAATTTATAGAAACCTCCTCTTCATTCATTGTCTCTTTTAATTCGTCTTTTTTCCAGGCTCATTTGCTGTAGCTTTGCGGAGCCGATATTCATTTTTCAGATTACAAAATAACATAAAACTAACGTTAGTAAAGCGGGGCCGATTACTCGCGGCTATCTCGAGGTTAGGGGTAACAAATTGTAACAAATGTTGCAGTGAATTTAGATGTAATTAAAATGCTGGAAATGAAACGCGTAACGCTGACGATGTTTACCAATATTGTGCAATTTGTGTATCATGCACACTAAGATTATTTCACCGTAATCTGTGAAATTTTACCGAAATCTCAACAGCTGAACGTTCGGTAAACAGTTCGGTGATTTTTCACTGATTTCCTGTAACTTTTCACCGAATATCTGTGAAAAATTACAGGAAATCTGTGAAGAATCACCGAACTATTTACTGAACGTTCAGCTGTTGAGCTTTCGGTAAAATTTCACAGATTTCGGTAAAATAGCCTGGATTTAATCAGCTTTGTACACTTTAAATAAACCGATAATCAGTTTCTGTTCTTACTGTTCAACTTGAATTGTTGCTAGGGTATAATCGTCGAAAGAACACTTGTTAAGCATCAAATTGATACCTTCCAAGTAACAATTTTGGTTTTATGAGGGTTCTGAAGTCCATCTTTTAGACTTATAGCATTCTTTAAAACCACTGTAGAACTTGCAATGTTACTTGTGCTGGGTCTTCCTTTCGATCAGATCAGCCATTTTTATGCTTTCAAAATGGCCAAATTCCACTCAAACTTTTTCATCGCCTCTAGCGAACAATTATGCGAAGTTTCATAGAATTATGAAGAGGTGAAATCGGAAATTGGTTTACTTTTTCGCTTTGGCATGGAAATGCTCATTTCGGTAAAAAAAAAGAACATTGATTCTGACTATGAACCAGGATGCTTTCACAAATCCTCCGACTTTGACTAGAATTCACAGCCTTACTCGGTCTCCAATATTTGTAAAGCAAAATTTCTCAAGCATTTACAACTCCAATAGCAAAACAAACGCAAATTTGGAAACCATCGAAAGTCCAGGATATTCAAGATATTCTTGAACTCAGTTTCTATAACTCCCTGACAACGTTTGGAATAGCTTGAACTACCGAAGATTCTGGATTTCCATAGGAACTTCAATAAAAAAAAGAACGAACTATAGAGCTTCCCGGAACATTTGCAAAAATTCTTTGAATTTACGGATACATACTCTGAGAAGTTTTGAAATATCCAACAGCTCTTAGGTCTTTAGGAAATTTTCGATTTCCACAAACCCTTAAGATGCACTAAAAAACCATTGAATTCATGGAATATTTTCAAGATCTCTTCTGGAACTGGAACTGAACTTCTTCAAATTCTGGAACTGTGAAAGCTTTCTAAACAGCCTAAAACTCTTATGTTGTTACTCTATTACTACAATAACTAGAGAGCTCCCGGGACATAGAAAACTACAAGAAATTTAAGATCTTTTAGAACATCAGCAATCCCTGTAAACTCTGGAGAAATTCTGAAGGTTTAAAAATTCTTCAGAGTTTCCAAGAGCTTTCCCAAGTTACATTGGAAGCTTTATGGAGGTTCTACAAGTCCAAGTCATGGTCTACAGAACGCTCATAAAACCAAAATTGCTACTTGAGTGGAGCTCCAGGGAAAACCCTAAGAACACATAAACAATAATAACAATTATTACAGTGAATGCTGGGATGACTTCAAGAATTTGAGAACATCCGGAATATTCACCATAGTATGAACTGTAATGATTTTTAGACTCTCCATTGATTTTGGAACAATCATTAATTATTAGCAGACCTGTGGACTGCATAAAATAACAGTTTCCTAAGAACTATAAAAAACATTCACCAACTCTCGGAGGAATTCCTAAAACTTCTCGAAGATCAGATACTCTTAGAACATTTGCTCCAAGAAATTTGACCCTTGGGACCCTAGAACTCTTGGGTCCTCCTTTATATCCGTCACTAAAGGCGCTGCTCTAAAGTAAGACTATATTGGATGCGGCTGGGATTGATTCCCTGTCTGATCTAAGAAGTTTTTTTTTTGCCTGGGCATGGACCAGGAGGCTGGCAATCCCATATCAATCCTTTACGATTGACATCAGGGGCCTTATTTAAATAAGGCTCACCTGACGTATAAATGATGGAAAGAGACGGAAAATCGTGTTACAAGCAGAAAGACAAGAGCAGACGATAGCATCAAAAACATGGCTGCAGTCAGGCCCATGGCATAGACTATGATTTTACTTGCCACACAATAACACTAAAGCAAAAATGGAACAGACATAGAATCACAGACAAACAGACATAATACATTGCATATTTCACACTGTAAAGCATTTCCACCATCTGTTGAGCACACTGTGGTGGGCAAAACGCTGAACAAATGGTGGTAGTGTGTAAACTTCAAACGCAAGGGAATCACCTATGCGCACCACAGGTGGCGGTACTACCTTATACGATACTTTTATATTAGCCGTTAAATGCTTGTTCGATAGACAACTTGACAATTGTTATGTCTGTTTGTATGTGATAAAATGCTCACAATTACTCACTGTGGAAGGAACAATGTAAACACACTTAGATATGTATCTTAAAAAGCAAGGCGGGTAAATTACGCTATTAGTTGCAGTAACTTGATTAAAATGAAACGTAGTTTAATTAAAATGTATAACTAATAAAGAATATAAAAACAACTGAGGAAGTGTTCAAACAATACTAAGTTGAGGGCCAAGTTAAGTCCAAGTGCGTAATAAAGCCAAAAAAGTAGTAACCCTTGAACTGCTAGCTCAATTTGAACTTCGGTATTCGATAAAACTGTTTGGAAATCGGTGAAATTCCATTTCACAAAGAATGTGCAAAACAACTACATGAACTGTAGAACTTCCGAATCACCAAGAACTGCAAGAACTCTTTGATCGCCAAAAGCTTCTGCATGTTCAATCCTTAGCAATTCTGGTAACTCCAGAAACCCTAGTAGTTCCAAATCATTTTCAGCTTCGTTAACCCATAAAACTGTTTGGAAACCCATGAAATTCCATTGCTCAAAGAATAATTAAAATATTCATAGAATTATTGTAGTTCTTAGTGATTCTGAAGTTCTACAGTTCTTGTGTACAACTTCAGAATCACTAAGAACTGCAAGAATTCTATGATCTCCAAACCCTAGAAGTTCCAAATCATTTTCAGCTTCGGCAACCCATTAAACTGTTTGGAGACCCATGAAATTCCATTGCTCAAAGAATAACTAAAATATTCATAGAATTCTTGCAGTTCTTAGTGATTCTGAAGTTCTACACAAGAACTGTAGAACTTCAGAATCACTAAGAACTGCAAGAATTATATGATCTCCAAAAACGTCTGCATGTTCAATCTTTAGCATTCCTGGTAGGAGGATTGGTAAAATTTTGTAGTTCCCGAAACTTTGAGAATCGTTCCAAGAAGTCTCAGAACTCCAAAAACTTCTAAAACATAGCCAACCGTAGAACTCCATTTAGCTCCAGGAAAATCAAGTAATCTGAAAACTCAAAAAACTGTTCTAATTTTCAAATCTTCCACATCTACATGAACTGAAACTCTCCCCGTACGATGAGCTAGTTAAAAACGGTGGATTTTCAGCTACCCTAGCGAAATCTGAAAAAGTTTTCAGCAGCTTTTATACCTCTACGAACTTCTGGAACTCCTCGGAAAACCTTAGAACTCCTAAGGACACCAATGTTTTAATATATTTAAATCGGTTCTACACCCAGCTCTCCCCAGATTTATTTTGAAAGTTCCGTCGTGATAGGGACAATTTGGAGTTGCGGAGGTAAATTTAGGATCTTTTCTTACGGGAAAAGTATTCGAAGTAGCTTGATGGTCTATCTAGAGGTAGAGAATAATGAGTGGTGAAAAGAAGAGACTTGAATGGTCCAACCAACGAAGTATTGATTCAAGTGCAGGGGTGATGCTTATGAGACTTCTGAAGGAAATTAACATAACTTTTGGAGGAAGCATATTTCTGGAAAAAAATAACTTCAATTCCCAGGACTTATGGGAGAACTCACAAGGAATTCTAGGGGAAATCCACAAGGACTTTGAGGCACGCCATGAAGCTTAATTCCATGAAACTTTTCAAAATCCTACGGAGAATACAGACTATTTTGGTAACTTGAAAAACGTTAATTAGGGCTGCTTACCTACCAGGTTTGTCTGTCAGCATCAAAGGGCAATATCGTACTCACTAAATCTAGCTCAGTTAAATCTCCAATAGCCAATCACCTTGGTATTTACTTTTGCTTAAATCCAATTTGTCTGGGCAATTGTTATACTGAATCTCAATAAAGAGCTCCAGGCGCGCATTTTAGAACTATAAACTGTTCAGCGAAAGTTCTGGAACGTGCAAAAATTGGTCGACAAAAAATCGTTTCTTTCAGTCAACATTCATTTCATAAAAATCTTCTTATTTTTCTTTTGGTAGTTCAATTCATATATTGAAAGGAAACATGTTCGTTTATTCTTTTGGTTTGCCAAATCCGAACTGCCGTGCCTTCCGATTAACCACTTCCATAAAATTTTGACCAAGGCCCAATACCGTTCGATAGGGCGGAGTTCTGGGCTGTTGGGAGGGTTGTGACGTTTGTCACGGTCGATTTGGCCACATCCAGCAATTTTGCCAACTTGGCGTGTGAGAACGTCGGATTCTCTTGCTGCGCGAGCAAAATTTTGACAGGCTGCTCCTCTTGCTTGGACGTCATTTTGAAAACTGGAAAGCAAACGGTGAAAACTCATCATAGCAACCACTCAACTTCCAAGCTGCATTTGGTGCATTAAGCTTTTTATATGAATTTTTAACAGAAATAAACCAATTTGAAGCTAACCAATTTTTGCGCGTTCCAGACTTTATCTTACAAAACATCCCAAAGAATATTCTTCAAGAGCCAATTTCTCAGGAATTCAAAGAAATTTCTCGCTGAATAATGAAAATTTTATCAGAAATTTTCGTTTGAAGTTCCAAGAACTTGTCCATAAGAAACATTTCGTTTGAACAGTCTCTGGAAAATTATAATAAGGCTTTGTTATTCACTACCTCCTCTGCTTAATTCCCACAGCAACCCTTGAAATCTCCTATAATTTCTACTTCATGTGTTTTGCTGACTATTAACCTTCTTGAATTTATTCGAAGATACTCTAAAAAAATATCAAGAACATAGTCGCTGGAAGCTCTACTAGGAAGATGTCGGGGAGGTCTACGGAACTTCTTAAAGAAATTTAAAGGACTATTTGGGGAAATTATAGCACTTTTCCGGAATGTTCAAAGGACTAGGCATGTCCATAGGAATTTTGAATTAGATGTGTAACAGACATCTCTGGGATGTTCATAGTACATTCCGGGAATGTATATTGGACATCTTGAGGATGTCCATAGAATTTCTCGGAGAAGTTTATAGGACTTCTCTGAGTTGTTTTAATGAATTATTGGGAAAATGCCTAGGACTCCTCAAGATTGTTCATAGAACTTCTAGGAGAATTTAATGATTCCATCAGCGATGTTCATGAGACTTCTCGAAGAATTTCATAATTCCCTCAGCGATGATCATAGGGCTCCTAGGGGAATTTGATATGGCATTTTCTGAGAAGTTCATAGGATTTATCAAGGTAATGAATACGGCTTGTTGAAGAAGCCTAGAGGTCTTTCAGGAGATCTCTATAATACTATCTTTGGACGTCTAAAGGAATTTTTAATGAACTTTCGATGATGCCTTTATAACTTCTAAGGGAAATTAATAGAAAATTAACTAAATTAATTTGAAAATAGTTTGTGATATTTTGAGGAAGATGGGGTCGACCCCGACGTTGTGGTTAGGCATCAATACCTCTCACACCAAAGTCCTGAGTCCAAATCTCACCTCCGGACAAAACACAAATGACCCAACAGCGTTAAAGTGACTATAATAAAACAAAATGGAGAAGTTCATAGGACTATGGAACTACCTAAAGAAGTGCATATAACATCTCGATGAGATAGGCCTCTAACTTCTTGGGAAATTCCATAACGCTTCTTAAGGAATTTAAGAGGACTTTTGGGGTAGATAAAAGTACTACTCGGAAATTTCTTATAAATGTTTGGAGAAGATCATAAGACTAGAGAACTTATTAAAGCAGTCCACATCTTAATAAATGTCATTTCAACTTCTCAAAGGCTTAACTGGGATTGCCATAGAACCTTCCGGAAATGTACTTTGGACGTCTTGAACAAGCCCATAGAACTGCTCGGAAAAGTTCATAGGGCTTCTTAAGATCTTATGAGAAGCCCATTCAGGACTTCTCAGGCCGATTCACTCAGACTTCTAGACTAAAAAGGCTGAAAATCTCCTTAATAAAGAATTAAAAAAAATAGGGCTTCTAGAGAAACTTCATGACTCTCTCAGCGATGTTCATAGGACTCTTACGAAAAATTCATATGATTTTTGTGGGAAGCTCATATGATTTCTAAAGGTAATTGATAGGACTTGCCTAAGAAGTCAATTGGCCTTTATGACTTCTTGAAAAAGCTTATAGGACTTCTAAAGAAAATTTGAAGATTATTCAACGAGATGTTCTAAAAACACTTCTTGGGTGAGTCGACAGGTCGACATGGGGTGATTAAGGGACTCATCGTAATTTCTAATGAATTTTAGGACAAGTTCATAAGACTAGGGAACTTCTAAAACATCATCTTTTAAAATACCTAACTGGGATTCCCGTAGCACTTTTCGGGTATGTATATTGGACGTCTTGAGTAAGTTCAGCGAACTGCTCGGAGAAGTTCATAGGACTTCTCAAGGCAGTCTATTGGCCTTTTCCGAGATGTCCAAAGGTCTTCTTGGTGGAGTCCACTCAGAACTCCTCAGGAAAGTGCATAGGACTTCTAGAGGAATTTCATGACTACCTCGAGAATGTTCATAGAACTCCTAAGGGAATTTCATAGGACTTCGCAAGGAAATTTATAGGCCTTGCATAAAAAGTCTTCCCAGAGATTTTTCTAAGACTTCTTGAGGATGTCAAAAGGACTTCTTGGAAAAGTTCTTTTGACGTCTTGATGAACTTATAAACATTAGGATGTCTTTATAAGTTCTAGTGGAAATAAATAGGACTTCTTAAGTTCATGTGCATGTTTGGGGAAGTTCATTGGAGTTTGGAACTACCTAACGGAGTGCACAGATCATCACGTCTTTGCAACTTCTCTGGGTTGTAGACAGGGCTTATTGAGGATGACCGCAGGTCTTCTGGGCATAGTCTATAGAACTTCTGGGGGAATTTAGGACACCTTGGGTAGGTTCATAGAACTTCTCAAGAAAAGTCAATAGGACTTCTTAAAAATGCTCATAGTACTTTTCGATGAGACATCATCTATAGGACTTCTCAGAGACGTCCATAGAACTACCAGGACAGCTCATACGACTTCTATGGGAATTTCATAGGATTTCTTGGGTAAGTAGAGTTGTTCATGAGACATGAGTCTATATGTAGGACTTTTCGATGAAGCCCATTGGATGTTTCGATGAAGTCTATATGACTTCTTGTTGATGTCTACAGAACGTCTTGATGAAGTCAATAGGATTCTTCTGGGGGTCCATATGACATCTAGGGTATTTTTTAGGATATCAGAGATGCTTTGAACTTCTGAGAGTCTTGGGACTCTCCATCATAATATGACGTAGATTTGGCTGACGATCCTGCTCTATTATCACAACGGCACTCTGATATGCAGAGTAAGCTCACCAACCTAGCCGATCACTGCTCTGTGGCAGATCAACACGACCGTTAGTTGCATGTCAACACGGAGAACTCTTTTAAATTTACGATAGCAAGGCAAAGAAAGTCGAAAGTTTAGCAGCCAGATAGCGTCAGACAGCGGGACCAAGAGCGTAGTAAGTTTATGAAATATTTATAGGTAAAAATTCAGCTCCATCGTTGATGTCGACGGTCAACCACACTCTAAAACAAAAGCTGCCATGCGCTGGATTGGAAACTGGCAGGTCAATGCAGCGAAGGCAGACACAGGGGTTCACGGTGGCAGAGCCTCAACAAGGAAGTCTAGAAAGTCGAGAGGAATTGGACATGGGTCCAGGTCAAAGCGAAAACAGGCAGCCGCCCAGAATGGAAGTGTTTCACGTTGGCCCTTTGCACTACTGAAGGTACGCAGGATACACAAAAAATTATTTAATCAGAAGAAACTTGCAAGAAATGTTGCTTACAAAGATGGACGGTTGCATACAATATTTGGAATATTTCATGGTGTCTCATTATTTTACACGATCTATCATGTAAATGTGTATGATATATTACGCTCCATTTATGTGCATCATAGTGATAGACCATTTTTTCGAATTGTGTACCTTATTGACTCAATGAAACTTCGAAGACTCTGTGGAAAGACAGTTTCGAGAAACTAACGTCCAATCCAGCGTTCCCAGCGGAAGGTTCATGAAGTTCGGTGGTTTTTGGAGTTTCTGAAGTATTCTGGCTATTTCAGGAGTTAGAATGAATTCAAAAGCTCACGAAGTAACAAGAAGCACGATACTGAAAAGTATCAAGATGTGTCATAAATTCCAGGAGATTAAAATTTTAAAAACTTCATGATCCCCAAACCGGGATTGGGAAAGTTTGCAAAATTCCATGAAGTTCACTTTCGAGAAATTTTACTGCTCTGGGAGTATTCGAACCTTATTTCTCGCCGTTCAATGGAGGCTATTCAACAAGTATAAAAATTTCTTAGAGTTGATGATTATTTGAAGCTGCTGGCGATACTTCCGGAACGACAATTTCTATCTGGTCACTTCCACAACTTTTAAAATTATAAGATCTTTAAGAACTCGGATGAAATCAGAATTTCTAAATATGATTTACCAACTATCATTCTTGTTACACACTGCAAACTTTTGGGGCTCCAATAACTGCCAGAACTGCAAAACACTCAAAAGCTAATGAAGTATGCATAAGGTCAACATCTCTGCAGTTCCCCTGTAAAACTCCCAAGAAATGCTTTCAGGGGAACTGCAGAAATGAACACAAGAAAGTTTATAGAAATACATTGTGGAACAAAAGTTTCCAGAAATATTCCTGAGGAATAGAACATCTCCTAGGGATTTACCACAACATTCCTTGGGATGTTCCGTTAATTTCCCTAGATATATACAGTGTATCGCAAAATTGGGCGGACACCCTAGTGGATTTTTTTTTTGAGACATTGTTAATAGATTTATTTTTTTAAATCTTTGCTGATGGTTAAACACTTATTTATTAATTTTCGCTATAGTTTTGGACTTATTGGAAGAACCTGTATGAAATTAGATTTATTTAAGTAAAACTCTCGATTTTCAACTTTTTACCATTTGGACGAATTTTAGAAAAAAAATACTGGAACATTAATGTTCTTTATAATGACTAAAAATGAGCAAAATTTTAAGAAGTTTAGTTGAATTTTAAGATTTTAAGGTATTTCAAGAAAAAAAAAACGTACTTCTCAAATAGCTATTACTTTTAATAAACGCAATCAAACAAGCCCAATACTGTACCAATAATTGATAAATGTATGATGATTCAGCAACCAAAATTTCAGAAACATATATCTTCAAATTGGACTGTTACAGCTGTTTAAAAAAAATAAGAACATCTGTACGCACAATTTTTAGGTACACTGTAGCTACTTTAACAATATGTTTTTGTTTTACTTCTGCGTGAACTCAATGATTTACATAGTTGAAGATGCTAATTTCAAATAACAGACTAAAGTGGTAATTTTTATACGATCGATCTGGAAATGAAAGTATAGAGTTGATAGTTCCGTTAGAGTACGGCAGTGTGAAAATTGTGTATAGAGAGTAGAAAGCGAGCAAGGACAACTTTTTAGAAAGGTACAAATCGGTTTGATCATCTATCTTTACCAAACTCCCTCGTTGGAGAGGGATAGTGAGGGGTACTCCCCCCGCCACCACTGGGGTTGTTGTACTTGCTCGCTTTCTACTCTCTATATACAATGTTCACACTGCCGTACTCTAACGGAACTATCAACTCTATACTTTTATCGCCTGATCTATCGTATAAAAATTACCACTTTAGTCAGTTATTTGAAATTAGCATCTTCAACTATACTATAACTTGCTATAGTCTCTCCAGGGAAGTTGCATTAATTTCCTTGAGGAAATTGCATATACCTTCCCCAGTAAATTACCAGCACATCCTACAGAAAGTTACTAGACCTTCCTCCTATAGGAATTTCATGAAGCTTTTTCTAGGATGTCTCTAAAAAATTAGCGAATTTTACTTTCCTCTTGGAATCACATTAACTTCACAACGTAAGTAGCAAAAACTTCCCCTAAACAGTGACCAGAAATTCTTTTAGGTTGAGGTCAGAACTTTTCCCCGAACAAGATCCGAGAATCATTTGAAGATTATAAGTTCCCTTCCAGAATAATTCCAGACCTTGATCAAGGAAATTACTACAAATTCCCCTTGAAAGTCCTACACTGCCTATATTTGCATATCAACCCCATATGTAAGAAGTAGGAATTTAGAAAACGGCAGTCGGTATTACCAAGAAGGGCGATTTCAATGAACATATTTGAAAAATCGTAGTAAATTTATTTATATTTTGAAGTTAAAATCAGTTGCATTGAAGCTTGCATATTTTGTAATATCAACGAAAAGTATGGCAACTAGGATAGGACTGATATGTAATTACTATGCTTGAAGGGACAAACTGGCTTCATGTTTAAAGAGAGAGGGAGAGAGAGAAGGATTAGTAATTTCCATTTAATTCCACTACCTTATTTGCTTATCCTTGACAGATACGCGTATTTCGTCTACAATGTACAGACTTCTTCAGTGTCTCGTACTAATACTTAGTCGAGTATTAGTACAAAACACTGAAGAAGTCTGCACATTGTAGACGAAATACGCATATCTGTCAAGGATAAGCTAATAAGGTAGTGGAATTAAATGGAAATCACTAACCTTTCTCTCTCTCTCTCTCTCTCTTTATACAGGTATTCCTCTAAGACGCCCACATCCATCAGGGTTGACTTGATGTTGTTTTTACATTTTTCATTATCAAAGGCCGTAGTTTTATTATATAATATAAAAGTAGATGATAGTGGTTACACATGTAACCCAAAGATCCACATTCCATGGTAAAATCAACTTTCAAGTTCCATAAAGTTCAGAACTTTCTGGCTGCTTTAGAAGCTAAAGAAAGCACGCGAGGAACTTCAGGCTCCAAAAAGTACCGATCCGTACTCTTAGCAACTTGAAGTTCAAAAAAGTTCCAAGAAGCACCCCTAAGCACACGAACAAGTTCCTTCTTAAGAACTTTAAAGTTTTTAAAAAGTTTCGTTTAAGCCCACATGAAACAATTCGCACAAGTTTTTATTTGTAACAGTATTTGAAGTACGTAAATATGAAACGATTAGTGACTCAAATAATTCATTATTCTTATAGCAATGCAGTGCCAATTACAAAAAAGAACATTTTTTGCACTTGAACCTGTGTATTATGCTACGAATGCAAACCACTGCGTCACAAGATTATTCGGATACCACGTGGAAAAACACCAATTTGAAATTCATCAAGGTGTTGTGTTTGGTGTTCAAGTCAGTCAGCCGGCACTGACAACTACAACAGTAATCGGGACAACAGCTCACTTTAATATATTTCAGATGGCGCATCGGTTTGTGCTGGGGCTCTCACGCAGGGGACTAGGATCTATTCTTCAAAACAGCTATAATACCAATATTAATGAACCTTTGACACGATCATAAATGACACTAGCTTTAGAAGCAAATTTCGTGAAAGAGTGGCCTTAAAATTTTGGATGTAGAGAGGGACGAAATCGTTTTTCCAAAAGGACCGTTCAAGTTCCGCCAGAAGCTGCTTAGAATGCTATTCCATTAGAGTTCCGGAACAATATATAACGTCTTATTAATGAGGCTGATTAGAATGCTATAGACAGGCCACCTTCAAGGAATCTGCTTAAGCCTTTAATTACCTTTTTAAAGTATTCAGAATATCTATCTGAGAGTTTCTAGAATGTCTTCGAACACGTTTCTTCAAACTACCCTTTGGAAATTCCCAAATATTTTCCTTAGAGGTTTCAAGAAGCTCCGCTTACAAATTCCTAGAATTTCATTAATCTTACCAGTGAAAATATCCCGAACACCTGACGTTTCCCTAGTATAATACATTACTCCCCGATGGAAGTATCCAGAGAATCCAGTTGGAAATTTACAGGGTTTATTGATATGTTCCAAATACTTTCATCATGATTCATCGAGCTCACTCTGTAAACAATACATTTCAGCGCAAAGCCATCACACAGGCAAACAAATACCCAATCTCCTCCTTCGCATTGTTCTCCACTTCCCGGTAACAGAGATGATTTCTACTTGTCAACCGGCATTCAAATGCCGATCGCAAAACCATGCCTAAGGTCTGTGTGACATAATTGCTCAAAATTAAACGCAACAGCCCATTACGAAACATCACAGGCATGTGAAACAAAACATTACCCGCGACCAGCGAGCAGCCATCGAATCCTCTAACCGTCGTTTGTTTTATGCTAATCAGTAACCGCAACCTGCTGCACAGCTTTTTCCCACAAAAACCGCTTATGCTGGCCACCATTCGCTGCATTGTTCCAAGAGCTGCGGCCGCACAGCGAGCACAACTCCACGAGTGACAAGATCGCAAATTGTTCACACAAAATCTCCACTACTTGGCTGAGTACTTTGGATTTAGCAGCTTACAGTGCATTGCATTCACATTCATTGAAAGTGGCCCCAAATCCATGCTCCAGTGATCCACTGACTGAGCTGAGATTAGAGCAATCCGTTTGCAAGAGCAAATCCATTTCGCGAAACGATCAATCATCGAAGTTGAATAACAACCTCATTCGGATCCACAGACACACATAAAAGTAAACAATCGCTACCCGAAAATCCCTCCACTTTCGATTGATGAATATTTCATTGCATTTCCCGGTCTGCAAAAACGTGTTATCTCAAGCTGCCGACTAACACACTCACAATCACACAAGCACCGCGCCCCCTAATTCAAGATTCATATGATTTCGCTTGAAAGGTTCTCACCTACCAATGTGGGGAAAATTTCAACTGCTGGATGGAAGAAGATTCCCCACCACTATTTGCCACGTACAGGAGTCCCCTGAATACCGATTGAGCTGATTTTTTGCAGGTGACTTGACTGCCACTAATTACAAACATAAAATCAGCTCAATTGGTTGGAGGACAGCCGCGGAATAACGATGGTTGGACTGCACCACCCACCGCGCTGCTCGGGGGATTCCTGTACATTGTCAATGTCAGGTGGAGATTTGCTTCCCGGATTCTTTCCCCGTCCGTCCGTTAGCCAGTCAGTCAGTCAGTCAGTCAGTCAGTCAGTGAGCTGCCAAATCCCGGCTTGCATGTATGTACTGCATATTCAGATTTGTTCGGAGAGGTTAGGTTTGATCTTCGCTCCAGGAAAGAGGAAACTGGAATAGTCAGAGTGGGAGCGATGGCAATCCGGCATGAATATTATGATGATGTTTATTTGGTTGCCAAACGGTGTGATTATGGGCTGTGATGAGATTCCACCGGGATGCAGAAAGTGATGTATATTCAATGGTTTCTCGCCTTTCGGAATGGATGGGATTTTTTTCGGAAGTTGAAAGTGGATTAGATTCTGGATTTAAATACTCCAAAACTGATGTTTGGTAGCTGAGAAACCAGGCGATGGCTGCAAGAAAATCAAACATCTTGCGGGAAACAGCCAGATAGCCGTTACTGAATGTCAAATCGGTCCGGAAGAAACTATGAAATTCTTAGTGGAAGAGTTGAATAGGAATTTCGAGGTGGTGGACTCGGTTCCCGATTCGGTAAAGAATCTTTCTTAGTTTGAAAATGAACTTCGAGATGCTTTACAGAAGGATGCAGTGTATAGGGTATGATGTACCACATTTGTAGTAGCATGCATGATTGTGATACCTAAACAGCAAACAAGTTTCTGTCAGGGGCGCCTATGCATCAATGATATGTAAATATGTAAGGCCCAGTGAATTTGTCATCGCTTTCGTTCTCCCGCTGACGTCACTGGACCTCACCTGTTGTTTACGCTCATTGATTTTCCATATGTGAATTTGGTTGCAAACATCAACAAACCATCGTTGCTTATGACCTGTTGTCGTAACAATTGTTCGTATTTGAAGTTTCTGTTCCTGAGCCCTCTCTGAATTCCATGAGACTTCTCCTAATTGTACGCTTGGTGTCAAAATTTCGGCCATCTTGACATTTAAAAAAAATGGTGCATTCGATGCTTTTCAATAAATTATAATAAATTGGTCTGCTTTTTCAGAAAATAAAACGTTTTCAGTTGATTGAGTACAGCCTGCCTCCATCCATGCGTTCCTCAATTTCTTCCAATGCTCATTTGTAAATTCAAATCTCATTTCCCCGTAGCAGCCATCCCCGCCATTTCCCGCTCATCTCAGCCGTAAATTAGCACCATTCATAGAAAGCAACTGTGTAACGGCAATAATAGTGCTTTCCTTTCATCGTCGCCACCTAGAAACGAACCGAGCGTACTCCCCCGCCCCAATCTACATCTCAATTCAACGTCAGTCGGGCGTTCATGCGTTAAAACTAACACAAATCCGAGCAAAATGGCAAACTTCATCTGCGTCAAGAAACGTCGGCATTTCCCGGACTCAACGTTTGTTGGTACATGTGTCTTGTTTCACACACCCCCACCTCCACCCACACGGGACGTGGAAACCGTGGAAGCACGAAATCGAGCAGAACCCGTAAATCTCTTCGAACCGTTCGCGTCGAGTTTCGTTCCGTCGTACCTACCTACCTTTTAACCAGCGAGCGAGTCAGCTAGCTTCTGGTGTGTCGGTTGATTGCAAGAGCGACGCGTATTTGCGAGCCAAATCTTATCACAATCTTTCATCATTACCGTCCGTCCTGCGACGTCGGGCCCTCTTGGTTGTGGCCTTGTGCCGGTGCAGTTCCACGACGACGACGGTATTAAGACAACTTGTTTGCGCACAGCAGCCACCTGAAGACAAACCAACCTCCTAGCGGCAGAAGGCAAGAAGCTCACGTCGACTGCAGAACTGTTGCTTGCCACGGACGGACGACGGCGTCGGCGACAGGGGAACGTGTAATATTAAGCGTTATTTGTACTATTATATTGCCTTTTATGTAAATATGCGGCTTCACCTCTGGCTGGCCGGTGGCAACCTCCCACGCCCGATCCCGGAAAGTGCTGGAAAGCTGTACATGAAAGCTCACGCTTTCATTTTTCCCGATGTTGTGCTACAACGTGGCAGACGAGCTGCAAGCTTTGACGACCCAGAGAGCTGTGATATTGCCTCGTGATTGCAATCAAGATAATTACAATAATGTTTGCCGTGTTTTGTCTTGGAAATAACGATGGTCACCGAATGGATACGTTTCAAAGAAGATCCATTCCAATGGAAGTTTTCCCACTTTCCAGCTGCCGGTAGGTGGAGTCAGGCCGTTGCAGGTGAGACAATGTCTTTGATTATCAATTGTTGATGATGCTTAAGAAAATTGCAGCTCATTTTCGTTAATTGAGCCAGTTCTAGATCACCAAATGGTCATTAGACTGAATGGTCATTAGGTCGAATGATTTCTAGCTTACCAAGATTTAAATCAATTTTGACGAGCAAACACTTGGATATTTTTTCAGACTATTTGAACTTAGAAAACTTTGGTTTTTTGCGGAACAGCAGAAAGCTCATACCTTCCCTGAAATTTGAAAGATTCAAGTTTGGAAAGCAAATTAAAATGCACTGTTTTCAAGTATTTTTTCTTCTTTCAAACATGACCAGTTTTTTCGAGTTTTACTGTAGTCGTAATTTTTCACACGATTTTTTCTCCCTCCAATCTATTTGACGACTGATAGTTTACTTTGGCAAATATTTTTTATAATAGTTTTATATTTTCTACTTCATTCTGATATGAGAAAAATAATTAGTGGCCCTTTGAGTCCAATATGGAATAGCCTTCCCAAGTAACAATTCAGTAACCATTTGTCATCCACTCTGATTTATGATGGTTTTTTAACGGCAATGAACAATCCATTTGGTATGAATACAGCATTTCAAAGTGTAACACATTTCTACTTAATAATTCAGCTTTTTGCTGTTTAAAAATACTTTTATAGTCTGGCAAGAAAGTCAAAAACTGTCTTGTTTTAAAAATAAATTTAAAACAGTTCTTAATCCCTCCTTAAAACTGCTCTGTAATTCAAGCATAAACGTCATTAGCAATTGTTTATTAAAGTCTTGATAAAATATTGTTCTATCATTATAAAAGCAACCATAAAACCATTAGGTTTTGCATTAGAGCCAAAAGTATTTATTGTTGCTTTTAAAGGCTTTTTGAAGTGCATCATAAACTCCTTAAATACTATGTTTACAAATTGTTTACAAAGATGGTTCCTCATAGTTAATGAAAGCCAAATTAATGACAAGGCAATCTCGAAGAATAGACGAAGTAGGATGAAAAATTCAAGTCGATTTCAGCAAAATTTACTTCTTTAAAAGAACCAGCACACCATCAATAGCTGACCATCTGGCGGAGAAGAGTAAAGTGAGCGGGGCCCCCGAGTTCATAAAACATTGTCGAAAATTGAAAAACATACCAGCCTTCTCCAGATCTTGCGAATAGACGACAATGGAAATAACAACCAACAGCAAACCACTAAAACTGTTAGTAAGCAGAGATTAGCTGGTTTCCGATCCATAGCAGCAATTTTATTCGGCGAAAGAATCAACTCTTCGAAATGTTCATTCAAGCGTACATCCCTGCATCGTTGGATGGTGCACTTCTGTAACCATCCGGAAGAAAGGGATCTTTTTCGGGAACGATTGCGCTTCCAGCTGTTCGAAATGCGAAATGTTGCAAAACAGTATCGCAAACTATCTGAGTAACTGCTCCCAATCCATCAGGAGAAAACCGCCTGGAAGAACCCTAGATTCCACAGTGCAACTAAATATCGAAAGATAAACAAACTTTGACGTTTGCCTTTTTGCAGGCAACTTTGCCTCCATAAATGCTGCCATAAATCTGAACGGGTTAGGATCAAGCAAAATGGCTTTAGATAAATAGAATTCAGCCTGCAAGTTTTCTTCATAAAAGCCATTTTAAAACCTTATGAATTTGTTAAGGATTTATTGAAAGCAAATAACCCATGCAAATAAAAAATTTTTGCCACCGCCATTCTTTTTACAATCATCGATTTTCAATCTTTAGTTCCTTGCATATAACTATATTCTGGTAAATTTAGCAATGAGCAAATATTTAAATGCAAACATCATACAAATGTCTCGGCCTTGCTCGATCTGAAGATTTTTTTTTTCCGATGTTAAATAATTAGTCAAATTGAAGTTTTACGAGAGCGGACTTATTTGTTCGATGTTTTCACGTACATTTCACATAAAATTTAATAAGGCACTTAAAACTAGCCCACCTAATGAGAACTATTGTAATAAATATGGATATTCAACAAGATTTTTATATCATCAGTTTCTATTTATATTATTTTGATAAGATCGGATTCATAAATCCTTTTCTATATTGATTGATGCTTTCATAGTGGATTTAGCAAGTAGCTAGGGGAAATGGCTCAGAAAGCGTTTTTATTGTTGCTAAATAAAGGGCGAACACGAAATTATTGCGACACCGAAAATGTCATGCCAATTTTCTTATAATGTTTAGAATCAAACCAAAATTTTAGGGTAGTTTTATACATATATTTACTTCAAAAATCAAAAGAAAAGTTAATCGATGGAGCCTTGAGTGTAAAATTGAACGCATTTTCGCTTGATGCCCTCCATCAAAGTCTTTACAGTGTCATCCGGTACCAGTTTCTCAGTTTTTTTTTTCCATTTTCTTAACATGTCCTTCTCGTCTTTGACTGTCTTCTTGCTCTTCCGAAGTTCCCGCTTCATTATTGCCCAGTACTGCTCCACCGGGCGCAGCTCCGGACAGTTTGGCGGATTCATGTCCTTTGGAAGAAAATGGACAGAATTGGCCTCATACCACTCCAGGACACTTTTAGAATAGTGGCATGATGCCAAATCTGGCCAAAATAGCGGAGCTTCGTCGTGCTGCTGCAAGAACGGCAAAAGGCGCTTCTCGAGGCACTCAGATTTGTAGATCTCGCCATTTACTGTGCCCTTTGTCACGAAAGGCTCACTCCTCAGTCCGCAAGAGCAGATGGCCTACCAAATGAGATATTTGGAGGCGAACTTGGACATTTTCTTCTTCTTAAATTTGTCGTCCACATCGAACTTGCTCTTGTCGGTGAAAAACTCCAACCCCGGAATTTGCTTAAAATCGGCTTTTATATACGTTTCGTCGTCCATCACACAGCAGCCATATTTTGTCAGCATCTTCTCGTAGAGCTTCCGTGCCCGAGTTTTAGCCGTCGATTGTTGCCGCTAATCGCGGTTTGGGAAGTTCTGCACCTTGTATGTATGTAGTCCAGCTCTCTTCTTTGCATTCTGGACGTAGCTCTGCGACATGCCGATTTTTTTTAGAAAAATCACGGCTTGAGACGTTGGGATTTGCTTTAATCATCCGCTTCACCTTTCCCTCCGTCTTTTTGTTCTCCGGTCCCGGTTTTCTTCCAGCTCCTTTGCCGTGGTCCAACGTCAACCGCTCCTGGAACCGCTTTTACACTCTGGAGACGGTTGAATGGTGAATGTTCAACATTTTTCCCAACTGCCGGTGCGACAGGTCAGGAAATTCCAGGTGTTTGGAAAGAATTTGTTCTCTCAACTCGCGTTGGTTCACCTCCATTTTCGTTGAATCGAAAAACACGACTTCGAGTTTGACAGCATGTACACAATACACATCAATGAGAAAGTGTGCAAAATTTGGTTGATTTTTACCCAATGGTAAAAAAGTTATGCCCTGTTGAATGTGTTGCAATAATTTCGTGTTCGCCCTTTAGCTTTTGTTATAGCTTTCAAATGGTTCTCAGTGCGTTCGTCATACAACCTTTTGCAGTAAATCAATCTTGAAGAGCTTCAAGAATACACCCTACAGAACCTTATCCAGAGTGGGCCAACTAGACATATTCTAGTCTTAATGAGGTTTTGGTGGATGCATTAATTACAAATTAGCCTTGACCAGGGTTGTATGAACTTTGTTTAACTTGGGCTAGTCATCATTCTTTTATTTACTGCTTATTCTTTTTCTCAAACCAGAAATAATTTCCTGAAATTTGGTTCAGCCTAATGACCCAGCATCGTAAATACATATAAACATACAGCGGGCGTAATATGTTTTTTTTTTATATTTTTCGTTGAAAACTTAAGCTTTTTTACACAATAAGTTTGGACTACCATGCGTCTCCATTGATACATTGCTAGCATAGTCACATAAGGGGCTGTTCATAAACTGCGTAGAACGCTTAGGAGAGGGGTTGGCTATTATCTACGGGGCATACAAATTTTAAAAATTGTCTACGCTGAGGGAGGCCCATCAGAAGGGCATAACAAAATTATAACAACTGGAGTTATTTATTTAAAAAAAAGTAACAGAACGTACTTTGACTAGGGGAAATGACGGCTTCGGCATGACAGACTATTTTCGGCAACACAAATTGAAACACTTCGCTGAATGCATGCAAACGATTCTGTATGCTTTCAGCTTCAATTTGACTATATTTTTACCACTGAGAAAAAGCAATCTAGCAAGGTTTTCTTGAAATGCAACACACGCACTACAAATTGTAGCTGATTTCGAGTTGCCGATAATAGAACAGTAGATTTACATGCAGTTCAAATGGAACGGTTGCCGAAGAAAAACTTGTTGCCGACAATACTCGCTCTCACTAGAGAAGATTGGAGCTTTGTAAAAGCGTTTCAAAACAGTTTTTGACAATTCTTTCGACTGAAATTGTTAGAGCAGCTGGCAGCAAAAGATTGTAAACAAACCAATACTGCATGTGTGCGTTCCTTAGAGAAAAAGGCTATAGAAAGATGGTCGCTGCTTAGGTTGCCGAGAATACGTAAATTCCCCTATATGTTTTAGTATTACTTCTACGTGAAGTCAACGATTTACATAGTTGAAGATGCTAATTTCAAATAACAGACTGTAGTGGTAATTTTTATACGATAGATGGAGTAGATGAAAGCATAGAGTTGATAGTTCCGTTAGAGTACGGCAGTGTGAAGATTGCATATAGATATTAGAATAGCGAGCTAGGACAACTTTTAAGGAAGGTACAAATCGGTTTTTTCATCTCTCTTTACCAAACTCCCCCTTTAGAGAGGGATGGTGAGGGGTGTCGGTTTTCATCTCTTTTTGCCAGTGGTGGCGGGGGGAGGGGGGACACCCCTCACCATCCCTCTCCAAAGGGGGAGTTTGGTAAAGAGAGATGAAAAAACCGATTTGTACCTTCCTTAAAATTGTCCTAGCTCGCTATTCTACCTATAGCCTGATGCTAGGTTGCCGTCGTTCGTGGTCTTCCACATGGATTGTTAGAGGATCTTCCATCAAATCATTAGATTCCTATATTGATGGAATTTCATTCATCATCTGGTACAGAGCCAGTCGGCAGCCAATCTATTTCGGACCGCAACCGGTAGAGTTTCCCGATGACGAATCAGAAAAATCGGAAGATTTTATACAAGCAGAATTCTTCGAAATTCGATGTTCTGGATCAGTATTTATTATCTTATTTATTAAAAGTAGACAAGACTAGAACATGAAATCTGTTTTCAGGAGCCTTCGAGTTACGATTAATTCGCAAAATTTCATGACAACATTCGTGTCAAAGCCATAATGTTTATGGCACTGAATTTTCACATAAGGCACACAAGCTTACCCAAGGCGGTTTGGAATACTTTATGAAAATGTTGAATGTTTTCACCATACGCAAAATTTTTCCCGAAGGCTTTGCCACTTATACTAATGCTTTCCCAGCTCCGAAAGGGTTTATTTGTGTGTCAATTGTCATTATGGGTACGTCGTCTTCTTGTTCAATAATGACAGCACACTAACAACCTATTTAATATTAAGATACGAAGCTGCTTCACAAACCTGAACCTCTGTGCCCTGTGGAAAACTTTGGATCAATTAAAACGGACTTTTTTGATACTTTCGCCATAGAGCTGCAGATCAGATAATCTTTTTTGAAATACTCCAAAGAGATAGCTGAGTACGAGATACCGGTTATTACTAAGAAATTCGCGATATAAGCCATTTATGATTCAAACAATCATTGACAATCATTCGAAAATCATGTCATTTATTACTATTTATACACAGATGCCTCTATTGATTGTCACTTAGAAACAGAAAATAGTAGATAACTTATATTTTGGAATCATTAATACATATTTTATGTATTGATAGTAATTATAACTGGCTTTGCTATAATTCTGATATGATGAGAAACTTTGCGCATGCCACTTTTCTCTAATAGGATAAAAGGATGTAATGTCGGCCTAAATGTTCTTTATTTGGACCCATACACAGGCATGGAAAATCATTTGCATTCATTTACATTCATTTGTCCCTAACTGTTTACATCAACAGAACTTCGCAAAATGATGTATGGAATTTTTGTAGACTTTGTTATTAGCTACAAACCAGGAAACCAGCAACTCAAATCCGTATCTCTTATGTATGACAAACCAGAGCGAACAGAAGCCACTACTGGTTTTCAGTGAATGTATTTTACATTCACTGAAAAACAGTAACAAGTTCGGCTCGCTTTAGTTCGTGATGCATAAGAGATACAGATTTGAGTTATGGGCAAAAGTTGTAGTTAATAACAAAACCTACAAAAGCTCTATACATCATTTTGCGAAATGCTGTTGATGAAAAAAGTTAGAGGCAAATGAATGTAAATTAATGCATGAAATGAATGTAAATGATTTTCCATGCCTGTCCATACATAATTTCAGCAATCGACTAAATTTTCAAAAGCCTTCAAAAATATCCATCAGTACCGTCTATATCACGCGTTTATCTAGATAAAATTGATAAATAGCAGATTTTTAGCGATGGGCCCAATCTAAGGTCCATAGGCCAATATTCGAGCTATTTCTCCTATATCAAAATATAACACAAGTTGATATAAATATCAACCATTGAAATAATTGTGTTATAATTTTGATATACCCTGCTGATCCGGGGGGAGGGGGCTCGAGAAGCCCAAAAAACCGTCTACGTAGTAAATGAACAGCCCCTAATCTATCCCTATTTGAGGACATGGAAAATTTTCAGCCGTCAATTTTTGCTCCGTTTTTTCTCCAATTTTGTGAAGTTGTAATTAGATTTCGCTTATGCTCCCGCTCCAGAAATTTGTGGCATCGAAAGTGATGGTTTTTAAGTTCAGTTTATTTATGCGTTGTATGATTTTATGAGCGGTCGCTTCGTGTTTGCGTCAAGGAGCAATTGACTATATTAAACCTGAGGATTGAGCCCCGTAAGGCGGGTCTATGATCGGAACTACTACACCAAACGTGACAGAGCTGCTTGCAAAGGATTCACTTGGACTGATTTGGTGAGATTGTTCCTTTTTTTACTTTTATCTATTTAAAATTAATTTCTATGACTCCGTAGCATTTGGAATCATTTGATTCGGATGAGACTTAACTTTCATCCTATGGATTTTAGACATCCTATTTTTTTTAAGAGACATCCTACTAAATACGTGCCATCTACAAAGCAGGAATTGCTTTGATGATGGAAGTGTACACGCAGTACCAATATACATTTTATATCGGTACTACGTGTATGCGGGCGTGTTGTAAGTTCATGCATTGTTTCTTCTCATTGTAGACAGCGAATATCGAATAGCGAGCAAGGGCGCTATAACCTAGGCGAATGCAGCATTCCCTCCGTATAGGTTACGTCCGCACACCGCTCTCTGTTGTCCTTCGACTGAGGTCGGCTGGATCGATTGAGGGATGGCAGTGGGTGGGCGGTGCCGTCCACGCTTGTACGGAGGGAGGACTGTACGCTCGAACACAAGGGGTAAATACCTGTGTTCCATCCCAGGAGATCGGACAACCAAGGAGTGTACATTAACTTTCTTAGCTCTGTCACTCCCAACGATTTATATAGCCTATTTTCAAATCCTGCATACGGAGCGGTTGGTACGGTATGTCCCCGCTCTTTGATTACCTGTGGATTAAATGTTAACCACTGTCTATACTTATTAAGTAGACATGGTAAACATTCACTTCCACAAAAATTAACTAAACGCTATACAGTAGGCCTGGCCGCTTTATTGTTTGTTTCACATCCTTGATGTGCAGCAGGCATTAATAATGACAAGAAAAATGATAGATGTATTTCTATCATTTTCCAGGATTCTTTCAAGTACTGGCTGTGTATGTGTAGACTAGACTAGACTAGACTAGACTAGACTAGACTAGACTAGACTAGCCCCTAATCTATCCCTATTTGATTTGATCTTAATTTTTTAGAGCAAAAACTCAAAACTTGATAAATTCAAAAAAAAAATAACGCAAAAACGATGTTATCTGTTGTGACAAAAAAAAACATAATTAGTGCTTTTTATGCAAAAGTTATAAATAAAAAAAGTAATTTCTGAAAAAAAACGATTTTTTGTACCATTCTAATACCCCGTTCACATTATAGCGTATATCACGTGATATACGCTGCCTTGCAATGAGCACTCATACATCTAGTTTTCACTGGAAATCTTATGCATGAGTGCTCATTGCAAGACAGCCTATATTACGTGATATAGGCTGTAATTTGAACGGGGTATAACATGCAAATGGTCACCCTGATGTCAAAATATTAAAAAAAAAAATTGGTGGGGTTGTGTACAAGACACGACCGTAGAGTTGACGTAGACTACGTTAAGCTGTTAAGTGAAATTCTCGTTCTGTTTTTCGTTAATTGTTCATAATGGCCGAGCAATGCAAACCATGTCTGGAATCTCTTAATTTGTATTTAGATTAACGTCCGAAGTCCCTCCTTTTTACATATTTTGCTCAAAAAATAATTTATAAGCCCCACCCCTGAAAGGATTTCCCACCCTTTTTTATAAATGAGGCTGGGCAGAAAGTATCTATAGCGCAAAATATGTACAGGGTGCGTGACGAATTTTTGCAGTAAATTTCAAATAGTAATTTCTCATGCTTGTGCATCATGATTTAGATATATTTGGCAGCACTGGATAGCTTATACCGTTAGGTGTAAGATTTAAACAAACAATGTTGAGTAAACGTAAAGTTATCGAAACAAGAGAGCAATCTGTCAGCCGTTGTCGCTTTGTTGCGCGCCGGAGTATGCACGAAAGAAATAATTCGGTCGGTAAATGTGTCTGAAAGAACAGTGTATAATATTAAAAAAGGCTTGGGAAAGTGATAAGACGGAGCACCTGCTCATACTGCTAATAAAGCACAGAAATGGCTTACGGAAAATATTTCGTAAATTTGGGAGGAAGAAATTTGGCCCCCAAGCAGTCCCGATATCAATCCGTTGGATTATTTTTTATAGGGCGTCGTCCAACGGGATACCAATAGAACCCCTCACACCACACTTAAGTCGCTAAAAGCTAAAATCAAGGCAGTGATGACATCTATGGATCGAAACATTTTAAAACGTGCATACTGCAGTTTCCGCAAGCGTCTAACTACAGTCGTCGAAAGGGAAGGCAATTTTTTTGAATAAATTTACTTACAACTTCCATATGTTGCGAAAGAAAATAAATCGCACAAAATTCATTGCTAGAATAACTAACTGGTGTATTTTTTCTCAAATATGCCATTTACTGCAAAAATTCGTCACGCACCCTGTATACGGATGGTAATCTAAATGCATATATAAAGGTACTAGACATGTTCAGTAGTGTGAAGTACTCTATTTTGTAATCTGTGAGAGAGAAATCACAAATCGAGTGCCATCAAAATACATGCCAGATTGAGATTGAGCTCGAGTTAGAATTTTCTCTCATACCTTTAATTATTTTGACTCTCTTGGGGAACGGTTAAAAATGTAAGAGAAAAAAACCATTTTCATTTAATTTTAGCTTGTTGCACTAATTACCTTTTATCGGGTAAGTTCATGAATGATTTCTTTAGGTTATTGTCAAGGTGTTTTAAATGGTCTTAAAATGCTACGCTACATATGGATCGTTCCTTATTTTACTTCCAAGCCTGTGCCTCAATTGGCTAGTTAAATTTAACTCGTGGTTAAAATAGGACCGATGGAAAGCTATCGAATATTACGTGGGTTATTTCTGACCGACTAGACGTTAAATTTTGGCAACCGTGGCTGAGTTCTGTTTGAAAACCGATCAATCGAAATCACCGGGTTTTCAAACATTGAAAATAACATACGGAATGTCACTTTTAACCAAGAGTTAAATTTAACTCGGCAACTGGGACACAGCCCAAGAAGATTTGTAGAATGCGGGATCATTGTCACATCACTCCGGCGAGGTTAATCCACTTCGGAGTGCTTGTGCCATCGAGGGAACAAGACTCGCTGCCGGCAACCAGTGATCTCGTCCTTCCCGTCGGTGAATGCTGCGGTTGACAGAAACCGCTGCCTTCCTACTGCTGCTGCTACATTCTCCCACGCCGTTCGAAGCGAACATGAGTTGAGCCACGACAGCAGCGCGATTTTATAACTTTTCAGGTTCAATCAGAACTATGTGCAACCAAGCATTACTCGATTATGACGACTGGGTTTTGGGAGAATTTTGATTTCACGAAAAAAGTTAATATGTTGCGATAAGGAACAAAACTACCAATTTTTACAAAATTCTGAGAACCACTTCCTTCCTTCAATCACTTAATACATGCAGGCTTGCTGATATCAGTCCCTAAATACTATGTTCCTATATTTTAGTTACATAGTAGTTAATGTTAAAATTTAAGCAAAATTGTTTCTCATTACCAAGGCAACGGAATTCTCCGTCCAACAGTGGCTACGCAAGGCCACTGCATGATTCATTTCTTTTGATAAAACAACAAACTGAAAGCTCTCATTGTAATCGTCACGGAGCTTACCGCGCTGACCGTGGTGCAGCATGAAGCAATAATTCCCATTCGTATGACCCACTCGCATTTTCATGCAAATTTCGCTGCACTCGACTCCGGCGAAATCAATCTTAAAATATTTTAGGCACGTCAACCCGCTCGCTTGCGCTCTTGAGCTGACCGCCACGCCGTTATATACTAAACGATGGAAATCACGTACTTGGCCCTATTGTGCCATTGAAACCTTCCCCGGAGATTACGACATCGGCGACGACGGCGACGATGATTGCGTAAATTTCCCTTTCTGTTTTTGCCCAAATCAATATCGGTCCAAATTGGATTAATCCCACTATGGAAACCGACGCAGGAACAGAACTTTTAATTGTGGCATTCCCGCTGTCTTTCGCTGTCTAAACACGGAATGGGAAGTAAATTGGATTAAAAATTAAAATCGAACAAGAACCAGATCCGAAAAATAAAAAAGAAATCCCAAGCGGTATTTGAAGGACTCTCGTCACAGTGGTGCGTCGCTGTCCGGAGGGGAAAATTGATTTCGCTTCAATTGAAAACGTGCCTCGAGTATCAGCTCCACTAATATCCACTCGTCGAGCGGGCTCATATTTATGCAAATTAATTATTCATGTAAAAGTTCGCTTTTCCAAAGGAAAAGGAAATACTAATTAAATTTGGGGATGATCGGCGCGCTTAGAGCGAGAGAGAGTGCGATTAGAATTGGAAATTATTCGCCATGGGCGAGATTCGTTCGAGTAACTTTCTTCTTTTTGATGCAATGATGAAAGAATTTCTATTCTACCCTCCTCACAGGGCCATATGCCAAGAATATTTCAAATTTAAATTACACTCGTAAAGTTCATCAACATTTGGAGGGTGAGTGGAAATTCGAAACGAATCCATCCGATTTGTTCCGTTCAAATTCCGCTGTGAAACCGCAGTAAATTGCGAGCTCCTGGGGGAGAGGGGGTAGAAAGAAGCTGGAGGTTGACCGGCTACGATGGCGCAGAGGACGATGACGGTGGAAACACACTGTGCTGATTCGATCGTGTGGTAAGGACTTGAGCCGGTAGGGAATTTTGCAATAGGGGAAATTCAGGTAATGTCGGCCTAAGTGTCCCTAATCTGGGCCCATACATAAATTCAGCAATCGACTAAATTTTCAATAGCAACCAAAAATATCCATAAGTAACGTCCCAATAACGCGTTCATCTAGATAAAATTGTTAAATAGCAGATTTTTAGCGTTGGGCCCAATGTTAGATCCATACGCCAACATTAGAGGCATTTCCCCTATGTTATAAGAATCATGGCATCCAGTAAAATTTAAATAGAGTTCGTTGAAAATGCTACACTTATATCAACGTGAAGCATAATTGTGATAATTTAATAACTATACAAAGTTCGGAAGTACATAGGTTGATAGCTGAGCGCTAGAGTACGGCAGTGTGTAAATTGCATAGAAGTTGAAACTGAGCGTAGGGCCATTAATGCGACAGTACTAGTCAAACATTTTAATGTAAAACAGTGACTATTTTCTGACATTCCTCTCAAACTTTCAGCTATCGAGGATTATTAGAGAATCCCTATGGCAAATTTAAGAAAATCACGTAGGAAATTCTGCAAGAGTCTCGATGGATATTCAAAAAGAATCCCGTCAGGAAGTTCAAGAGACTCCCGTTGGAGAGTTTCGAGAAACTCCCTACATTTGGAGTTAATTCCGTCAGAGATTCATTGAAAATCCTTACTAGGTTTCTCAAAGAACTTTTGACGTAGGACTACGTCTGTTGCAGGATCGCAATTTACACTTTGTGAAAACCAAAAATGGAACATGTAATAAAAGTATACAAGATTTTGAACGTTAATAACTCAGCTGCCCCTGGACCAATGTCAATAATTTTATCACCAATTGAATTTAAGACTTTGTCATTTTTCAAAATGTCACTATTGAAAATTGCACGAATATGCAACTGTTACTATGATACTTAAAATTATCATCAATTGTCTGCGAAAAGCGATTTCCTAACACAGATTTCAAAAATGAATTCCATCTGGCCTCACCAAAAATTTGTTTATTCAATCACCGCGTGGTGAGTGGTGGTGTTCTCCAGCACACCACGAAAGACTGTCTGCAGGTAGCGAGCTGCAGCCCACATGAGCATCCATAGAAGGAGGAAGAAGCCGCACTGCTATTGATAGGAATCAGTAGCTCTTCGTGAGTTGCTGTGGGCCATCTATGCCAAGCGCGTCATACTAAAGAGAACCATGCTCAAATTCCTATTCCTACACAAAATACAAGCTCCTGCTGCAGTTAACAAATAACATTTATTATATTAGACCACGTAGACCTACGTTACCATTGCGTACAACCCCATAGGGCTGTCCCTTGTAGTTTTTCTATTAAATTCAAATAGAATCTTGTCTAGCTTTCAAATAGATTTTTGAGAGCATTGCTTATGGGATTCTGAAAGATATCGTCGGGGATTCTGATAAAATTCCAGTAAGGTTCCTTCATGATTTGGCCTGAGGAGTTTTGAAAAAAATCTGATAGAAATCCTATCAGTATGATCCTTGCATCGGGCATTTCAAGAGAATACCACAGCGATTTAGAGAGAACTCCATCAGAGATTCTATGAAAATTCCAACTAGGACTCTTAACGGTTTTTCATTTCAAGAAAATTATGAGAGCATCCTGTCGGGAGGGAATACTTAGAGAATTTCGCTGAGGATTCTGAATGAATCCTGTCGAATTGTTTAGATAGAGTTCCGAGATAATAACATCTGGTATTCAGAAATAAAAATACTTCAGAGATCTCGTCTTTGGGGATTGTGAGAGAATCCCTTCGAAAAGATGAAAAGAATGTCGATAAATATTATAAGCAAATTAAATTTGCTACAACCATTAACGATAATTTGGTAGATCTTCCACTCAGGGACGATATGAAAAATCAATTCAAGCTAGAGCTTACCGTCATAACGAAATTTTGAAAAAAAAAATCCATTTAGAATTCTAAGATAATCCTCTCAATGATTCTGATAAAATACAGTCAGAAATTTTGAAGGAATTCTTTCGTATTTTTTGGAGAATCCAGTGAAAATTCTGATAGAATCCCATTATTCTTCTATTAATTCTGTTGATATTAAGAAGGAAATTATTCGGCTCCTTGAATCTATTTCGTCAGGGATTCTGAGTGTATAAAATCCGAGTAGGATTCCTTGATGGTTTTACCTGAGGAATTTCAAAAGAATTCTGATGGAAATCCTGGCAGTGTGATAATTACATCAGGGATATGAAGAGAATAAGACTTAGAGAGAAATCCATCAGAGATTCTATGAAAATTCTACTAGGATTCTTAAAGATTTTTTTTTCTTGAAAATTCTGCTAGAATTCTGTTGGGAATACTTAAATAATTGCGCTGAGGATTCTGAATGAATCATGTCGAAGTGTTTAGATAGAGTTCTGAGAGAATTGCATCTGGGATTCAGAAATAATACATCAGAGATCATGTCTTTGGGAATTGTGAGAGAACTCCTAGGAGGAGTTGAAGAGAATGTCGATGGGGTTTATGGGCAAATTCAATTCGGGGATTCTGAGTATAAAATCTGAGTAGGATTCCTTGATGATTTAACCAGACGAGTTTCAAAAGAATTCTGATGGAAATCCTGACAGTGTGATAATTACATCAGGGATGTGTAAAGAATCCCTAGGGAGATTAAGAGAGAAATCCATCAGAGATTCTATGAAAATTCCAACTAGGATTTTTAAAGATTTTTATAAGAAAATTGTGAGAATCCTGTTGGAAACACTAAAAGAATTGCGACTGAATCCTGTGGAATAGTTAAGATAGAGATCTGAGAGAATTGCGTCTGGGATTCAGAAAGCATACATCAGAGATCATGTCTTTGGGAATTGTGAAAGAATCCCTAGGAGGAGTTGAAGAGAATGTCGATGGGGATTATGAGAATTCTCTAGAAAAGATTCATTTAGAGATTCTTGCCAAGAATAAAGGTTGCAAATACTCATTTCAGCTAAAACAATGTTTCTGTTTATTATGAAATAATTAGATGCTATGATCATATTTTGAATAGGTAAGATACAAGAAGAGGTTGCAAAGAATGTGTTTGATATATTAAACCTGTTTATTTCACTTCATGAGAGTTACAATCAGCGATTTTTTCACACACTAACTCACTCACTCACTCACTCACTTAGCGATCAACAAATCGGTGATTGTGACTCATAGAAAGCAAAATTTACAGGATTTGTGTTTCAAACGCATACTTTGTAACCTCTTCTTGTAAGTTACGAGTAAAACATGTCATCATTCCATCTTTTGGTTTTGTTAATCCGAAAAACATTATTTTAGCTGAAATGAGTATTTGCAACCTTGTCGAGAATTCAGAAAGTTTTGAATGAATTTCATTTCCCGAACTGAGAACAATCCGTGTAGGTTTGCATTGATGATTTTGGTTGGGAGGATTTAAAAGATTTCTCGTGTGAATTTTGAGAGAATCTCGACAGAGATTCTGAAATTTTTTCATTCGGGTTATTAAGAGAATCCCTTCAGAGATTTGAAAAGATTTTTTAGGAAAATTTCAACAATGATTCAAAAAAAAAAAACTCTTGAAAATAACATGTACAGATTAACGGACTGTCTGGTATTCAGATCATTACGGTGAGGCGACCGGAAAACACAATCATGCTTCAAATAATACTTTCGTGTAATTCTGAAAATCGACAAAACACAAATGTTGCATGAATTCCGAAAGTTGTAAAGCAACGAGCAAGTTTGCTACACGTAGAACTTTATACATGAAAGCAGTTCAGTGCCGTCGCTAAAGAAATAATTCGAAAGAATAATGAACAGGTGCACATCTGATTTATGGAATTTTAGAAGCATCCCTTTGGGGACTTTTAGAGAATCTCGTCTGGAATTCGGTGCCAATTAAGTCTGAAATTCTGACAAAACTCTTTCAATAATTCTGAGGGAATCCCTTCACGGATCATGAAGGATCGCAAAAAATCGCAATGGATATTCTTAAAGAATCCGTCAGAGCCTCTGAAAAAAAAAACACATGCCAAGAATACTGAAAAAATCCCGTCTAGGATTAAGACACAACCGCGTCAGGAAATCTAAAATAAGCCCATCTGGAATTCTAATACATTTACATCAGGAATTCTGTTACAATCCCGACGAGAATCCTGAAATAATCCCGTTAGCAATTCTAAAAAAATCCCATGAGGAATTGTGGGAAAATCCTAACACATAAAAATATTCTGAATTTTAACCATCGCATAAATTCTCCCCTTGTTCAATTTTGAGTTATAGTTGGCATAATCAACGAAATTGTTTAAAGGCTTGCATGCAACATTGCTTACATATTTACATGAAATATCGTTTGGATTTATGCCAATCCCTACACAAACTTTGTGTGTGCTATATATTGCAGAAATTATCATAGTTTCTATCAAACGGTACAGGAATTCCGAGATTATTTCAAAGTCGATTTTGAGATAATTCTGTCTGAGATTCATTGGAAAGCCGACAACGATTCTTAAAAAAATTCTTCCAGGAGATCCTAAGAGTATTCGGTTGAGATACCAGATAGATTTCAGATTGCCTAGCATATTGAAATCTAGAAGAACCCATCGAACATCATTTCTTCGGGAAGTTTGAAAGCAATTTCGGGAACTTGAAAGGAAAATCAGTTCAAGATTCTCTAAGAGAAGCTTGTTGGAAATTTTAAAACAATTCCGGCGAGGATTTTGAGAGACAATTTATGTTACGGATTCTGATAAAATCCCATCAGTAGTTCCGAAAAAAATCAGTAGGGACTTCTGAAAGAATCCAGGAAAAATTATTAAAGAATACTGTCTATGACTCTGAGAAAAAGAATTTGGGGAATTTTCAAAGACTTTCTTCGGGGGTTTGAATGAATTTCGTCGGTAATTTGAAAATAAAAATTGACAGGGATATTGAAAAAAAAATGTGCTGGATACATTGAGGATTTGGCCTGGTAGGAAAACTACTTAGGAAAAATCCCTGAGGAGATTTAGAGAGAATTCTGCTCGAGATTCTGTGAAAATTCCAACTAAGATTCTTAGAGCATTTTTTTTCTACAAAATTCTGAGGGAATCCAGCCGGGAACTATTAGATAATTGCGGTAAGGATTATCCAAGATTTCTGCCTGATTTTAAATGTCATTCAGAGCTACATCTGGGATTCTGAAAGTATCCATCCGAGATCATCTCTTTTGGGCAATGTGAGTGGATTTGAATAGAATTTTATTGGGGGTTTTGAGGAAATTCCGTATATTATTATTTTAAAGAATCTTGCCTTTAACTATGAATGTATTCTGTTGATGTTTCTGAGAGAATTCTGTCTAGGATTTTGATAAAATTCAAATAAGAGAACTACGGTGAGGATTCTGAAAGATTCTTGTCTGATTTTAAATTCTGGAAGACTCCATCAAAGATCATTACTTTGATCACTTTGAGAGAGTCCCTTAGTTATCCATCAGAGATCATCTCTTTGGGCAATTTGAAAAAGTCCCTTAGTAGATTTGAACAGAATTTCTTTGGCGGGTTTTGCGGAAATTCCGTACATGATTCTTTGAGAGAATCCTGTCCTTAACTCTGAATGTATTCCGTTGATGGTTCTGAGAGAATTCTGTCTAGGATTTTGATAAAATTCAAATTAGAGAACTGCGGTGAGGATTCTGAAAGATTCCTGTCTGATTTTTAAATTCTGGAAGACTCCATCAAAGATCATCACTTTGATCACTTTGAGAGAGTCCCTTAGTGGGTTTGAAGAGAATTTCATTGGGGATTTTAATAAAAGTAAAAGGTTCTTTGAGAGAATCCTGTCCGGAATTTTGAATGAATTCGGTTGTTGATTGTGAGAGAATTCTGTCACGGATTCTGATAAAATTCCGACTAGATGTTTATTAGAAATCGAGGTAAATTCTGAGAGAATCCGGTGGAAATTCTCGTCAGTAATTGTGAGATTCATTTTTTGGGTATGTTTAAAGATCGCTTCTGGACTAGGATTCAGAGAAAAATTCTGTGAATGACTCTTTGAGGATTTTGTATAGAAGGCTTTGAAAGAATCCTTATGTTAATTCTAAGAGAATCTCACCAGTTGTTATGAGATTTATTTCATTTAGGATAATTCCTACCGAAATCTTTGAAAATTCTAACTAGATTTTTTATTTAATTTATAGATGATTCCAAGATATTCCTGTCGGGAATTCTTAGGAAACTCCAAACAAACTGCATATTTAGCTTAGGAAGAATCTACCAGAGACCATCTCTTTTTGATGAAAGCCCTGCAAGTATTTGAGGAGATATTCGCTGGGAAATTGTATCGAAAATTCTGAGAAAATTCCTTGGAAGCTTTCAAGTGAATCCATTGAAGATTCTAAAAATCAATCATTGGAATTCCGTTCAGGATTCTTCGAAAAATTCATCAAGAATCCTGAGAGAATCCCATCAAGGAGTTAGTAATGATTACGTCTAAGCTTTTGAGATAATCCCGTCTAGGGTTCTATGAGAAACCCATCTAGGGTTCTGAGTAAATCGCGTCAAGGATTCCTTGAGATCCTGAGTAAATCGCGTCAAGGATTCCGTAAAGAATTAAGAGAGAAATCCGATGATGATTTTGCCCGTCTTGTATTCCGAGAAAATTGGGCTAGAATTATGAGCAAATACTGTCTTGGATTCTGAGAAAATCTTATTTAGGATTCTTAGAGAATTTCGTCATGGGTTCTGAGAGAATTTCTTTTGAATTCTGAGAGAGTCCCATCTAGGATTCTGAGATAAATTCGTCTAGGATGCTGAGAAAATCCTATCGAAGAGACAATTCTGTGAACGCTTTCAATCCATTAGAGACTCTTAAAGAATATTATAGGGCAGCGTCCATACATTACGTAACGCTTATAGGGGGTGGGCAACCGATTTCCTTACAAATTGTTACATAGGGGAGGTGAGGAGGAAAGCTTTGCGCTACGTTACAATGAAAAAAAAGAGAAAACGAACCAAGAAAACGCGTGATATTTTGCTTCCGTTAATCTTTTGAATTGCAAGAATGCTTATATTTTGATTTTATGTTGAATAATAGCCTTGAAAGAAAAAAGATTTATCCAAATCAAAACTTTATTGAAAATCTTAATTTCAATTCAGTTTTTTGTGGGGTGTTCGATAATAAATAAAACAAGGTTACTTCCCACGTTACGTTTTGTGACACGAGGGGGGGGGGTGCAAAAATTCAATTTATAGCATTACGTAATAAAAGATAATGACTAGGTGATTTTGAAAAAATATCTATTATTATTCTGAAAGAATTACATCTCATATTTTGAACAAAAAAAAACATGTCAGTGCCAACATTTCCAAGGGGCGTAATTGCTTTTGTAGACAATGATTTTAGCCGTCAATTTCTCGCGAATGAAATTTTACCTCTCCAAAATTACAATGCTAGCTGCTCGAGGAAACATTCCTCTACCTGCTGGTGTCGATATTTTTCAAGAGTGAGCTTTTATTCGCGAGAAATCGACGGCTAAAGCCATTGTTTACAAATGCAATTACGCCCCTTTGAAATGTTGGCACTGATGTCTTTTATTCTAAAAGAAGCCTCTCTAGGATTCTGAAAAAAAATACGCCCCGGATTTCATGTCTAGAATTCGAAGAGGATTAGGTCTAGAATTCTTAGAGAAACCAGTTGGGAATTATGAGATAGTTTCAAGGGGAATTTAAAGTAAGTTCGTCGAGGATTCTGAGATTATCTGGACGGTGATTTTGAGAGAATCTTGAACAGAATTTTATGAAAAATGCAGCCGGAGTTTAAAGAAAAAAACATTCGTCTACATTCTGAGAAAACCTTGCCGAAGATTCTGTGAAAACTCTACAGGTGATTGTGAGATAATTTCGAGAAGGCTTTCAGGTGAATCCATTGGATATTCTTAAAGAAGAAATTTTGATAGAATTCCCATAGTTATCCTGAGATCCGAGATCTGAGTTTAGGATTCTGAAAGAGTCGCGTTTCGGGTTCTGAGAGAATCGATCGGGAATATCGAGATAATTCCATTAGAAATTTAAAATGAATTCATTGAGGATTCTGAAAGAATCTTGTCGGGGGTTTTAAGATAATCTTGAATAAAATTCTGAGAGAAATGATACCAGGATTTTGAGATAATCCCATCTAGATTCCATGGGGATTATGTCTGGCATTATGTGAACAATTCATATGATATTTTGAAGAGGTCCATTTGGAGATAGAAAAAGAATGTATTCTGGGATTCTGTAACAATCCCGATGAGAATTCTGTTATATTCTTTCAGGGACTTGGAGTGACCTTCTTTTCGAAGATTTTGAGAGAACCCCGTTGTAAATCTTAAGGGTGAGAAATTCTTAAACAAATCTTGCCTGAAATTCTGTAGAGTATTTAAAATCCTACAGGAATTCCGATTCAGTACCGGCTCACACGTCTACCCTCGCATAGCAGCTTAACTCCCACGTATGCAAGCCCGTCTACGTGGACAAAGGGGACAATAAACTCCATGAAAATACTGCAAATGGAATGTTGTCACTTTTGTGACGTAAATAATACTTGCTTTTCAGCTGGAATCCAGGGATACCTGAAAGCATCCCTTTTCCCAAGTCAGACTCACCACCATGAGACTTCTTCTTAACTGCCAAGGTATGTATCGAACCGCAACTATGGTGAATAAGGATGCCTAACATGCGATAAAATCCTCAGAAAAAAAAAAAACCTTCCGAGTCTGTTGAAAAACAAGGAGAAATCATAAACATGTGTTTGTTATTGTTCCAGTTTCAACTTTCGCAACCCGATGGCGACGACGGCCGAGCAACGACAAGCCTGTCTCTTCCAGAGGAACCCCTTTATCAGGATGGCTTATTTCTTGCACAGTCGATCCCGGCTATCTGGGACTGCAATGGAAGGAGACTCCATCTCGGCACTTTTTTATTTCACGATTACGGGCTCGTTTTTCCGTTATTGGTTCCGAATACGGTGCCATTCTTGGGGTGTGGAATTCGTCGAGTGGACTTTTACGAGCTTGTAGACAAAATTTGCATGCGGAACTTCTTTTCTCAGCCTGCTACTTGGGATTTGTTGTGTTTTTGTTTTTATGACCGCCAAAGGGCGGTTTTCATGAGCCGGTTTCTGTCGATTTGAAGATTTCTGATTGACTTGCGGTTCGTCGTACTTCGGATGTTTTGATTTGTTGGTCAAATTGCTTCCTCGTGACTATTTCCGGTTTGCGAGGGGGGTTGGGGAGTATAAAAGCATCGGAAGCATTTTGTTTTTGGTGCGAATTTCAACAAGAAGCGGAGGGATCGAGCCCACTTTCATTACCGCATCAATCTTACCCCCCCAACGAGACGAAGGAAGTGATGGCACCCCAGGATCGAATCCCAAGAATTCTTTATTACTTCGTGAGAAACCGGGAAAATGGCACTTTTGGCATGGCGTTAATGTATGCCTGGAAGGGTGCGAGTGCGAGTGTGGATTTCTGGAAAGAGGGTACAATTTAGTACTTTTGGTGGGCTGGAACCGGTCGGGTAATAACAATAAAACAAACATTAGAAAACGATGGGTGGAAACGAGGTGCTTTGCAAAGAGTGCGGTTTTATGTTTATTCACAGGAAAGAGTGCTTGATGAAGTGCTTCTTCTGGTATATACTTCAGTAATTTGGCAGTCATACCCTTGACAGAGTCTACAAATAGATTAAAAAAGCAATACAAATGGACCAAATTCATCAGAAAGAATGCTTTGTAACAATAAATGCCAAGGTTCACTAATGTATGGCAAATCCTCGGATTAGTCTAAACGTATGTTTAGAAAGGGATGCCTTGTTGAATCGGTTCAGTTAAGCTTTTTGATTTCAGCGTTTTTTTTATGATATAACATATGTAAATTAGGGCAATTCAGTTTCATAGTTGATTAACCATATTTGTTTACCCCATATTTATTAGGGTCTAGTTTTAATCCTTATTTATTTGGAACCTCAAATTATCTAGTCGGGTAAACGACAACATTGCCACGTCAGAAGGTGAGTTCAATTCCCGGTCCTGTCCGGAAAATCTTTCAGGTACGAATTTGACTGTCGACGGACAATATTTTGGCAGTCTTTTTCTTGGACTGTGACATAATTTTTAAGCATGTCTGTATGATGATTGCACTAAATGGACAGAGAAAATTATTTACAGTCTAAAATAACAATGAAATGATATGTTCGCCATGTTTGTCTTGAAGGCCATGATCACATTGTAAAGAAATCTGCGACTTGTGCGAATGCGGACAGTGAACGGAAGAGGGATTAAAGTGCCTAGTAGAGTTTAGATATTGAAGTTCCATAGAATATACCCAGTACTGTACGATGTCCAAGTGAATTTCAGAACTCGTAGCGGTTTGTGGAGTTTCATAGTATGACGTGGAATTTATGATTGTAATGATGTTCTGATTTAGTATCATATCTTAGGATTTCTCAATATTACAGAAGCTCTTATCTTGAAGTTTTAAACGCTTAGAAAAAATTTCACCGATGTTCCTCTAGGGGCACGCATTTACTCCGAATAAGTAGTTAAATTACACTCTGCAGAACGTTAATTACTTTAGAGTCCTTTAATTACACATTTAAAGTAAAGCTATGTCCATTTAGAATCCGGTATTTCGGAGATGAACCAGCCTGCGGCTGAAAATCTCCTAAATAGAGATAATAATAATAGAATCCGGTATGATAAAATCATCTGTATCTCGGTAACGGATTGACGCACAAATAAGGTTAATACATCAAAACAAAGGTAATTCACTGTACTTTTACTGTAATTTTAGGAAAAAATATCAATAATCATTTCTATTCGTTTCTAATGAAAATTCGCACTTTCTTCTTTATTCCTCCCATCAAACGCTGCACACCTCCAGAGTCAACTTCCTCGGCACATTTGTTCCACATTTTGGTCATCTGAATCGCGCCCCGAGTCGTTTTTCCACTTTTCTTAAGCTTCCGCTTCATTATTGCCCAAAATCTCTCGATGGGCCGGAACTGCGGGCAGTTGGAAGGATTTATGTTTTTATCGATGAAATCTACGTTATTATCGCGGTACCACTGGATGACTTCCCGGCTGTAGTGGCAACTTGCCAAATCTGGCCAAAACTTCACGGGACCTTTATGAGCTTTAATGAAAGGTAGTACGCGGGTTTTGAGGCATTATTCCTTGTACAGCTTCGAGTCCATCGTCTTATTCGTCACGAACACTTTGGCCTTTGCTCCGCAGCTGCATATTCCTTGCCAAATCAGTTTTTTGTCATACATCTCCTCGTGCCGTCGCCATGTAGAATGTTTGGCCAGGAAGCTGTCCGAAAATCCATTTTGACGTAGGTTTCAACTTCGTCAAAACCTGCTGGTAAAATTTCCAAGCTCGAGTTTTGGTGACGAATCTTTGCTTCAACGTTCTGTTTGGTTGCTTGCTGGCTCGATAAGAACGATATCCTGCTCGCAAACGAATTTTACTGCAAGCAGCAGCGTATTTTTGTGCGATTTCATTATCTGATAGTCCAGGGTTTGCTCTAACGGTTCTCAACACCTTCTGGTTCAGCTTGCGGTCATATGTTCCACTACGACGCTTACCTTGAGGCACTCGTTCCACGCTCTTTCGCTCTCTGAAACGTTTGAGCACATCATACACTGTTGATTTGGCGATTTTCAACGTTTTTGCGATTTTTATTGCAAACCACGTTGGATTATCAACGTGGGTGTGCAGAACTTTTTCTCTCCTCTCGGCTTCCGTCTGGAATAATTTTTGACTCACTGCACGAAACACCGTCAAATTCATACCACAGAAAGTAGGTGCCTAGGTAAACAAACCACTGTAAAATAATTCTTGCAGCGGTCACTTTCCGTGCCGCTGCAAGACAATAATTGATTCCGGATTCTAACTGGACAGAACTTAACTTAGTCCTTATACCACGTTAACTGCTTTTTAGAGGTTTTAGACCCCCTCCTTCTACCCTTGCGTGGACAATCCTTCATATAAATATTTTAAACTTTTTATGAACCGTGGACTTTCTGCAAAGTAAACTACAAGTTTGAATTTTTTTTTTCGAAAATGTAGTTAATACTACATTTTTGAAAATCTTAACGCCAGATTTAACGCTGATTGACGAAAAAGACTATGATTAGTGTTTACATTACATTGAACACTAAACATGTAATGTAAACACCAATCATAGTCTATTCCGTGGCGATGGCAACGAATGAAAAACATGTGTACGAGCGGATTTTGTACGGACGTAATACAAATCCTTACTTGTCAGTACAAGAACTTGCAAAAAACTAATGGATTTAGGGGAATATCCGTATTCTCGGCAATCTAAGCAGCGACCATCTTTCTATAGCCTTTTTCTCTAAGGAACACACACATATGCAATATTGGTGTTTTTACAGCCAGCTGCCCTAACAATTTCAGTCGAAAGAATTGTCAAAAACTGTTTTGAAACGCTTTTACAAAGCTCCAATCTTCTCTAGTGAGAGCGGCAACCAGTTTTTCTTCGGCAACCGTTCCATTTGAACTGCATGTAAATCTGCTGTTCTATTATCGGCAACTCGAAATCAGCTACAATTTGTAGTGCGTGTGTTGCATTTCAAGAAAACCTTGCTAGATTGCTTTTTCTCAGTGGTAAAAATATAATCAAATTTAAGCTGAAAGCCTAAAGAATCGTTTTAATGCATTCAGCGAAGTATTTTCGTAAGAAAATCCTGTGAAATTAGCGTTTCAATTTTGGTTGCCCAAAATAGTCTGTCATGCCGAAGCCGTCATTTCCCCTACCTAAATCCACTGTTCACGGTGTGCTCAAACCATAAGTGATAAAAACATTGGAAGTGTGAGGATATTTAAGAAAAACCCGCATATCTCTGTTCGAACGGTGGTTCGTAAAATAGAAATGCCACCTGGTTTGGTCCAAACACCAAAACAGCGTTTGGGGCTGAAGTCGTATGAAGTAAAAACAGTTCCCAATCGCAACGACAAATAAAATATTCCAGCAAAATCACGGGCTCGACGTTTGTGCGAATATTTGACGAAGTTTTCATGACTTGTTATGAACGATGAAGCCTATGACCTGGAGGATTTCAAGCAGCTTCCAAGGCTGGCGTTCTATTCTGCTATGTCCAAAAATGCTACAGCTGATCATTTCAGAACGAAGAAGGTATTGAAATTTACCGCAAAATACCTTATTTGGCAAGCAATTTGCACGTATGGCCGAAAGAGTAAAAATTTCGTCACTACAGGCACAATCAACAAGGAGATTTACCAGCAGGGAGACCAGATTATTTTTTTCATTATCGGTAGCTTCTCAAAACTTTTATCGGTAGTTATCGGTAGGCCGTCTTACGAAGGCTTCGCGAAACTTAAAACCTTTGTGAGCGGGGGAAGGATGATAATAAATCACGCGCAATTTTGGGCTTTCGAACCAAGCCATCAGTCCTTCAACCTCACACATTGGATAGTCTAATCTAGAGTCGGTGTATAATGGGTCACGCCTATAGTCACTGTATGTATAGAATGGCAGATGGAATTTCAACTATCAAAGAGCGTAACCAATTCAATAAATTGTAGACCAATAGTTGGTACTATCCACTTTTATAAACAAATCTTCAGATAGTTCTTTCCTCGCATACCGAACGCTAATTAACAGTATCATCGGATATGGGAAACTTAAATCACGAAAAAATGGCTTCCGAAGTTTTGTTCACAAAAGCTGATGTGTGCTTTTCTGTTTTGGTCGTGATATGCTCGATTGGTTCCGCTATTTAACGGCTCAATTGGTTCCCGAGATTCTATCCGTTAGACTATAAATATAGCGATTATAGTCACGCCAAGAGTAAAGCCAAGTCTACCTATTGAACTGTCAAACTGGCTACCTATCATGCAAAGTAAACAAATATTGCGATGCTTTGAAAGGTCCACGAAAGGTATTAAAATAAAATAACATAAAATACAAAATATAATCGAAGAAATTATGGGATACGTTTGGTAATGAACAGTAATGAGAAATTCTACTATTTTTTTGATAAGATAATTTGACAAAATCACTGATATAATGATTTACTACAGCCTCTTTTTTTTTCTCGCTAGAAGACATTTGAAGTTGATGTAGAAGTCCTCTGTTGCCAAGTGAAAAGAAAGGGAATCTTTCAAAAACCGTGATGCAAGTTCAACTGTTTTTCTCTTGGCGTGAGTAGGACGAACGGAATACGGAACCAAAAAAGGGAGAGACAGTAAATAGCATCTCCGCTAGGAGACAGACAGAGAAAGTCGATTAAACGTAAAAATTAATCATCCGTTTGGATTGAAGTTGCAAAACGCACCGCATTCCATCAAATTGACTGACTGCACGGAAAACAAAACATAGGTATTGAAATTTTTCAAGATTACTTAAAATCTGTGATTCTCGGTAAGAAAAGTGAAAAATCGGTAGTTTTGAACCTTCGTCTTTAATCGGTAGTTATCCCAAAAATCGGTACGACTACCGATAAATCAGTAGGTATGGCCACCCTGTTTACCAGAAAGAGAACCTGCAAAAGCGACTGGTAACCTCCATCAAAAACCACAAATAAAATCCTTTGTTTTGAACCGATTGGCGTCAAGCCATTATGTTAAAACTGTGATAGAGTGGTACGAAGCAAATCAAGTGAATGTTGTACTAAAATCCGCACATCCACCAAATTGCCCAGAGTTACGTCCAATCGAGAGATATTGGGCTCTGATGAAGCGGAAGCTTTCTGGAAAGAAACAAGGAATCAAAGATATCAACACTTCCACCACTACAATTGAAGTATAATACGAAATTAGAGATTAACTTAAGTTTTGATGTGTCCAGATTATTGTGAATACAGACCTGACGATATTGAAAAAAAAGAAGATTGCATTAGAAAACTTTCTATAAGTTGACATTTGGCCAGATTTTCACCATGTGCATTTTTTAAGATCTTAGAATTTAAAAAAAACATAGCTCTTGGAATTGTAGAAGAATTTTAGGGATGATTATAAAGGAATTCTGAGGAAACTTTCAATGGAATTTGATCATAAATTTCAGGTAACTTTGAGAAGTATATCAAGAAAATTGTAGTATAGATCTGATGAGGCTTTAATGGAGATTATGAGTAGTATTCAAGTGAAGAAGACTGGCAACTCTTCCATTTTCTCATACGAATGCTATGAGACAGGTACAATCGCGTTATCTGCCGCTCAAAGGTAAAAGCTTCGAACGAGTTGGATAGCAAAGATTACATCCTCAGAAGAAAGGTTTGTGTATTTGCTCATTTTTCTATGCGTTGCTTTCACCTTCACTCAAGCTATTTTATCTGTCGCTTGGATTCTGACAAAGTTGCCAGTCTTCTTGATATGATGTATTCGATTCAAGGGAACTCAAAAGCAAATCGGAAGGAATTTAAAGGATCATTCCAAGGGAATTCGGAAGAGAATTCAAAGTGAATCGTGAGGCGAACTTAATGATAACAGCCCTGAAACTGCACAAATCTGAAAATCTTTTGAATGCTAAAAGAATGATTAATCAAAAAAAAAATTCTAAAAAGAACTGCATGCACAACTATAAAGGAATCTAATTCTTGATACAAATAGCAAAACAAAATCTATGCAGTAGTGAATGCTAGTTAGAAGATAGTTCTTTTTTCCTTGATTGGTTTTCCGTCGATCTTGTTTTCCGTGCTGAGCACCAATGCTACCGACGCCAGGGAGGCAGCTCCCACACCTGGACCCTACTTATCGACCCATCAACTCATGAACCGCCCAAGTAACATTTTACGTTTTATGAAATACCGCAAGGCTACTATAAAACAACATTCATAAAACCCTGATCACAAAAGACTGCCAGCTGAAACATGGACACAGCTGGTTGGCGTAGCCTGGGCAATGTTGTCAATCCGACAATAGCAGAGTGAGGAGGTGCGACGCGAACACTGGCGCGGTAACCATTGCACGGTGATAGAGGAAATGCTTCGCCAACCCGAGCGTCTGTTCACCACATGAAGGTGCGGCTCAAACAGCGTCTGACTGGCATCCAGCGGCTGAATAAGAAATGCTCTTCCCCGGAAGCTACACCTAAGATGACAGCCCCATCACGGCGGATAGGTGACCTTAGGCCAACCACCTACTGTCTCTGAAACCTTTACAATTGTTACAGAAACCAACAGAGAAAGACATCGAACTGATATAACGGCAACGACTTTTAGCGCAAAACAACGGACACGAATTGGATCATGGAATTGGCCAAACTTTGGAGAACACAAACTGCCATCGGGACAGGTTCTACTATACTCTGGTATTCAAGGTGAAAACGCTCCCCGCCATCGGGGAGTTGGTCTCCTACTTAGCGTCCAGGCAAGTACTGCGCTCATCAAGTGGCCCAAATAGTACAGCCTCCTCGCGACAGTTGGTTTATACCTGAACTGACAGTTGCGTTGTGTGCTTTACTGCCGCTTGCTACCGTACGTTCAGATCTGAATTCGAAGTGCATTGGCAACAGCGCACGCACGAACGAATGAAAGCTGTATTAGAACCAGCGTTGCCAGGTTGCCAGATTTATCTGGCATAGCCAGAGAAATTTAAGCTCTGCCAGACAGATTTTTTGAGAAATCTGGCAGCTTCCTATGTTAATTTGCTGTGCCAGATTTTTGCCAGACATTTTTTTCGGGTTTTGCCAGATTTTTTCAAAATAAGCCTGGCATCTCTGATTAGAACAGTCGCATCTATACCCGCTTTGCTAAAATCATCGTGCTTGGAACGTAGTGAACCGAATGGGCTGTATTTATACAATTCTTTATGACCAGGTTCTCAATGTTTCTGTCGTCATAACAGCCTTCACAAATCGACGACATCCCTCAGCTTACCCAAGTGGCTGTCACGAAAAGGCTGTCACGAGACATTATATACAATTGATATACGGCAGTGGAGTATGGAAGAAACCCAGAAGAATGATCCCGAACAGATATGTCGGCCCGATGTCGGATCAATGTAAGGTCAATTTATGGTCGACGTCGGCCAAATGTCGGGTCGATGTCGGGTCAATTTTGCGTTTATGTCGGGTCAATGTCGGGCCAACATCGGGTTGGGGTTTGGCAGAAGTCAGGTTGGTGTCGTGTAGGCTTATATTTTTCGCCGGAGACCGCACGTTTTTAAAAAAATATCGGATGAAAATTTTGCAATGGGCAGCACGAACGTGATAGCAACACCGAACGAGCTCCGGCGCCACACTGGTAGTGTAGTAGCAGTCTTACGACACACAAACAAAATTTCAAAGACAGCAGCAACGAATCGGCAGTTCGACGGACTGCTTGTTGTATGTACGAGGAACGTTACGAATGACCATCCGAGGCTGTCATAGCCGAACGAACAAAATACATGACTGAGAACGAGCTGTCGTGTACTGCACAAGACGGCAACGTTGCATGTCGTATAACAGCCTCACTGTGGGCTGTCGCTTATAGCTCAATCTCAAGGCTGTCGTAGGGAAAAGAAAGCGACAGCCGTTGGAATACTGTCATGAGGCGGTACTTTTGGTATGCCTGCAAGTGGGAGCCTGTTAATGAGAGGATAATCGTTGCCAAATTTAGAACACGGGTTCGTAACCTTACCATAATCCAATGTTATGCGCCAACCGATGCTGCCGAGCTACAGGACAAGGAGAAATTTTACAGTCAACTGAATGCCGTCGTGGATAAGGCTCCAAAGATTGACATCAAGATCAACACTGGCGACTTCAATGCGAAGATCGGCTCCGACAACACGGACTATGAGCGTGTCATGGGACGCCATGGTCTCGGCGAAATGAGCGAGAATGGTGAGCTGTTTGCAGAATGTTGTGGCAATAACGACATGGTGATCGGGGGCTCGCTCTTCCCCCATCGGCCAGTGCACAAAGTCACGTGGGTTTCCCGTGATGGACATACCGAAAATCAGATCGACCACATCTGCATCAGCCGAAAATGGAGACGGAGCCTTCTTGGTGTCCGGAATAAACCCAGCGCCAACATCGCGTCTGACCATCATTGTGAATCGGTGAAATCCGCCTACGCATGGCGTAGATCCAGCGACGGGAGGAGAGACTCGGGCGGCGGTTCAACACACGCAGACTTGAAGATCCAGCGGTAAAAAGGTCTTGAAGAACTCGAGTCTCGAGCTGCAGACGTTCCAGAAGGTGGCAGCGTAGAAAAAAAATAGACGGCCATCAAGAATGCCTTTATAGAAACAAACGAGAACAACTTGGGTGAGCTGCGCACCCAGAGGAAAGAGTGGATCACAGATGAAACCTGGCGGAAGATTGAGGAGCGTAGATAACCAAAAGCCACGATACAGCGGGCGAGAACCAGAGGAGCCAAGAACGAAGCCCGTCAACGGTACTCGGCTCTAGAGAAGGAAGTCAAGCGCTCTTGCAGACGGGACAAGCGAGTGTTGGTGAACTCCCTGGCCGACGAAGGGGAGAAAGCCACAAACACTGGCGATATACGCCTTCTCTACGATATCTCACGATGCCTGAGTGGAGCAAGGATGAACCCAAGGATGCCAGTGAAGGACACGATTGACAATTGCTTACTGACCCCACTGACCAGCTGAAACGCTGGTTTGAGCACTTCAAACAACTTCTTCAAGTTTCGACGACTAACCAGCCATCAACATCTCGCCATGATCCGCCTAGGGTGCGGTGCATCACTCGCGTCAATTCCGAGGCCCCATCACTGCAGGAGATTGAAGCAGCTATCCGAAGCATGACATCCAACAAGGCTCCAGGGGTCGATCGCATATCAGCAAAGATGCTCAAAGCTGACCCCATGCTATCCGCACAAATGTTGCATCAACTATTCTGTAATATCTGGGACACCGCGACTTTTCCGGCCGACTGGATGCAGGGCATCTTAGTGAAGGTCCCAAAGAAGGGGGATCTGACTGTGTGCGACAATTGGCGAGGCATCATGTTACTGTGTATTGTTCTATGAAAACATGTTGTACATATAAGGCTAACCAGTTTTCACCAAATACAATCAGTTATAAATGTGTTATAAACTGGTAATTGAGACATGCAATATCCAATTATAACTTCAAGATAACAAGTGGTTGTCAGAAAAGTTGACTACTTCACAAACAACAATACAACGCGTCTAAAACAGGATGTTTTAAAAGCAGTTAATGTATAACTTATTTACCACTGGATTTTTTTTATTTTTCATTCAAGATGTTGCAAGTGTTACTTGAGTTATCATCTATAATAGAAATTTTCCTATCTGATGGTAGCATTAGTATGCGTGGGCGAGCCTCCAGTTACGCCCAATTGACGATCAAATGCATTGTTTACAAAAGCTGATTCGTCCCTTTGAAAAAGTTATCGAGTATTGCAGTTAATCAGGAAGTGTATCTTCATAACTTGGAACAGGTGGAAGCTTAATCGTTCCCAAAAAGTTTCCCTTCTTCCGGATGATCCGAGGAAGTTAATTTTCGCTTGCTTGGATTTTTTGCAACAGTTCACCCTTTCGCCGAATGAACCCACTGCTATGGCTCGGAAGGCAGTCAGTTTCCAGCTTCTGAAGTTTCCTGTCGGCAGTTTTCCGCAGTCCCAGTTTGACACTGATGCATGTTATTCGAATCATCATCGAAACGCGATTTCTGGAGAAGGTTGGTCTGTGTTTACTCAGATCGTGTCGCAAAAGCCATTGACAGTCGACTGTTACCAATTTTTACTAAATTCTGAGTTTTCCTATGGAATGGCTGTACATATGTGGTAAGTGGCGTAGCATAACTTTTAAGTTTTTAGAAGTAAAATTTCACCTGTTAAAGTGTGAGGAGTGAACCCAAACTTTCGATCGGTAGCTTGAATAAATATTGGTAGTAAAGTAAGAAAGTAAATTATGAAAAATGATATAGCTTTGGGTAAATATTTAGTATACAAAACTTGAAAATTGTACTAAGACATAAATAGTACAACGAAAGTTTCAATCAATAGGGTTAACTACCCCATTTTGGGCCTATTAAGCACAACCCGCACTTAGTCTTTCTTAATCTAGCGCAGTTTAGCACCAAACGGTTTTTATTATTCCTGATGGCTTCCAAATTTATTTACCTTTACGTATGTACCGTAAAATTTGATAAAGAGAAACCAATCGTTGAGATATTGTCAAAAGTATAACACTGCTTCTTGACGCCAAACTCGGCCTACGGATTCTAAACTCGGCCTAACGCATTGAAACGCCAATGAATTCACTTCGGCCTACCGGATGAAGATAAAAATTGATTCGGTCGGAGCGCTGCTTTTGTTTTTGGGAATAATGGGTGCAAACCTTTATATCACGCGTTCTCATTGACTTCGTTCCGTAGCTTATTAAATAAAGTATCGTACCAAACGCATAATTGACTTGTCCTGAAATCATGGATTTATGTGAAGTTTTCTGCTCGATAGGCCCAAAATGGGCGATTAGGCCGAAGTAGTTCTCTACCCGTCCTTTTAAATGACCTATAGAGAACGGAAAGTTGGGCATTAAATGACAGAGATAAGAACATAGAATGTTTTTTTTAGGTGACCCCAAACTCATGACCGGGAGTGCGAAAACATGATAAATTCTTACACGGACCACCATAACAGCCCTTCGGTCCTACTAGGTCGACATAAACTAAGCAATTCTGCAAATTTAATTTAAAATCACGATTGGCCGGGTCCCACAAAGAGCACCCCGGTAACTCTCACCAAACTACAGCAACATTCATGATCTCAAAAGCTTGTCTCCATCGGCAAATGGCTCGCATTTCAACACTTCATTCAAGTCGCCTTAGCTGATACATATTCTGATGATAGTGCCATTACCGACCGAATCAAAACCTCCCGCAAGATAAAGACTCCCAGCAAGCATGTAGGTACGTCTTCTTATTCGAAGCGAATGATAATGATGGTAATGACGACGCCGACGACGCCCCGACCAGGACGACAACGATGTGTGATACTAAGAAACAAAACCGAAGGCGGACTTCTTCGCACATATTGTACACAGGCAGAGGAGGGCGAATATGTGTACCACAGCAGCATCAGCCTGAATGATGTCTGACACATTCCTAGAAGCATCTCTCAAAATGACAGCCTTCGAACAAAAGTGCCCACCCTCCTCAGACTTGCACCAAGATAACCTCGTACACTCAGAGAGGCAGGTCTCTTCCAGGGAAATGAAAATGTATGTTTATGGCTTTTCTTAGCGGAATGGATTTTCATCGTCTTGCCTCGCTCTCGGAGCCCTATATCTATGTAGTGTGTAGTAGGATGCTCGTTAGACCCAAGCTCACAGCCAGCAGAAGAAGGTTATGATTATTATTTTGAATGTTTCGCTCATGTCGTCTGTCGGAAGCTTTTTATCCTCTCATCGTCGTCATCGTTGTTGAACGAGTGGCGAGTGAAGTGAATTCAGTGAACGTCCACCCGACTATGCAGCAGCTGGATCACGATGGATTCCTAGATGGATATGGAAGTGAAGATGTGTGTTGTATATTTATTAAGCTACTTTGAAGGATATGGTCCGAGATGGCCGTAAATAAAAGCTGCTAAGGAGAAGTAGAGTAGTAAATTACCGGGCTGAAAGTACCCCGGCAAGGCCGGATGAGACTCGGTAATGAACGTGTCTTGTCGGCTGAGATATGGGCGAGGGCTCTTTTGTGTTTGTTGTGAATGGAATGCTAATTTAAAGCATTTTTGTCCGATTGACATGCTGTGCTTGGCAAGATTTGCGAATCATTCCAATTCATAAAGGGTCCACAAAATTGTTAATGCAAAAATATTGGAATGGGCGTAGCCCAACTCAAACGAACATCGATAAGTAGCTTTTAATTGGCCACTTTTCTCATTTCGGTCCGCATCACAATCCATTGAACCCAATCAATCGTGTGATAGGTTGACACCCCCTCATTTCAGTCGGCGGCGTTCGTTGTCGTGACGAGACGTGATTGGAACGAATGAAAGGCCCTTTCAACACACTTTTCAAACCTGAAACGTATATGAAGGTGGTTACGCACACGGACCTTCGAAAGGAACGATTCAATTAGAGCCAGATTGGCTTGATCGTGCTGGGCCTTTTACGGGGCCCCAATAAAATCGACGGCCTTCAATAAAAAAAAAAATAATACGTAGATATGTTTCTAACTGAAACGCAAAACTTTTCCGGGCTTTGTGCCTTGATCAGCTGATGATAGAGTTGTCAGTCTCGTGACCTACTTGACGACAGGTTCGATTTCAGTGGATTTTGCAAAATTGGTAGCGCGTGAGAAAGCGATCATGTCACAGATATAGATGTGGGAATGTCAAATTTTCTGAACTCTGAACTCGAATCAGTGCAACTAACTTTGTTCCTGGTTTTGACGCTCTTTCACGAGCTTTCGGCTGATTTCTACATAAGCTACGATTAGACTAGGCAGTTTCTCTGTTCGAAATTTATTTATCGTCGTCAATCTGATGTAGACTGGGACCATAATGATTGCATTCTTTGTTTTTTAAATAATAATGAATAAACAAATACATAAAATAAAGTTAGCACTAATTACCTCAATAGAATACTATATTTTTACGTACTAAAATAACGAATTAAATTGAAGTGTTGTTTCAATTTGGTTCTGTCATTGTAAAGTAAATAGTTTTGTAGTGCTTGTTGTAAGTCGCCATCATTTGATTGAAGGGTTCAAATTTAGCATAATTAGTACGATTATGGTTTGTAAATAACATATTCCAATTGGGCAGTTGTCGATGTGGTACAGAAAAAAAACTAGATTTGATAAGAGTTCTACAGAATCAATACGATGTGAAACGAAATTCGCAAAACAAAAAATCCTTGTTTGGCAAGCGATCTACGGATATGGCAAAATGAGTGATAAGCACATCTGGGACCGTCACCGGACAAATCTACAAGTACGAATGCCTCCAAAAGCGACTTCTGCTCTTCACAGTTTTCGCCGGATTTGACATCTTGCCACTGTGTGTGTATATGCAATCTAACCCCCACTGGCCGGCAGTGTTATTATGGAAGAACTTTCTCAACAATGTCGCATTTATGGTCATTGTAGACAGATTTAGTCCGGGAGTTAGAATGTGATAGCTCTATTGCAGATCTAGCAACCCATTTCAGAATGTCTGGAGAGTCACGCCCATTCCGAGGTTACTTTCACTTACAATCAGCCCCGCATGTATGCATCACCGTTATCAAATGGATATTGGTATTACATACACGCTTCCAGGTTCGAAAATATTGTTTTCAATCCTGGCACGTATTTAGTTTATGTGTTGTTTTTTAGATTGTTAAATGTATTTGGACTGGTCTCACCATGTTAATTTGATCCTCCAATCCATGGATTCCGTAATTTTGATTGTCTCTAAGCTTTGCATCTCATTTCGTGATGCATATGTGTCGTAATACTTCCTTTAACGAACACAAATTTTCTTGCATTGCCATGGTTATCTGGGAGGTTCGTGTCTAGTGCTTTCGCCCAGTCTTGGGCGTATCCAGCGAGGCATCTTTCATAAATATTGCTCGCAATCTCCGACACCGGCAAAAGATCAGCAGCCGAGCGCTTTTCAAGCGGAAAACTTGCTGATTCACGGCGGGGTCGGCCACCGGATCACCACCAAAATTCACGACGGACACATTACCAACCCGTTCCCAGGATAATTCACCAACCGGACCGATCTCTCAATAGAACTACACGCCGAAAGTGTAGCATCCGAATTCGGAGAACTGGGCTCCCGGGAGGCAATGAAAATCGACACCGAACTATGGTGAACTGAAGCTGCATCGTATATTTTGGAGACAGGCAAAACACGATATATCACTAAATGAACACTTGAAACTAAATTTCAGCACACAAATTAACAAATTTAAAGCCAAAAAGTTTTTAATTTGCTTACGAAAAATACGCAGCAAAAGAAAAACACGTCAGCTTTCCAGCGCGGCCTACTGCGATCCGGATTTGATATCTTGCCACTATGCTCAAAATCAATAATGTTGTTTTTGTAACAAAAGAGGAGCTTCACCCAATCCAGAAATTTAGGGGCATCATGAAGGCAAAGCTTCGTTTAATCCGAAAAGTGATTGAAAATGATCTTGAGTTAAATCAACTGTCTAAACAAGACGGCAGATCAAAACATAACTATACAGTAATTCTTAATTTCCAGCAAGTTTGAAGAGAATCGGACTAGGAAAAATTTTGACGACCTATTTTGTGTGTCCATTTTTTTTTTTTTTCGAATACAGTCTATGGAATTTTTAGGAAAAAATTAAATTTAATAAAAGTGTTAATTCCAGAGATATGTTGAGAAAAATTATTTCAAAATCGTGGTAAACATCTTAAGGGATATCTGATTGAACCAGGATTCCAAGATAATTCAGTCAATGTCCTAAAGAATTATGAGATGAATTCCAACGAATTCTAAGTAATTCTTAGACAAAAATCATAAAGGACCCCATAAGGCACCACTGTGTGATAGTGAATTTTTAGCCAAAAATCCAACTGAATTTCAAAGGTATTCTGAGAATAATTTCAAAAGAAAGAGACTCCGGAAAATTTCTGAGAAAAGTTTTCAATTCTGGTCTTCAGATACCAGAATTCCTGAGGTGAGTTTTTCATAAAACTTTGAGAATATTTTCAAAGGAATTGCAATATAGTTCCATTATTTTCCATGTATTAGAAAAAAATCAAAACAGTTTCAAAGTTCTATCACCACAAGTATGTCGATAAAAAGCTTTACTGTAAAATGTAGCACAAAATTGTCTATTTTCAATTTGACTTAAACATTCAGAAAAATAATTTTAAGCGCTGAAGTCTACTTTGGTGCAAAATGCTCAGTATAATTCCTGATAATCTTAGTGCGATAAGTGTATATCTGAAGGTTTTATTTTATTTTTGATCAGTTGTAGGTGCGGATTTATTTTTGTTATCGGACGAGTTTGGGCCGAAGGGCCTCTGAATTCTATGAAATATTTTCCACAGGTAGAGTTTATGATAATATGAATGAAAACATATTTCAAAATATTAGGGATGCTTATTTTTCCGGAGAATTTTAGTCAAAGATATCGGAATTTTTCGGTAAGGATTCGGAGAGAATATTGTACAGGATTCTGAAAGAATTTCTTCAAGGATGCAGGAAAATTACTTCAAGAATTCTGACACAATTCCTTCGAAGATTCTGAGAAAATTGTATAGCAAATTCCGTCTGGATTCTAAGAGGAATTCTGCCATGTACTTTGATAGAATTCTGTCCAAGGTTCTAAGAGAATCCCATCTAGGAATGTGAGAGAATCCCATCTACAATTAAGAGAGAAACCCATTTGGATTTTGACAAAATCGCGAAAAGGGATTTGAGCATATTCTATCCTCCATTCGGGGAGGATTCCATCGTGAAATTTGAGAGAATTCCGCCTCGGATTCTGTTTTTGAGGACCACCCTAGCATTGCGATCATCAGATTATCCAACTGATCAGCCATATGATATATCAGTAGGAAGGTAGATTGTTCGACCGTGGCTATTGTTCTAGCTATCGATCGGTTGGTAGCAAATCAACAACATATCACTTTCGCTTTCCATATGGATGAGTCTCACGGGAGATGGTTCTTTTGAGAGCGAGAGATTCGGTCTACGACCCGTTTGTTGGTGAAACTCATCACGTCCATGATCATATAGTGGGGTTGGGAAAAGTAGTTTGTAAAAATTATTTGTAATTAGTTATAAGTGACACAAGGTCGAAAATAGTCCTGGGAGGCCAACAATAAATTTTAATTAGTGTTATATGTTAACGTGAATATATGTAGTGTTGTAGTGCGATTGTGTTTCTCCCAACGGAACTGGTATTTTTTGGGCCAAGAAGAGACCCAGGTAACACATCTTCATGCAATTATGTTGAGTAAACTTCTTTACAACCAAATCCAGTTATATAAAGGTTATATAAACTGTTTTAGAACATGTGTGATGCTTGGGGAAGATCTAGATCAGCCAAATGACTAATGTCTGCATGCTAGAAATTGAGGCTCGCCTATCCATTGCTGGCCCATATCCGTCGAAAACCAATCGACCAATCGAATTGGACACCATCGAAGTTTTTCCACCTAGTCTCAGGTAAACCTACAGATTCAGAGCAGGCCTAAGATTCATAGTGATTTTGTCTGGGAGATATTGTAACAAAACAGCCAAGAATTTTGAGTAATGTTCGTCTAGGATTCCGAAAAAATCACATCGTCATCATATCCCGTCTGGATTCTGAGAGAATTCTGCCATGTACTTTGGTTGAATTCAGACCATGAATCAGGATGTGAGAGAACTCCTTCTACAATTCAGAGAGAAACCCATTTGAATTCTGACAAAATCACGAGAAGGATGTTGAGAAAATTCTGTCCAGCATTCGGAGAGAATTTCATCGTGAATTTTGAGGGAATTTTTCTAGGATTTATAGAAATTCTAGCCTAATATTCTTTGAGATTTTGTCTGGGAGATATTGTAACAGTACAGCCAAGGATTTTGAGAGAGGGAACCTCACCTAAGATTCTGAGAGAATTCCGTCTAAGATTTTTAGGAAATTCCATCTGGGAGATTTTTAGAGTATTCCACCATTGGGAAGAACCCCGACGGGTATTCTGACTGAATCAATCGTGGATTTTGATAATCTCCGTCAAGGATTCTGAGAAAATTCAGTCTTGAATTCTAAAACAATAAAGGTAGAGATGCTAAGTGAACCTTGTTGGGAGTTTTTTTTTTGTTTATTCAAAAGCGAGATTATAATAACAATGGCTAGTTCTTCTCGTTTAGATGGAAAAGAGGGGCCTCCTTCGGAGTAATGAGATCGCTATTTTGGAGATTTTGAAACAATTCTTATTGAAATTTAAAAAGAATTACGTTTGGGATTCTGAATAAAAAAATCGACTAGAATTCTGCAAGAATCCCATCTAGGCCTTTGAAAGAATCGTGTCTGACAACATCTCAACTTCGATTCTGCGAGAATCCTATCAAGAATTGTGAGCTAGTTGCAGTGTTGGTTAAAATCAAGATCAGAAAATCAAAATCAGCAATCTTTCAAGATCAATATAACCTAAAATCATAGGCACCAATATCACAAGCTAGCATCACCATGAAAATAAACCAGCGTCAATATCAACCAAGATCAAAATCATCGAAAATCATTGGATTCCGAAATGGCGGCGGATGTTAATTTTCCACTACCCCTCATCGAGCCCATTCCATAGATACCCATATTCCATAGATTTAGATACATATTCCTTGTCCGTGGGCCGCCATATTGGATTTTGGTCCACCATCATGGATTCCAAAATGGCGACGGATGTCAATTTTCCACTTCCCCTCATCAAGCACATTCCGTAGATACCCATATCAACAATCAATACGAAACTAACGATTTTAAATTAGCTCACTACTTGACTAGCCTTGACTACTTGACCCCAAGCAAATCGATTACGTACCCCATTCTAGTCGAAATTCTAGTACTACACTATGTTTGTTTTGATTCGTTTTGAAAGTTTGACAGAAAAAAAATGAGGGGTTAGCGGATTTTCCTAGGTTTCGAGGGGTGAATCGATTAGCTTGGGACCGAAGATAGTACCAGAGCTGAGCCAACAAGTTGAGCACGTTTCTTCGGGACCTGCTAGTCTTAGAGTGCATATTCCCTGTCCGGAGCCGTCATATTGGATTTTGGTCCACCATCTTGAATTTCGAAATGGCGGCGGATGTCAATTTTCCACTTCCCCTCATCGAGCCCATTCCGTAGATACCCATATTGCATGGGTTTAAAAGAATATTTCCACCATATTGGATTTTGGTCTGCCATTTTGGATTCCAAAATCGCGGCGGATGTAAATTTTCCACTTCCCCTATTCGAGCCCATTCCGTAGATACCCATATTGCATAGTTTTAGATGCATATTCCCTGTCCGGGGGCCGTCATGTTGGATTTTGGTCCGCCATCTTGAATTCCAAAATGGCAACGGATTTCAATTTTCCACTTCTCCTCATCAAGCCCATTCCGTAGATACCCATTTTGCATGGGTTTAGAAGAATATTCCCTGTCCGGGAGGGCCGCTATATTGGATGTTGGTCCGCCATCTTGGATTCCAAAATCACGGCGGATGTCAATTTTCCACTTCCCCTCATCGAGTCCATTCCATAGATACCCATATTGCATAGGTTTAGATGCATATTCCCTGTCCGGGGGCCGCCATATTGGATTTTGGTCTGCCATTTTGGATTCCAAAATGATGGTGGATGTCGGTTTTTTACTTTGACTGTAATACCAAGCTATTGATTTTCCGTTTGGTTTTTTGTTACCTCAAAATCAGCTAAGGTTAAAATCAACTTTGATTTTCTGCTTTGTGATTTTGCTGATCTCAAGATCAGCTAAGATAAAATCAGCCGTGATTTTCTGTTTATGATTTTGCTGATCTCAAGATCAGCAGTGATTTTCGGCCGTTCTTCATTTTGGATTTTTTCGATTTTTTCCATCACTGGCTAGTCGTATCGAGATTTTTTTAAGATTCACGTTGGAAATTCTAACAGAAAGCTGTCGACGATTCAGAGTCCTGTCGATAATACTGAGAAAATAGGGGTTAGGATTCTAGGCAAATTCCTTATAGGATTTTTAAAAAACTCTGTTAAGAATTATAAAAGAATCCCGTATAGAAATCTGATTGAACCTCGTCAAGGATGCTGATAGAAATTTGTTTAGGATTCTGAGAAAATTGCATGTGAATACATTTTAGATTCCAAAAGAATATCGTCAGAGATTTTGAGAGAATCCCAAATTATTCTAAGAGAACAAAATCCCGTTTATAATTCTATCTGAAACCTGTCTAGGATTCTTGAAGATTTCCCTAGATTCTGAGAGAATCCTGTATAGAATTATGAGAGAATCCCATCAAGAATTATGCGATAATTCCATGAGAGGTAACATGTGAATCCTTAAAGCATTATGAGTACAATTCGTAGGTGATGTTGAGGAAATCTTGCATAGCACTCTTAGAGAAACTAAGTTAGGATTTTCAGGAAATCCTACCCGAATTCGCAGATAATGTCGTTGGTGATTCTGGGAGAACTTCGTCTATGATTCTGAAAATCCTGTCAGGAATTCAGAGAAAAATCCGTGGAGACTTTCAATTGAATCCATTGGAGATTCTGTAATTCATTGTAGTTCAGTTTGGAATTGTGCGAAAAATTCGTTATGAATCCTGAGAGAATCCTATCATGGACTAAGAAATATTCGCGTCTAGTCTTTTGAGAGAATGCTGTCTAGAATTCTGAGAGAAACCGTCTAGGCTTTTTCCCGCCTTGTGTTATTTCGAAAGAAATCCTGTCTATTATTCTGCGAGAATTGCATCTGGTATTTTAAAAATAAAAATCTCGTTTATAATTCTAAGAGAAGTCTGCCTAAAATTCTGATTGACTTGAAGGCCTTTCGAAAGAAGACATGTAGAATAAAAAAACATGGGGCTGTAGAGGGCTATGCATTAGATTCGACGTTTAATTTGAATTTCCTGGACCACTGTTTACTTCATATACCAAATTTTCTATTTGGTGCCGTGGAACACGGCTACCATTACCTGAATAACTACTTTTGAGGTGCCGTTCTCATGAAGCTGAATCCCTCCAATGTTGCATGTAAATCTCACAGGAAACTTGTGGGATCCGGATAAGAGCATCAAAATAAGGTTGGCCTTCATTTCAAGTTCTGCAACGAATGGTAATGACCGCTTTCCACCACATGATTTACAGGATGCAAACTCTTCCACTTGTCGATGTTCTGAGGGAAATCTAAGGAAATGGCTCATATCTTTTAAATAGCTAGGCTGAATGTGTATCAAGACAGAACTTTTCAGGCAATAACCGACAAAAACCAGAGGGACCATGACAACGCTTACACCAGCAACAGAACCTTTGAAACGAGTAGCCGTGAATTTTGAAGGAGGTTAGGTTACTTTATTTTCAGCCATTGGCTGGTTGTTGATCTCCAAGGGGGTCCTGAAAAGGAGGATGGGGCTCCAGAAGGGGATTCCTCTAATACAGAGTTGTTTAAAACAGAGTGTTGTATGCTGTCTAGTTTGCTGTCAGGAAGGGTCTGTTGGGGTCAGTAGTCCGGGTTTTGGTGCGGATGGTCGGTCCATGATGAATAGGAGGGTGCCACCGGTAGCAGGCTTCAGTGAGGAGTCCGAGCAGCGAGCACCGAAGTGGTAGCATCATTGCAGAGTGCTTCTTTTACACTGCCTGGAATCCCATAAAGCTCACTTGCTCCCTGGTATTGGGGGCAGTGTCATAGAAAATGTCCAACAGAGTGATGAATGTGGAATAGTAAGCAGGTCTTGTGGAAATCACCGTTTCCACTGAGGTTGTGGGAAAACCGAGTGTGGCCAGATCTTAGGCGAGAGAGGAAAATTTGGGACCGACGGTCTGCTGGATCCTCCCATTTGCCTGTGTCTCCTTTGATTTTCCTGATGAAGAGGTCGCGGGAATTATTACAGTCCCTATTCCTAGTTTCCCAAGTGTTGCTAAAAATCCACCTCAAGGCCAGGGACTTTACACGTGTATAAGCACATATGTCTACCGGATGAGGCGAGGCGATCAGCATCCACATTGCCCTGGATTCCGCAGTGTCCGGGTATCCAGGCGATAGTAGCGCCAGGTGGGGCACTCGAGACGATGGCCTGTATCCATGGGTGAATGGGGTATCGGGATCAATGTCGGCCAGTGTTGTGCTGAGTCGGTAAAAAGGACGATTGGTTTGTTTGACGGAGTGGAGATGGCAAATACAGCGGCGGCGGCCTCAGACGAGAACACTGGTAACGTAAGTGTTCAGTAGTAGGAATAATCACCTGAAGCCGTTATTACGATGTACATATGTTGTCATCGTAGTAACCGAAAAAAAAATCACCTCCAAAGTGTTTTTCAAACGAGCTCTCGAGGTCACGCAGAGTGGCTTAAAAAAAAGTCCTAATGATGATAGCCCTTCCATCACGTAGAATCAGAAGGGCTTAACTGCTTCAGTCGGTCAAAAAATCAATCACTTCTAATAGCAGTAGGCTACAGCCATGATCAATCACCAGGGATGATACTGTTCATGCCAGCAATATCCTCAATAACGAATGTCCTATTCAAATTGAAAGTTCCACAATGTTCCCTTTGGAATTAACTGTGACCTTGCCGACCTAGCGCCGCTAATTAAACAGTGTGTTTTAACGGCCGGTGATGATTAATATTTATGAATGAATGGTAATCATACCAGTAAACAACCATGTGGTGGTCCAAAAACACCATCCCATCAAGGCTTGTTTATTTGGTAATCCCGTCCGTGTGTGAGCAAATTTGTACATTTCAAACACCAATTCCAATTTGCGAAAGTCCAGTTCCTGCTAACGACGGCACCCGTAATTTGTAGTTAGTATTTAATTACATTTTCCGGGAATGCTTGCGGGTTTGCAAATGAAAATATTTTCCCAACTAGCAAACCAGATGAATGTTGCTCCCGCCTACAAAAAAAAGTGACTTGATGTATACCGTTAACAAGCTGAAAATTGCTCTAAACAATTTGCCTACCTGAAAGCAATTAAATTTTTTTTTGCTGCTGGATTCAAACCTCGTTGATTAAATTGCCTGCCATCCGCATTACCTTAATACTGTTGCATTCACATCGGATTAAGCTCCATTTGGTTGTTTTCCAATTGCAAATCAGCTACTAACCTGAAAATAGAGGCAAAACAAACAAAGGCGGATTACTAATTTTGTATTGCTACTTTAGCGTTTAGTTGCTAATTTTTACGCAATAGCAGCTTGCCACATTCCCCCCCGGGGCACGGAAAACAAAAACGGTGATTAAGCACCAAACGATTCCTCTCGCTATAATAGGTAATAAACTTATTAGCCACAATTTCGAACTATTGAAACCCATCCGGATCAAACGAAAACAAAAAGCTTTCAATCTGGAGAAAATCTCATCAACAACAGTAGGCAGTTTAGTAGGCGTTGCAGATTTCGTAACGCTTGTTTAGCCGCCTGATATTCCTATGGCCTCCTGTTGAGCGTTAATAATTACTGCCTAACGCCGATGGTTGCATGACTGATTGCCTGCTCGCCAAAGCAATAAACAAAAAATGACAGATTTTTTTTTTGGTTCTCTCAAATTCGCCATGGCGAAAAAGTGAGATATCATCTTTTTCCAACGATGTGAACAAAACAAAATAAATGGAAAGTGTAAACGTCGCTAATGGATGGCAGATTTTTTTTTTTTTTGTTCATCTACTTTTCCGTCGCTTGCCGATTACATGGTTCATGGTTTGTTTTGGTTGGTAAAAAGTTAGTAAAAACAATAACGGAAGTAGGTAGATAGTGTGAATTTTGCAGCGTTACATCGCACGCGACAGTTTGGTGGGTCTGACGATGACGAGAAGGTGTTAATTTGAAAAGCTGGTCTGCCCAACAGAAAGCAGATGGTTAGCTTTTGGCCGATTGAAACTTTCAGTTGAGTGATGTTGACTTTTTGTTGTTTACGGAAGGCATTTCAGTCAATCTGACATCTACTGGTGATAATTTTGTTGACAGATTACCATCTATTAGGAGATATATATGGTATGCAAATTTGATACACACATATTGCTAGATAATAACTGCAAAGAAGGTATATGAAGGCCGTCATGCCATGGTAATCGAATACGGGCATTCACCAAAAGGTTGAAGGTATACTTTCAATGCTAATTGATTAAACTTCCAGCAGTCGCATCGAAAAATAGTAAGGAAACAAAATTGAATATCCGTTGTGCTTTAGGCGAAACTCGAAGTTGGTTGGTAAATTTAGGTCGAATTTTGTGTAATGCTATAATGTATCTGGTGCATGTGAGTTACATTAAACGATGTGGTTAGTGTCATAAGATAAGATGAAAGGTACGGTGAATTTTGCAGTTCCTATAAAAGGACTTTGGACTTATCTTGTCAGGCAACTGGCAGTAGTCTCAACTTGCCGCTTGCTTGAGATTTTGTAGTTCTGCTGTTGGGTCAATTTGTGCCAGCTGGCTTAAAGTTATGTGAAAACCATCCATTGTATAAGCTTCAATATACCAGTACATAACATGAAATGTATTTATAAATGCAACAATTTGAAAACTAACTACGACAGGGTTTCGATTGTTGCCTGTTGCCGTGGGTATTGTGGATTTTCCAGGTACCCAGTTCAAGCTTCAGTTGGCTGCGGTGGTTCTCCTTTTCCTTCTACCACTCAATAGATAGTGCGAATAAGAGAGTATATGTGATGTTTTGCTGTGCCTGTTGTGGACATTACTGTTGTCTATTAATTTATTTGATAAAGCTCAATCGAATTAACTTTACAGAGCCGAGGATTCTTGGTCACTATACAATACATCTTAAAACTATGGTCAAAAGGTACAACACAATAAACACTTTATCTTCTGCTCCATCAGAACGGGAGCCGCTTCTTCCAGTGGTTTCATTGTATGGCAGTATTGCCAACGAGGGTCAGAGCGCTTCCATTGAAGCAATGGACGCAAAACGTGATCAGCACTCACACACTCATCACTAAACGGTTGCTTTCCAAAGTCGACGACGCATCGACCGACAGAACTGCTGATGAAGAACAATGAGGAGGACCACACAATGGCTGCTGCCGAGAAAACAGACGATCACGTGGCACACATCCTTTTCCCTAAACTTATTAAGGATGCCCTGTCTTGCCTAAAAAAATACAGGGTAGTTTTAGTTAATTTTAATAATTAGAATCATTACGGAGCATTGGATTTTATCAAATCATTCACAATTCTATTTGTCCAATACCCCAGCTGGGTGAGGAATAGAGGATGACACACACACTCACACACAGCAGATGCGTCAAAAATAGTTACCCGAGCTGTCACGTCGTAGACTGAGTAGGTAAACGCTCCCGTAGTTGCGGTACGTTAGAAGGTTGGAGTTCTTGGAGCCTAACGCTTCTATCGGATCACAACTATAGGAGCATTTACCCTACATGGTGAACAATTTTAGTTCAAGATGCAGATACTATAGAAGAATTTCATCCTAAAGCGTCTATGGGGTTGGCAGCAGAGCAGTTCCTCACATCAACGAACAAGTCTATTTTAATGTTACCTCTCTAAATTCCATTAAACTTCGCATAATTGTTCACCAGGGGTAATGAACGAAGTTTGTGTTGGAATTCGGCCAATTTAACTCATGCCTAATTTTGCAAAATGACACATTCGATATTTTTTCAATAAATAATAGCACGAAAATTGCTCATCTCGGTGTAGGAAACTGGATTGCCTTTTCATAATAACTTGGTTCGTTGCCCCAAGCGAATAATTATGCGAAGTTCCATGGAATTCTGAGATGTGCCAAAACGGTCGATTGCAGGTTGTTCACTCATCCAGTTGTCCAAGGGTCATTCTGAAGTGTGCAGAAATATATTTTGAAAAACCTTTCATTTCTAATATAGAATCACGAATAGCTTATGAAAAGGGTACATTTTCATAAGTTATTTGAATTGTGATGAAACTTAATTTGAAATATCTCGAAAACGGTTACATTTAGGCAGTTTATCCACTATAAGGACTTTGCTTTGAAATGATCTCAAGAGTCATATTCTTTCATCAAACTGTATTTTTTAAAGTAAATAATCACAGAATCAAAAATTCTCAAAAAGTTGCTCTTAGAAAAACTGTTTTATTAGAAGCTGCTCAACCCCAGAATTGCTTTAAAATTTCCGCTTTATCTTCAATTTTTTTTATATTAAAAATCATGTTCTTTAGTTATTTGGACTTAGAGGTTTATTTTTGAGTTATTTTTTAGCTCAACATTTTTTTTACAAAGCCTAATTAGTTGCCAACAACTTTACCTCAGTCAGTTTTTCAATACAACTCAAGGGGTTGGTCACTCTACACAGTGTGCCAAAATTAAACTTGGGCACACCTGGCCGCAGTCATTGGCGTTGTTTGGCACCCATGGTTACAATTTTAATGATCTTTAAAGTTACTGGCAATACTGAACTTTTTCTGCGCCTGCAGAGTGTGCATGTGTCAAAATTTGTGTTTGATGTTGCCACAATACAGTACAATTTTTAAAAACCAGATCCGTGAAACTCCATTAAGTCCCGCCAGTGATTCTCCAAAATCGAATTGAATTCCACAAAGTACAGTCAGCGTACATCCTATCCCAAGTAACATTGCAAGTTTTATCGCAATTTTAAAGCATGCTACAAGTCTAAATCATTGTCTGCAGAACCCTTATAAAACCCCAATTGCTACTTAGGATTGTCTGTCCGAAGAAGTAGGTACATGAAAAAAATCAGGGCAATCGCTTGCATAGAAACACCACTCAATCAATCTCAACATTACCAGCTCCAGCTCCGTTATTAAAGTCGTTACTCAGACTCCCGTTACCGGAGAAAAGTACGTCCTACGAGTGGTTCTGATCAACCTTGAGCCGGGAACTATGGATTCGGTCCGAGCGAGACCATTTGGACAGCTGTTCCGACCGATTAACTTCATTTTCGGACAGTCCGGTGCTGGTAACAACTGAGTCAAACGACACTAAACCAAGGGTGCTGAACTGGTGGATTCTGTGCTGGATGTTGTCCGTAACGAATCCGAGGGTTGCGATTGCCTGCACGGCTTTCAGCTTACGCACTCGCTTGGCGGTGAAACTGGCTCAGGTAAATTTTAAATCTTTTGTAACGTTGGCAGAATTCAGTAGAAAAAATACTTCCCTCGATACTGATCTCGAAGATTCGAGAAGATTACCCAGATCGCACCATGAACCCGTTCTCCGTCAATACATCGCACAAAGTCTCCCCCACCGTCGAAGAGCCATACATACGTTTGAAAATTTCGTCCACCTTCATCGCCGATTCAGGAAATTTTCAAACGCATCGTCGAATAATTTACGGCTATTTTCCGAAAAACAAAACCAAAGAATACTTTGACTGTTTGTACAATGCTTCCGCCCGCCAGATGGCACAGGAAATGTGCCCTCTTAATGTGAGTTAAGGTAATTAAGTTGAGGTAATCTTCCTTCCGAAAACACTTGTTCGGAATCTCCAGCAGTAAATCTACTTTCAGTGGCTTGCAATAAGATGTTCCCAAACGACTGGATCCAATATGGTGCACGATCCGTTGCTGAACGAATTTGAAGCTTTCCTTGGCGAGAACATGCGACCCGTCGGGAAATGCCAGCGGAAAATCAACTCCTTCATAATTCACATCCTTCAGAGATCATTCATTGTCCGCATCTTTAACCGTCCTCAAACTCTTCCGGAAATTGCCCAACCAACGCTCAGTATAATTTATCACCTTGAATTTCACCTTCACCTTGCTTAGCATCTCTTCCACCTGCAGCCGGAATAGATTCGAGTGGTAGAAATATTCCGTTTCCTTCAACCGATTGATTTCCTCAACCGTCAGCGGTTTGTACAGCTGCTTCATGGCTACGATCTTCCGTTGGTGTTCTTCGTCTGTCCGTCGCTTGGAATGGCTTTGCACTTAGTGCCTTTCGATTCCGAAGATCCGACAGTCGTGACTAGCACAAAGCGTCCACCACTTTCTTGACCGCTGTCGCTTTCCGGCTCCGGCCGCCCAAAATCGTCGCCGTCAATTGAGTTCTCAGGTTTCGAAAAACAAAACAAAATCAAGAGTTGTCAAAATACCGGGTTGCCAAACAATTCATTATTCTCAAGCAAACAAAAGTCAGTTCAATTACTTCTCGGCACTGCCATGCCAGCTGCGGCACACTGAGGTACGCTGAGAAAATAGTTGGCGCAAAACAAGTGTGTAGAGTGACTACCCCTTGATACAACCAACTGTTTTCGATCAAACATTTTTTCAAATAATGTGTGTAAGAGCTTTGAGTCAAAGTGGTCTTCTCACCTGCGGAAATATTTGGTCAAGCATTCCGAAAATATCTGCCCAGTTTTATCCAAATCAATGATGGTCGGGAACGATTTCAATGCTAAAACATTGTGGATAGAATCCCTGAAAAACCAAAATTTAGTTATTTTTCCGTAATTTGGCCGGAAATTGCTCAGCACCATCTCAGATTCTTATTAAACGTTGTGGGTCGAAATACATCGACTATTTAAACAACTCTGCATACTATTAATCCAAGAAAAAACAAGACTTCGTTTTGAAAAGGGCTGAAGTTCTTTCTTAATTTTTTTTTAAATTAAAATCAAATTATGAGACCTCCAAAAATGTGGTATATGAACAAAACATAGTGGCCTAAATTTTTAATAAAAAAATATCAAGGAATGATTTTAAAAAAATCAATGAGAACCCACATTTAAAACTATATTTAAAAGGTACAACACAATAAACACTTAATCTTCCGCTATCCAATAAGCCTCCACCAACAGAATGGGAACCACTTCCAGTGGATTCATTGTATGGAAGTATCGCCAACGGGGTGCACATAGCGCTTCCATTGCAGCAATGGACGCAAAACGTGGTCTTCACTCACGCATTCATCACGCAACGGTTGATTTCCAAAGACGACGACGCTTCGAAAGAACTGCTGGTGAAGAACAATGAGGAGGACCGTATAATGGTTGCTGTCGAGTAAATAGATTGCTCCTGTCGGCAGCCGAGTGAACACTGAAAATTATTTTAATAGTTGAGTTTTTATGCCGTATGGGGTTGGTTGCAGCTACCGAAAACGTGGGTAGATCACCTTTTCGTGGTAAATTACGGGGTGTAAGATCTACCATCGATTCCTAATTCCAACTACTTCAAACTAGGGGAACAGGATTTTTCAGTAATCAAAGGTATACACCTTAGTCTTTGATAATTTTTATGCCTTGTTGATGATGACAAGACTCAGTTTTATCTACTGAAGATGATCTTGAAAACCAAAATAGCCAACAAGGCCAAAATAGGCCAAGAAATTAGAAGCCAAAAAAAATCAGAGTTCGAAAAAAAACTCAACGTGATAAAGACAAAGAAGTAACAAATAAACAAAAAAAAAACGCTTAGAATGCAATTTTAAAGCCAAAACTACCTTAAATATAAAATTTTCAAAACCTAAAACAATTCGAAAAGGCAAGCACAAAACAAAAATTTAATCGTCAAATGCCAATTATGATACCAAAAAAATTAAAACCGCCAAATTATCATTTATTTTAACACAATTAAAAATGCAAAATTATTTGGAATGCTCTGTGAACGCCAAAAAAGCACAAACATGTCAAAACAGTTATTTCAACACCAAAGTGGTCATGAAATACGCATAAGAAGCACTCAAATTAAAAAGCTTTCAAAACGCTTAATATGCCTACAAAACGTAAAAAAAAACACATACATTTAAAAAGGTCCAGAATTAAACAAATAATCCATTTGGATGCCACAAACCTAATAATTGAGAAAATGATAATTAATACTCTAAAATCACCTTAAAACGCAATTTAAAGACTACAAAATGAAGCCAACACAAAGCAGGAAAGATGCATCTTGAGTCTGAAACTGAACGGTCATTTGATCGGTGGTGGTTACATAGAAGCTATTTCACTTGGGTAATATGTACTTTGGTAAAACTTTGATAATACTTTGAGGGCCATAAAAATATCGTATTTTCAAGTTCAACTCCAGTAAGGTAACATAAATTAAACAAAAATATTGTGTTGGTGTTTGTGGCAAAGCCGTTTGAAATTTCCTACCAAAAACATCACCGTATCGTTTCGGAGCAGTAGCAAAATTATGGTTAAGGTTGTTTGGATAAATGATCGATCTCTGTGGCGATATTGGACAAATAATATGAATATTGAATTTCTTTGTCCTTTGATGTGTCACAAGATGGGTTTTGATATGAAACTTTGACCATTTCCCGGGGGAATTTGCCATGGATGTTTGTTTTTCAGATTCTCCTGTAATTTGAGGTTCTTCTTGATGTGTTTGGATTTTTACTTGCCCAGGAAAAATCGGAATTTAGCTGGTATAAATTTGATCTTGGAAATCGATTCGGCTTCTTTTCAAATTATGATGTGGTGTTATGTGTTACATGGCAAGCTTATGCTAATGTCATAATCTTGCCACTTCTTACTGCCATTGTTACTGAACACGCTTTTGAAACCAGCATGATAATCGAATATCTATGCAACCTGTTAATTTTCCCATCGATACAGGAAAGGTTTTTTTTTTTTCAATTCTTTATTTAAGAGATTTTTAGCCTTAGGCTAGTTCATCTCTAGTCAGTTGTTAAGGTCTCAGAAGGAGAACCTCCTACGGAGTTGTTGGACATAGTAGGCTTAAAATGAGTTTCTCCTGACAATGCCTGGGGGGAACACCTTCATGAGGGCCAGAAGACTCATCCCATGTGATGCCCCTCCGGCTGCTGAGGCTGTAAGGTGACAGCTCTCCTGGCTCTTCACGAAGACGACAACAAGTTCAAAATGAATAACACAAAACTGAACGAGACGACACCGTGACGAGGTCCAAAGGCTCATCCCGTGCGGTGCCGTCCCGACAGTCAGAAGAAATTAAACATATAAACAAATGAACGAGTATACAAACGAATATAACAGCTATGGCTTTCCTAGATCTCATGGTATAGGTTAGCTTCCCTGAGGAAAACTAGCAGGGCGTCTGCAGCGGCTGAATCCTCTCCGAGTAGGTTCCGGATGCTGGAGGTGATCCCATAGGATTCCCTGAGGTCCTGGAATTCAGGACAGATGCAGAGGACGTGTTCAACGGTGGCCGGGAGATGGCAGATGGCACAGCTTTTGCGGAAGGGACCTCCGCCGCCGAAGTTATAGTAAAACCGACAGTGGCCAAATACAGGAAAGGGTTCAGAACCAAAATGTCTAATCTTTTTAAACTAGAACGTCAAAATCGAAAACATATTGGATTCAACGCAAACCTAGGTGGTTTGGCAGCAGTACTTTAACCCTGGTTCCCAAAACGTGACTGATAATTACCATTGTGGTCCCAGGCAGTTTTCCCTACCAATATTGATGATATTGATTTTGTTTTTGAGTTCTTATGGGTCTGAAAGCCAGATTGCGGGAAATACTTCTTTTAACATGTAGAAACGTATTAAACACTATGAGGGCGGCGCGTCAAAAATGATAATGATAAAAATCATTGGAGGCGGCGACGTGGTGTGGCGACGCAGAGGTCTACTTGAAAATGCTCATTTGAGAATAACCGCTTGTTATTTTCAAAACAATTTTCACTCAGTGAATTTTTTTCATTAATTTCATTTTTGAAAAATTAAGTCATCTTTCTCAATTGCGCTCGATGGTTGCAGGTATTTATAAAAACGATAGAAAAAGTAGAAGGGTCTGTGCCTAGGGGCACGAACGGAAGCTTGACGTAGGACCGCTAGTGGACGGAACAAATGTGAACATTTAGTTCTTTTAATTGATCAATTATCGTAACTCTTTCCGTTTTTTAATTTGTAAGCGTATCAAATTTGTAGTAAAGGGTGTCCACGATGAAATTGCCACACTATGAAATTGCTCTAACTTTTTAACCGTTGGGTAGAATTTAATGAAAATTTGGGTGGATTTAATTCATAGTGCATTATTTACATCCTGCAAGTTTTAAAGTCCTGTGATCAAAACTCGCGGAAATGGAGTCGAAAGAACAGCTCGTGCGTGATAAAATATTGCGCATTTATCACGAGAACAAGGATCTCTCGCATCATTCCATCGCTAAAACGATGGCAATCGCGAATTCCACGGTGTCGCGAGTGTTTAAGCGGTTCGAGGAACGGTTGACCACCGATCGGAAGCCCAGAAGTGAAGGAAAAAGTATTCCGTACCACCACCGTACACCAAAAATCACAACCGCGTAGTTGGGGCCTTCAACCGAAATCCGAACGCCTCCGTTAAGGATGTGGCTAAGAAGCTGCACCTAAGCCGAAGTTTTGTCCAGAAGGCCAAAACTAAGGCTGGGCTTCGAACGTTCAAGGTACAAAAGGCCCCTAATCGCGACGAGAAGCAGAACAAGTCCGCCAAAACCCGTGCCAGGAAGTTGTACCTCAACATGCTGACGAAAGTTGAATGCTGCATCATGGACGACGAAACATATGTGAAGGCCGACTTCAAACAGATCCCCGGCAACCTGTTTTTCACGGCCAAGGATAAGTTCAGCGTTCCGGAGCATGTCCGCACTCCGAAGATGTCCAAATTTGCGAAGAAATTCTTGGTTTGGCAAGCCATCTGCACGTGCGGGAAGCGGAGTACACCTTTCGTGACCCAGTACACGATGAACGGACAGGTGTACATAAAAGAGTGCCTCCAGAAGCGGCTGCTTCCTCTCCTGAAGGCCCACAACGTCCCAACAATCTTCTGGCCGGATTTGGCCTCATGCCACTACTCCAAGGACGTGCTGAAGTGGTATGCGGACAATAAGGTCAATTTCGTGCCGAAAATGTTCAACCCTCCCAACACTCCGGAGCTCCGCCCCATCGAGAAGTACTGGGCGATTATGAAGCAGCACCTTCTTAAACGACCTAAGGTAGTGAAGACAGTCGAGGAACTGAAGAAAGTATGGGTTTACATGCAAAAAACGGTTGATTCACAGGTTGTGCAGAATCTTATGGCCGGGGTTAAGGCCAAGGTGCGGGCATTTGCGTATGGACTGTAAATAAAATACGAGTAAAATGGTAAAATGAAGTTCAATAGTTATTTCTCAATCCCTGAAAATTTGATGGCAATCGGATGAAAACTCGAATTTTGCGAATCAATTTTGTGTGTGGCAATTTCATCGTGGACACCCTTTATTTATTTCAAAGAGAAAAGTGATGAAGAGAATCCAAGGGACTGTTAACTTGAGTATTTTAGATTCATCAACCCGACTATAAAAGATGCATTTTGATTTTTTTGTTTTGTGCATTTTAGTATTAAAGTGTATTCAATTCACCCCTCACAGGATTTCCTTCCGAATTATATGAATGGGGCGGGGCGGAAAGTATCGTTTGTGCAGAATATGTAAAAAAGGAGGGGCTTAGAGGGATTGAACTCGTGAGAGCTAATTTTCTCACTAATTTGATTTTATTGGGTTTCTGGGGACTGAATATACACCAAAGCGAATTATTCCCACTTCTCTCAAATTCTAGATGGATTTTTAACACTTCCTACCAGCGTGTTCTGGAAAATGGTCGGATGATAATTAATCTCAGCAATACATTCGGGCCTACAATTCCACACCTTATATAGAGACCAGGTTGAGCCTTGATAGCTAGCTGCTTGCGGGAACTGATGACCTTGACCAATGTCCAAATTATACTCTTTAACAAATTTTTGGTGGCCCTGAAAAGGACCGTTTTGTAGAGATGGTTGAGTAATTCTGAGTTGGGTGTTCAACACGGATGAGGCTGTCGAGCTGTATGTCGTTTGGAGCGAGGGTGACACGCTTGGCACAGATGACCGACCCGCAGCGACTCACGAAGAGCTACTGATTCCGATCCATAGCATAGCGGTGCAGCTTCTTCCTCCTTTGATGGTTGCTTATGTGGGCTCTGCAGCTCGCTGCTTGCAGGCATTCTTTCGTTGTTACTGGAGAACAATTTTCAACGCCACACTTCGAAAGCACTGCTACTGCTGCTACTGCTGCTACTAATTTCGACGACCAAACACCACCACACAGTGGTGTGGTCGTTGGGAGTGTGTGGTTCTGAGTATGGCGATGAGTGTGCAAAATATTACGCAATTCCATCCTCCCTATTCGCACGCGCCCGAGGATCGGAGGCGAATGTCACTTCGACTTGTTTCGTCTACTTACTACTCTCTGACGACTGTGCTGGGGAAGCAGCATATGTTTGTAGGTAATTGGTGGATTTGTTAGTTAATTCGACGCTTTTGGATAATGCTGGACCTTTACCAGTTTTTAAATAGTTTCTTGTTAAACATCAAAATTCAAAAGCATTGATATCGATGCGTAGCCATATTTCTGATCGATTGGTGATTAAATTATTGAAATTGGACCAGGGGCAGCTGAGTTATTAACGTTCAAAATCTTTCTTAATTTGTTACATGTTCCATTTTCGGTTTTCACAAAGTGTACCCCCATATAGAAATCAAAGACGTAGTCCTACGTCAAAAAATCAACCCTTTTCGGAACGAGGTCTAGTTTTATTTTCTAAGATTATTAGTATGTAGAGTAGCTCAAATAGTCGATGTCTTTAAACTCTCCAAGTTTAATTGGATTCCTATGAGAGGGTACTGCCAACCACTGGTAGAGTTGGCGTGAAATCCGTCTATACCAGATTGAAAATTCTTGTCTTCGACAAAGGTATTTAAATGGGCAAGCGTTCTAACTTAAGAAATAAACATATTTCACAAGCAAACATAAAAAAATGGGATGACATAATACTTCTTGGAAGAGTCGGCAAGAGCCTCTTAGCCCCCTTGAAGATCTCAAAACAGCGTATTCAAATGAATCCTGCCATCCAAAGCGTAAAAAACATGCTTCCGAAAGCAGATTGAACGACTCTTTCTCGAGCACTCTTCCACCATCCAGCAATGAAACAATGCAAAACGATTCCACAGCCAGATCCCGTCGAAGCCGGATCAAATATGACAGTGCAAATGTTTGTGTTGCAAATATTGAACGGCAGATCCATATTTGCCTGTCAGGAAGCACTCTTCCAGCATCGTTCACGAAAGTCCACTCTTACCATCGGCGGAAGAGCTATTGCAACACTCTTTTGCTTTAGGAAAAACTGAAAGCACAGCATCATTCTGATTGAAAGAAAAATACAACTTCCGAGAAACTAGTCAGCAGTCAGTCAAATTCAAGCGTGGGCTTCTCACTTCGAATGATTAACGATCACTCCTAAAAGCATTGCTCTTCGAAACCTACTCAGAATCTGGGCCTGCTTGGATCATTCTCCCATACTCAACATCAACAACGTGGTGACGGTACCGTCGACATTAAGGCAATTAACAATGCCAAGTACACACCTAGAGTAGGAGTTTCGAAATCTCCCGTGAATGATGAAAAATCATAACCTGCCAGATAATTTATTCCAATCTTGTGCCAACCGACACCGGCACCTAGACAACGGCTTGGGAAGTGTTTCAAGTTCAAGTGCGCGCATCAAATTCATCCAACACCTAGTGATGGATGAAAACACTCCTCAGTGAGAGCTGGTGGACTGCTGATGAGCTAAAATAAGCGATTGTTTCCGTAAATTATTCAACTCTCGTTGCCAACAGCCAGTGATGCAATGTTATTGCTGTAGGCCACCCCCCCCCCCCTCGATTGTATGCCGGTGCGACATTGTGTAATTTGGCTTGCAATTCAATTGCAGCTGGATGCCTTTTCAAAAATTCATCAGGTCAAATCCAATTAGAGAAAACGACCGTGATTGACCACCGTGGACTACATGGACGGACACGACAAACACGATAGAGCAATTGAGGAGGATATACCTTTAACAAAGTGACCGCAGAAGAATGCACCAATGCCGTAATTGAAGTATGCATTTTTAACGTCACCATCGCTCCATCAATCGAAGTCACGCAGGGCCAGCTGACATATGAAAGCACTTCGGTGTTTGAACTGATAGTGAGTGTGTACATTTGTAACAATTGACATAGGAAAAAAGGCGATTGTTTGAGCTTCAATTCAATTCAAGAAATGGGGAAAATCTGTGCTCGCTGTGTTTGCTTTCCCGGAATGATCGCTTTTTTTTTCTGTGCTGCTCGCTGCTGGACGGATGATGGATGGGTTCTTCTTTTGCTTTGTCGGTTATTGAATGGGGTACTTTTAAGAGCCTGACGTCAGTCTTTCAGCTTAGAAGCCACTCCATCTGTTCATTCGTGTATTTGTCTACATGGGATGGGTTTTTTTTGCTGTTATTCTTTTTATATTTAGGTCCATGCGACTTGAAATACGTGTTAGGGATAGAAATGGAAATATGTTTGAAAATCAGTTGTTTCATTATCACAATTTGAAATATTGCTAAATAACGTTCTTGTTTTAAAATGCTATTAATTGAATGATGCTGACGCCAATAACACTTAAACAACGGTAAAACAATGTAAAAATCAACAAAATAGCAATTGGCAGTTTACAAAAATTGACTCAAACATGCACTCGTGTATCAATTTCTTTTTTAAAGGGTTCAACCGCGAAATTTAACAAGAAAATATCGCTGAATGATGTCAAATTAGGCTCATTGTAAGGGGGTTGTTGAATTTAATTCAACGGGACGTTTCCAAAGTTATTATTCCCGCCCGGATACAAATGAATAAATAGAATCCAATTGTTGATATAGCGAGAATATAATTTTCCTAAGTAGTAGGTAGAATACATAATCTTCATTAGATTCCATTCGTATAATAGTTTTAGTTGTATGTTAGCGTTAAGGTATCATTTTGCTCTAGCTTGCATATTAGCTTAGGCAATGGTACGAACTTGTAAGTTTAATGTAATTTTAGGTTACTTACGTTTAGTTCCCTTTGTAAATGTCAACCTAAATCCAATCAATAGAGCAGCTGATAGTTTTAGCAGTAAGGCCTGGTAATCATATAAATAGTTTTAGCTAATAGTTTTTTTTTTTTTGTTTTTCCTCATATAAATTTATTGTCTTCATCTCTAGGAGCTTTAAGAGAAATTACTCTTACCGATTCTGGTAGCTACTTCAGTACATCGGGTGTAGCTCAGACGTAGTGATGACAAAGGTATAAGGTTAGCTGTAGGTCCTAAATGTAAATAGTTGATATCTTTTAGTTATAAGTTTGAACTTATATATAACTCCTTACCAATTTGATCGTAGTTACTTTACACTAGTTTAGGTTTATACACTAGCTTTAAGTAACATAAATACACCTATTAATTAAGATTAACACTCTGTTGAAATTAGCATGCTTCTTGGCATGAAACCATCGTGTTTACACCTTTTTCCTTTTGTTCTGCCGTTCTCTCAACTGTACTCACCAGACGTGACAATTACCTGTCACTTCGCTGTACTCGGAACCACCGCAGCAGCGCGCTACGCGTGATGCTGTCACCACCACAGTGTATGGGTTGAAGGTGTTCGCGCTGGCCTAATAGGGTGGGCCAACAGGGGTGAAAACCAAGTTCTACGGTTGCACCCCCACATCCCACGTCCATAAAATGGCTTAAACATTGTCTATTGTCCATGACACTAGATTCGAAATCCGCCAATTTAGTTCGAACACTTAGAATGACCTTATTTGCAGTCATACATCATTCCATTTTTCAAGATGGTCTGAAAACGCAAAAAATTTATGACGCAAATTTTTGATTACCAATGTAATTTTATTCCAAAAAGCAAGCAGTCTTCAAATGTCAATATATCATGTAGTTGAAAAGATATTTTTTTTTATGCGGTGGAAAAATGTATCATTTGAGGTGAAAACTGTGAGAACAACTTTTTTAAATGGAGTAAATTTACCTTTAAAAATACCTAAAAGTAATTCGAAAATATAATGAAACTCAGAAACGTTTGAACATTTCAACAAGATTGATTGAACATTATTATTAGCCACTTTACTGAATCCGTAACTCTTTGTTTTACTCTTTATTTGGCCATTGTAGAGAAATTTTTGTTTTGTTCTTAATTACGATGCTTGTTATAAAAATAGTTTTTCAATTCTAACTTTATTGATTTCCATTTCAGTAAAATGTAGTATACATAATTTTCCCTAAAACTCCTCTGAAGATAACATTTTAAACAAAAAAGTTTGAATAAAAAAAAACATTGTATAAGGACACCCTAACTTAAAGCAAAAAAATACCGCTAGTATGGTCAGATGAAGTGCTAGAAAAATTGTTTCTTTAGCAAAGTTTATTGAAATATTTTTTTCAAAAACTTTGATGAATAATGAAACCACCTATGATTTTATACAAAAAAGTAAAACTTTTGCTAATCATCATTTTCACGATATGAAGATCCATTTCAATATAAACAACTTCTCCCAAGACACTTACCGTTCAAAATCAATAGCAACAGAGTAAATATGTCTTTCCTCAGAGTTGGTTGGAAATGCTAACATGAAGCTTTAGTGTGATGATTTATTAGCTAGAGAATGATCTTTAGAAGAGGGTAGGTGGATAGTTCCGTTAGAGTACGGCAGTATGAAAATTGAATAGAAGTTGAAAATGAGCGAAGGGCCATTAATGCGACAGTTTCTAGAGATAGACGCACATTTTTGCCTAACCCGTACGATGTACGCGGGGACTTGAAGTATGTCTCTAAAAACTGTCGCATTAATGGCCCTTCGCTCATTTTCAACTTCTATTCAATTTTCATACTGCCGTACTCTAACGGAACTATCCACCTACCCTCTTCTAAAGATCATTCTCTAGCTAATAAATCATCACACTAAAGCTTCATGTTAGCATTTCCAACCAACTCTGAAAATCGTTAACTTCGCGTATGAAGTAACATAAAAACACTTTGAATGTCTTTCCTGCTAAATTGTCGTTTCAGACCACAGTGCACTGGCGCCCCCAGAAGCCTTAAGGAAAATATAAAATTATCTTTTTTATACAAACTGTAAGATGACGTTTGCAATTATTCGAAAGGGATACGACTGTAAGTACTTAAACATACACACATAGAAAAATTCATGTAAATTTATGTGCTCTGAGAGTGACACAAGCGTCAATTTTGACATAGATTTCAGTCATATCAGACGCGAAATACAGCTGATTCAGCAACTTTACAGTCTCGGAGCGCATAATTTTGCATGACATGTTTGTTTACGTCTCATCTTTTACGTCAAAGATGGATTCCATCACGTGTAAAATCAGTTATTTCTAAGTGTATGTTAATCAGCGGTAGAATTTCCTTTTGCCCGCAATTACGGCCTAAACACGGTTCCGGAATGTTTGACAGGTTCTGATAATATAGTTCGGATCCAGGCATGGGCCAATATTTGTCTGAGGTTTGCTGTATTGGAGTAGCGTTTGGCACAGCCAAACAGCCTTCAGCCAATTCTGTGTGCAGTTTAAGGTGTGGCATGGTGCACTGTCCTGCTGAAGGCCACATTCGGCTCCGGTCCATATTGCTCAGTAATCCACGAAGGACAAGTTTTCCCCCTGAAGTGTTTTTGACTTTCTCATGTGATTTATATCGTCACTATGTGGGAGTTTATTCCATATTTACACAGAAAGACAATTCTTATGATTTCTACTGGAAACTCTTTCCAAATTTCCTCTGAATTGTAGCTTAAGTGGAAGATGCTTTAAACTTCTCTGGAAATTTCGATCAACCTTTTCTGGATGTTCATCTCCCGCCAGAGTCGGCCAAATTCCTCTGGAAATTTCGATCAACTTTCTCCGGAAGATCTTTCCAACCTCTCAAATAAGTTTCCATCAGCATCCACTGCAATTTTCTCCTTGCTTATTGATAGTTCTACACAGCAAAAATTTCCCTGGAATAGTTTCAGGATCGTCGTCGTTTGTTTTCCAGGAAATCGAACAAGCTTTCATAAAATTGGGAAACCTGATTTTTGGTGAAATGTGTCGCACTAGTTTGTCAATATTGTGCGCACTTGAAATTGCAAGGTGTGTCCAGGGATCTCAGAAAGCCTAGTCAAAGGCGGTAAGTTCACGATTCCAGGTCCGGTCGATGAAATCTTTCGGATTGAAAATTTTCTCGACTTCCTTGGGCATCTTAGAGTATCATTGTGCTTGCCACACAATTTACAAGTTTATGCATTGGTTGGCATAGAAAGCTCCCAAAAATGTGGGAAGGCATCTGGAACACTAAATTAAGAGCCGGCAAAACGCTCACAAAATAAATTAAAATAGCCTAGAAAAGAACGAGAATAAAAAGAAGAAGTAGAAGAGCAGTTTTGGGATGGCTTTCTACCAGAGATTATAAGAAAATGAGACAAAAAATTTCGGATTTGTTTAGTGTATCATAAATAAACCTCTCTTTTCTCGAAGAAAAAATCTCATTGTAGGGCCATGCGCTATTCTCACTCATGCATCATTTAACTCAGATAACGATAGTATCGTTAAATATATCTGCGATTTAAAACTATTTCAATAGTAATAGTAATGAATGTTTACAACTTGGATGAACTATGCACCAACATGAGTTTACCTTCTTTTGCCGGAAAAAAAAGATGTACATATATTGAAGAATGAACAAGTTCAGGGCTGTGGAGTCCGAAATAGACCGACTCTGACTCCTCTGATTTGAAAAGAACCGTGCAATGTTGTTTGGATTATTTTTATAATTTATGAAAAAAAATCAGGAAAATTTTTAAAACTAGGAAATAACGACTTCGGTACTTATAAGTAATACACAATGAATGCTCGGATTTGGTCTTGTACGATAGTTTTCATTTATTTCTAACAAATTCATTAATAAAACTTAAAATTACGTTACGTTTGGATAACAAAATTGAAAAAAATATCGGTACACGGGTAGACATTCGTTTAGCCGAATTATAAAATTTCACCATGAAAATGACTTTTAATAAAGAGTTTCGAAGAAAATCGATAGTTAATACTTAGTATGGCCGCCATCGTTACGAATCACTTCAAAAATACGGTTTGGCATCGAATCAGACAGCTTTTGCAGTGTTCCCATGTCAATTTTGGCCCAACAATCTTGAACTGCTGTTTTAAGACTGGAAATGCTGTCAAACTGACGTCCGTTTGCGTAAACCATTCCAGCCAAGATTCCCCATAGGTTTTCTGTGGGATTATAATCAGGACTGAAAGCTGACCAGTCCAGCAGTGGAATGTTTTTTCATCAAACCAAGCCTTGGACTGTTTGGAGACGTGGATATTTAGATGCATTGTCCTGCTGAAAAACGAGGTCCTCATTTGCGTCGTTTGCAATATGACCGATCAAAACGTCATCCAGTAGCTCCAGGTACATTTCGGAATTCATCCGGGTTGAGATGAAACAAATCGGAAGCTTTGCATGGTAGGAAAAGCCAGCCCATACCATAAAACTTCCACCACCAAAGTTTCGCTTCAATCTAACGACGCTGATTTGATTCAAATCGTGCCAGTAGCAACTATAACAATCAGGCCCGTCTAAATTAAACTTTTTGTCGTCAGAAAACACAACACTACGCCATTCCGTCTTCCACTCCATGTACTTCCGGGCGAACTTCAGCCGATTCTGCTTATGAGTGAGATTGAGCTTCGGTTTTCCTTATAGTTTCTTCCAGTTGATGTTTGGCGATTAATTCAGAATCCGCGCAATTTGTTGGGAAGTAGCCGGAACATCGAGCTTTTGCTTTATTTGGGAACAGGACAGTCGATTCTGTGTTGCTTCATGCCTGATTTGACCTTTCATCCTTAACGATACTTTGGTGCGCCCTTTGGTGGCACGTTTAATGCCATATTTCGAACCCATTTTGAGGAAATTCCTTACTGTTTTCTGAGATCAACCAATTTTTCGGGCGATTGAGACATTCGAGTGGCCCTCTTCCTTGAAAAATCTTATAATCCGCCGTTCTTCCTCCGTCAGTCGGGCACCCTTCGCCAATCCTGAAACTTTTACATTGTCATTAATCAATAAAAATTAAACACCGCATTATTGACGCAGCTTGTTGATTTTAAATTGTTTTATCGAAATGCTTTAAAACACACTTGAAAACCGTGAGATATTTGCCAAAAACAAAACTTTTTCGCACCTCGGCTTAACGAATGTCTATGGTGAAAACGCTGTTTGAATGTTTACATCCGCCGCCACCGGTTTGGTGAGTGTGTGCGTGCGACTCGTTCCTCTCTCATCAAAGTGATGCAGATACACTACCACTACGACAAATCACATCCCGAATAAAAACATGTTTTAAATATAATTTTTGAATATTTTCAAAATTTTTAGCTCTCGGCTAAACGAATGTCTATCACTGTATAAACACTCTAAGACTTCACTTACACCATAACCATAAAAAGTAAAGTAGTGCCGAAGCCGACATTTCCCCTATTCGAAAACTTGAAGATTGATCTTTTGAAAATATTTATTCAAATACTAATTGCATGGAAATATATCTAAATAAATTGAAATAATCAAATTGTATAGGAATCTTCCAAAGGTCCATTACATATTTCGGTCACAACTTCAGTCCTCAATTAGTGCTAATCTCATATGGTACGTGCATTCGTTAATGCTGGTTCCTATTGTCCGGTCCCTATTAACCGTACTATGGGAATCTTGACATTATTTTGTAAAAAAAACTGCTCGTTAACATTTTTCAGAATTCAGTAGTAATATATTAGCGATTTAGTAATAAAATTAGCGATTTCAAAAAAATTAGGCAATTCCTTATACAAACTTTCACAAGTTCAAACGATATTGTAATTTTAAATAAACTGATCTCAATAATTAACTTAATCAGTCACCACTTTTAACTAAATGGGCTAAAATCTTTTGACGTGGAAAATTCACAACTTCGAATGATACAGGCGAAATTTCTACAACCGTTGCGGATCGTTAACGACATGTACAGTGTTACTAGATCTGAGTTATCCACATCCCTCAGGGGTCAAGGAAAACAACCCGCGATACCCCTTAAGAGATGTCTTGGTGAGCCTAGATCTCGACTATTAATTCTTATGGTTTTAAAACTGCTGTCGACAGAAGCAGACCACTCTCAATGTGGTCCTCCTCATTCTTCTTCATCATCAGTTCTTTCAGTCGATGCGTCGTCGACTTTGGAATACAACCGTTCCGTGATGAATGTGTGAGTGCTGACCACGGTTTGCGTCCATTTTTGCAATGGAAGCGCTCTACTCCCCGTTGGTAAATCTGCCATACAATGAAACCACTGGAAGCGGCTCCCGTTCTGGTGGAGGAGACTTATTGGATAGTGGAAGATAAAATGTTTATTGTGTTGTTCCTTTTGACTATAGTTTTAAGATGTATTGTAAAAGGAACAAGAATTGATTGATTTATCTTTATTCAGGAGGTTTTCAGCCTGAGGCTGGTTGTGAACAAGAATCATCGCCTCTTAATTCGGTTGAGCCTTATCAAATTAACTAATAAACAAACAAAAAACGGATGGATCTGAGGATTTAGTAGTCAGAGTAATCTTATGTTCTCCCAAGTTGTTAGCTCCCCATCGGTGTCCGCCTCTTTGTCCGCCATTTTCATCAGTATGTCACTTAGTTCGAGATCAAGAGCACATTGCTCCCCAAACCTTGTGTTCTCAATCCCTACCCTACCATCTATTTGTTACAATTTGTTATCCCTACCAACGACTCAGTCATAATTAATTGGCCGCCGTTTTACTAACGTTGGTTTAAGTAGTTTTGTAATCTAAACAATGTATATCGGCTCGCAAAGCTGCGGCAAATGAGCCTGGAAAAATAATCGCAGCAAAATTCATAACATTTGTACTGGCTACACCTTTTTGCGAAATTGGTCATAACTTTCAAATTATGCATACACGTATGGTTATTTACTCATCTTCCAATGCTCTTGCATGATTGCAAGATAATTTATCAACAACCTCGAACGAAACTGATTACATTTTTTTTAACAATTTAAATGAAAATGGGTACATCATTTGTGAGCAGCAATCAGAATCCCCATATAAATCCATCGTGTTTTATTCTCAAAGAAATTGATCGCAACTGCGATTGAGAATATAATATTTGGTTGTATCAAAATTGCTCACCTGGTTTTTTTGAAAAGCTAAACTTTTAAAATAATTTGGAATAATTTAATACAAAACTAGATTCAATTGTAAAATAAATTGACAACTTCAAATGTAATTGATTACAATTTATCACAGCTTCTACGACCATGAATAAATTTTAAACTTTATTGATCTCACTGACCAATTTAAAATAAACAGACATTTGAACAAACATGGTTACTATTTTTTAAACATAATATTTAAAATTGTTTTTTGTTTTTCCAAATAAAACATAATTGGTCGCAACTGTTATCGATTTTTATTATTTCCAAACCCAACTTGAAAATTAAAAACAAAACTGTAAACAAACCCAGCTTGCAAAGAATACAGGATTTCAATTAAAGCTGAGGGGCGATCCATTTGTTATATCACGCTAAATTCAAGAAAAATTAACCCCACCTCCCCCCTTTCGTCACGTTTTTCCTATACCTAATGCATTGCTTGTCACAAAATCATAAGCCCCCTCTCCTCCTTATAGGGTGACATAAGCGAAGTTGGGTCATCTTTTTTCTCAGTGTGCCGATTGTGCCGGTCATAGAGCAAGCTGCGATTGATTGTTAAATATCCATCCCGGCAATCCGTTATTTCTGACACTTTGAATGTTTTGGTTTGAAATCGGAATGAGGATGACGCGGGAAGTGGTCGTTGCCCAAAGTTTTGGTATTCTGTCTTCATAGGATAATAAAAGTCCTGTGTTTAAGGGTTTTATAATGCTCTCAAAGGCAGACCACACACTTAAAAAAAATCTTGTAAATGTAGGTGCTCTAAGAGTGACATATACAAGCGTCAATTTTGACATACATTTGAGTCATAACAGACGCGAAATATGGCTCAATGAAACGTACGTCGAGCAACGAATTTTTCAGTCTCAGAGCACTTAATATTACCTGACATGTTTGTTTCCGTCTCATCTTTTATGTCAAAGATGGATTCCGTCACGTGTAAAATTAGTTATTGTGTGTGGCAGGATAATTTCTCAAAATGGGATTATACCATCTGCTGTCTGTGTATGGCCGTACGACTGCACCCATTGATTTAACACACGGCGGCCGGATTCGCTCCTCAAGTCACAGCCATAAAATAATATCTAAGTTACACACCTGTGTATAATTCTTATGGGCGGGGTTGCATCGCACTTATTAGCGGCGCGTTTCGACCGTCACCAAATGAGCATTTAACATCAGCGTGACAATATTTCTAAGTGTGCAGAAACCTAGCGTTTCGTCAAGTGAAAAGCAACGGTCTATCAGTGGCTGGAAAGAGTTGGAACCAGTGGGGAACATTTTTTGAAACCTACTATAGAGGATGATGAATAGATTTCTGTAGTTTATTTTGTGTGAGTTGGAGCATTATTTGAACTAAAGGTACTAATGGGGTTTTTTTTTTCTTGAACTACCTTACACTCTAGAACCTATATTTCGTATTTCGATCTATTAGTGAACTGCTCGCTTGAGTTCCTCTGGTATATTCAATTAGAGGATGTTCCTGAATATACAGTCAAACAGTACATAATGTTGTGAACAACTTCAAAGACAGTTGTCCAGCAGTTCTCCCATTTTATTTACAACAATGCAATGCCTAAGAGATTGTGCCGAATGTGTGCGGATGAATATGCCCAAGCTGTGCTCATTTTAGCACAATGTGCTGAGTGACTTACCCCTTGAATATTACTTACCTGAAAATAACGAAACGCACTCGATCGATTAATGCAATGCAGTCAGTCGACGCTTATATTTTGCCTCAGTAGAGTTGAAGTTGATGAGGATGTAGACTTCATTGAACCTAGCCGAAATTAAGCGGACAGGATGAATGAAGGCCGTCTAAGGAGTTCCGGGGCTAAGGCATCAAAAAGTTTCGTTGGCGAAGTAATTGTTTAGGAAGGTTAAGTTTACCTTGTATCTCCGGTGCGTCAGATTCTCCTGTGATAATTTTAGCAACAAATACTGCTTGTGCATCATTCTATTATCTGTTCAAGCGTCTGCAGTCCCTTTGCATCGATCTCCATATCGTGTTAAGTCCAACGGACTTCCCCACGGAAGGCGTCGTTGGGCATATCTCACCAATTTTCTTTGCATTGCTTCGATCCTACCAGTTCAGGTTGACTGGTACAAGCACTATACTACTGAGTTGGACTCCAAAATCGATCGCACTAGAGTGCAGTACAGAGACCGGAGGCAGAGAGAATCGGTAAATTCGCAGAATATTTTGAACACGGGTGCACCAATCAGCAAAACTATTCAGTTGTAGAGCATAGAAGTCCTCGATACCATCAGCATAAAACACACGGCAGCCAGATGGTCGTGCGAAGTAAAGCTCGTTGATGAAGAGTGAGAATAATGCCGCGGATACACTTGTATGACCTACTATGGTCATGATCATTATTTGTATAATAATTAAGAGCACTATGTAACCCGCCAGCCTGTCGAGCTTTCCGTTCACAACGTGAGTGGTTTAAGCGCCATTCCCAAAGGGAGACCACCCAGCAGATTTCAGGTTTGCCCGGCTTGAGACCTTTCTGAGGATTGGGTCGATGTTTCCCGAATACGAGGAGAATGCTGACTGGCTGCGGGAAAGATTCGCCAGAGAAGATTTCCCGCGAAGTCCCTAAAATTTACAGGTGCACAAGAACAACAATTTTTCCAGAACAGAAGTCACGTGTGCGGGGTTTTCATCACGGGCCTAACCAGAACGATCTATCGTACCAACTGTTGAGATTCGAGAGACGCCAGAGATCAGAATCGGGCTGATCATCCCAGTAAACTACCAAAGCGAACGGAACGACATGGAAACCCCCGAAAACGTTAAAACCTGAGAGCTTTTCCTAGTACGCTATCATAAGAAAACCATGTAATTGGGTGTTCAACGGTATTTATTTAGAGGAACATCACAATTGTTGCCCTTTACCTAAGCTCATCTCGACACCAAAGTTCCACTCGAATAAAACAAGCTTTTCCGATCGGTACATTCGTTTGTGTATTGTTTGCCTAGGCCTTTATCATGTGTATTGTTTGCCTAGGCCTAGGACATGTATCTGCTTGCCTAGGCCTTTATCTTCCCTTCCCTTTCCTCTCCTCTTTCCTATCCATTAGTGTGCACTACCAATGCTATTTCCCAGACGTGTGTTCAGCGTATGACTACCTATAGGGATTGACTACCTAGGGTTTATGTCGCTACAGCTTGATGAGGAGACGGCGGTGCGCGGTACCGAAGCTGCGTACGCACTACTTCGGCCCAGAAACTATCGCGGATGCGATCATACGATGCTGACGCGGGAACGCGGCACGTGCGTTCGTTCGTCCGTACCCACGACCACGTGTTGCGTTGGTTGTTCGGTGTTCCGACAGAAACCGATGACGGTTTCGTTTGGCCTGCCTGTCCAGGTCGCGTAGATTAACGACCTCTTCCGACCACGTGTGCCTCGGGGATACTCCGAAGTCGACAGGTGGGGTCAAAAGCGGTTTCTCTCGAAAGGTGGTATGTCGGCAAATGGCTTTCGCTGCCATGAACCTATGGGGATAACACACGCGCACGCTAGTAAGTCGACCTATTTTGTAGTCTAGGAATTACTACCTTTACCTCATGAACTTCCGGATCCACACACTTTGCCGCCCACTGCACTGCACTAGCTAGAGTTTGCCTAACTTGTCTCTAAAGGAAAGGGAAATGTTTTAACAATCCTACTAGGGATTCTCATGTCGTTAACTACCTGTTTAAACACACCACGACACGATAAGAAAACTGACCACTCTTGCCTCTTCTACAAGTCGATTCGAATTGAACGATTCAAGCTAGGACATTCCTCAGTTAGCCGCTAGTACATAACTTTTCCCCGGAACCGTGGAATTGAACGAAGTCCAATTTCACGAACGCCAAAATTTTCGCAATTGTGCACCTGATTGTTAGGACTTCGCAGTATCTCTTTCCAACGAGCTGTTCAAGCATCCAGACAATTTCTCTCCGAAACTAAGGAGGAGGGCGCAAAGCCGAACGGAAAAAAGGTCAACGCATTTTAAATGGAAATTTAGCGGGTCGATGTCCGCTTCTCGACGTGGTCGCGTCGGTACGCTCAACAGGCAGTTACATTTTATTTTGCGCTTGCATCTGAACGCAGGGAACTCATTTTGTATGACAAGTGTAACTCAACATGAGTGGGTATTCTTTGGCGGTGAACACATTTATGAATTTAATTGAAAAAACGAAACTTCATGCAATTTGATTAAATGAGTATATTGTATAAATATGAATTCTGAACTAACTAAATAAATAACTAAATAAATAACTATCTATATGGAAAGCGTACTTGTTACAACTATACAACAACTATACATAAACTATACATGTGTGACCATGGATGTGCTCATAATTTATTATACATATAATGTTCATGCTCATAGTTTGTCCAAGTGTACACACTTAAATTTTTTCGTCGAGCAGTTCTGCAATTTATTTTGCTGAGATTCAATAAACCAATTGCCGATACTCAGCTAACAAATAACTATTTGCTGAAATATCAGCTAACAAACAGATATTTTGCATAGATATAAGCAAAAGTAAATGCCGAGGTAATCGGCTATTGGAGATTTTACCGAGCTAGATTAAATGTGTATCCGCGGCATAACAAAGGACCCAGGTTGCTACGTTGTGGTACGCGAGATAAGACTGTAAATTGTTCCGAAGATTCAAATCCGATATTAACGATGAGGTTACGATCCGTAAGGTATGATCCAAACCAGCTAACAAGATCCGCAGAGACACCAATTCTTCCTACACGTCTCAGTAATATTCCGTGGTCAACTCTATCGAAAGTTAATTTCAAATCAGTGTATGCGGTGTCAATCTGAACACCAGCATCAATATTGCGTATTCAAAACGAATCAAACTGGGCAAGATTTGTAGATGTTGATCTTTTGGTGTACAAACCGTGCTGATCCGAAGAAATGTAATTCTTGCAGCAATCGAAAAGTACATCATTTATTATGATTTCGAAAACCTTTGAACAAGCACACAACGAAGTTATTTCACTGTAAGTCTCGATGTTCGGTCGATACCCTTTTTCAAACACGGGGAAAATGACTGACGTTTTTCAGCTTGTGGCAAAACTACGCTTCCGTAATGATATGTTGAAAACTGTCATGTCGTGTCATGTCACAGAGTATTTCAATTTGTTTATTACTGAGTCCACCTGATGCGACTTGATCGCATAGCTTCTCCAAAAGTGAGTGGCAAACAAATTTTACATTTCCGAAGCGGAATGGGGCGACTTCATTGCCCTGACACATCTCAACGGGTAACCCATTCTCCTTCCGTTTAGAGTTGACATGCTTCCAAAAATGTCTTGGATGTCTGCGTAGATGTTTCTGAGTTCGTTTGCAGTAGCGTTTGTACAGATAACGGTTATACGTGCGATAATTTTTACTAGCACGTGCGAAATGTTGCTTGGTAAAAGGACGACGAAACTGGCAGTAGGTTGGGAGTGCTTTGCTGCCGTTCTACGCATAACTGTCCCATGTTCTATGCAATCCTTATGCACCGTGGGACTCTTATGCGTATAACGGCAGTTTGGATCTTAGACGTTTGAGTCGTCGTAAATGTGTATTTCCCCAAGGTGGTTTCGAAGACTCTTCAACACACTGGTGAAGTATTCTACAGCAATGTCAATATTTTCAGCGGATTCAAGGATGTGACCGTCAGTGTGACGAAGCGCTTCAAGTAATCCTTCAAAATCAGCGCGGTGAAAGTTAAGTCCAGGTTCGTCCGCATTCGACCGGTGTGGATTCTTTATTAACAGATTTTGGCCGTGCAAATGAGTGTTTTCTGTTACAATTTCCATGAAATTTTTAAGTGAAAAGGATGAGAAACTTCTAAGGAGAAAGTTTGAAGAAACTCCCAGTGAAATTTTGAAGATCATCTAAAGGAAATCGAGGGAATGCTCCAGGAGAGGTCAGAAGAAATCTCCGGGGAGTCCTGGATATTAGAAGATAATACTTATCAAAGAAGTAGGAAGAAACTTCCGAGGATGTGAAAAAAACTTCTGATGTAGTTAATAACGGTTGAATAGAAACTTTCAATGACAGTTCTAAGAAGCTTGCTGAAGCTGTTGGATGAACCTCCTAGCAGAAGTCTAAAGAAGCTACCGTGGAAGCCAGAAGGACTTCTGGAAGAAGCTTCCAATGAAATCAAATCTGAAAGAACTCAGTAGTATCTTTTGGGTTAAATCAAATTTTTCGTAGTGTACGGTAGTGGTAAAAAAATTCAGAAGAAGTCGGCAAAAAACAAAAGTAGCTCAGAAAAAAAAAATCTGATGAAAGTAAACATTTAAAGTTAAGTGTTTTATTTTCTTGCATTATGGCTCATTCTACAGAAGCTAAAAAATAAATATTCTGATGATGCTAATGGATCCGGTAAAATCGATAACACTCATTTAAGCTAATTGGGCCCAAGCACTGAAAAAATAATTGGAAGCCACGCAGGATATTTCAGAGAAAGTCGATTTCTTGAACTGGGTTAAATATTTAATTGTATTGAAGTTTAACAAGATCTTGAAAACATTCTCTCTGTGGAGCAGTTTATTCAAAACTTATCCACTTGCCTACAGTCTCGAACCCATGCCATTGACGTAAGATTTTCAGTGGCAGACAGTTCTAATCAATTCCAGCCATGTTCCATCCATTGACTCTATCTCTCATCCAAGCCATATCCAGAGTCTTCTTAGTCGCCGCCATCCGTTGGCTGTCATATGCATAATATATGAAGAAGGCAACTGTCGCTTCTGTTTTGGAATTCGTAAACTCAAAATCCCCAAGCGAACATGCATGCAGTAGCAGACAGTAGTTGCCAGAAACTTTGACTTAAACTTGTGTGTGGTCTATGCGGTGGCCGCCACTTGGGACAGATCTGATTAGATTAGTTCTTCCGTTGCCGCCACCGCACCGCTCAGTGTAGCACGATGAGCCTCAAATCGCAAATCCATTTACTGATTGGCGAAAGTTTTCACTTCGTCTTCGGCTCAAGGTTGCCCTTTGAAGTTATTCAACATTTGGAATAAGAAAGTTCGATGCTTGGTTGGGCTACGGTTGTGGTTTACCTCTCTTTCTCTCCGCAGATCATTCGGACAGGTGGGTCGAAACCGCAATTGACTTCTGATGTCTATTAGCGCGATGAAAGTGTTAGATCTAGGTCGAGGTTTTGAGATGTTTAGTATTGATTGTGCAACCTTAATTTGTTTTTAAGAAAGCAAACCCACAAAGCGGCTTTTGATCAAATTTGAAAGTTCTAAGCTAATTGGTTACCAGAGAATCATTTGACATGTGACATTTGCGCTCGGTGTAGTCAGAATCGATCCTAAATCATACAACATGAACCTTTAACCAACTGCTTGATCGATGGTGCGGCACTTTAAGCGCAGTTTCCCCATCGATTTTTATGAGCCGCGAAGAACGCTGAGAGTTAGTAAAACGAACAGACTAACTGCGCTGCTAGCAAAATGTCAGGCCCTCCTAGGCTAGCTTTCCCCTTGACTCGCCCGTGAACGACCAAGAAACAATAAGTAAAGGGGCAGACTAATTTGCACGAGCCAACTTTACGACCGTTCGTATGAGCAATCGCTTTCAAATCCGAATAGGAAGGACTCGAACTCGTTGATCCGTTAATATTTTTTCCCTTAAATGACAAGAGCACAAATGAACCGCCTGCACGCTGTATTAATAACCGCTAGTTGATTTTAAACAACCTAACAATGAGTCACCGCGCGAAAATTCCTACCAGGGTAACTGTTAATCACCGGTTTTAATTCTGCACGGCGGCTACCTAATTATGACACCTAAAATTTAACAAAAAATCAGGCAAACATTAAGGTTGTGATTTATGAAGACACCCCTCGGCTTTGAGCGAATAATCGCCAAGATGATTTACATTTTTTTACGTAAGACTCGCTATCTTTCGGTTCCAATGACGTTTCTCTTTGCATTCTTTGCCAACTGCAGTTCTATGAGTATAGGTAGCGATCGTCGTCAGCGTCGTCGTCGTCGTGGATCGGTTGGGGTGTGCAATAATGCCGGCGGCAACGTCGTTTAGCACACGCATTTGTAAATATTTGCGTGATGCGAATCGAGGCGATGTATTTTTTTTTTTCGGTTTGTCTGCCACCATTAATCGTACGATTATGAGCTTTTTGTGCAAATGTTACGCTTGATTCGGCACGGTTGGAAGTGTTTGAATTTTGCTAGACATGGATAGATGTAGTAGTCTATTTCTTAAGTGTTTTGCATTGAATGGGGGTGGCTTTTAGTGTGGCATATATTTAATGATAAACAGTGCAAATTTTCCGCTCCGGGTATCAGATTTAGAGAGCAATGTTTTACGAATCCACACCCAATCCTATCGAACACTTTTGCAATTTTGGAATGTCAGTTTGTAAAATGATTTCTATTTATGCCCACTAATCTGACAAAATAATGACCGGATCATAGGATATTGGCTCGAAAGTCTGACTGTCAAATCCACACTAAAGGGTGATACGGTCAAAATTTGGTCAATATCAACTTGACGTATTTCTTTCAATTTTGCATTTAAAAAACCTGAACACCCCTCATTTTGAAGGTGTGTGTGTGTAGAATGTTGCTCCTATTTTGATTTTGGAATTCACTCTTCAGTTGTCAAAATGCCGTCCAAGCAAGAAGAGCAGCGTATCAAAATTTTGCTCGCGCATCGCGAAAATCCGAGCTACTCGCACGCAAAGTTGGCAAAATCGCTAAAAGTTGCCAAATCAACCGTTACAAATGTAATTAAAGTGTTTGGGGAACGTTTTTCGACAGCCAGGAAGTCTGGATCGGGGGGAAATCGAAAACCGGAAGCCGCTGAGACGACAAAGAGAGTTGCCGGTAGTTTCAAGCGAAACCCTAACCTCTCTCTCCGAGATGCCGCAAATAAGCTGGGTGTATCGTCTACAACCGTGCATCGAGCCAAAAAACGAGCCGGACTATCGACTTACAAGAAGGTAGTGACTCCAAATCGCGATGATAAACAAAATACGACGGCCAAAGCGTGATCCCGGAGGCTGTACACGACGATGCTGACGAAGTTTGACTGCGTGGTAATGGACGACGAAACCTACGTCAAAGCCGACTACAAGCAGCTTCCGGGACAGGAGTTGTATACGGCAAGCACATGAAACTGTCAAAGTTCGCAAAGAAATATCTGGTTTGGCAAGCCATCTGTACCTGTGGCTTGAAAAGCAGCATTTTCATAGCTTCCGGGACTGTCAACCAAGAAATTTGCGTGAAAGAGTGTTTGAATAAACGTCTGCTGTCTTTCCTGAAGAAACACGGTTGTTCCGTACTGTTTTGGCCGGATTTGGCATCTTGCCATTACGGTAAAAAGGCCATGGAGTGGTACGCCGCCAACAACGTGCAGGTGGTTCCCAAGGACAAGAACCCTCCCAACACGTCAGAGCTCCGCCCAATTGAGAAATACTGGGCTATTGTCAAGCGGAACCTAAAGAAGACCAAAAAAACTGCTAAGGGCGAGCAGCAGTTCAAGGCAAACTGGCTTTCTGCGGCGAAGAAGGTGGACAAGGTGGCTGTACAAAATCTGATGGCAGGGGTCAAGCGTAAGGCCCGGCAATTCGGATTTGGAAAAGCGGAAGCCTAACTGAATATTTTTCCTGAATTTTATACTAATTGAACTTGAAAAAGAAATTTAATTTGATTTTTTAAATAAACGATTTCACCGATTTACACGCGTTTTCCCTTGACCAAATTTTGACCGTATCACCCTTTAAAATCAAATCAAAAAAGACTGGTACTCACAGCAGAACAGAAAGAAGTTTTGACTCGAACAAAATTTTGCGAAATTTCTGTGAAAACTTTCAAACGAAAACACGTTGAAATAAGTTTAGGGGCTGGTCTTAAGCCACTAGGGTAGTTGATTCTGGTTGGACCTATCCAAAAACTGATGTTGGTTGGACCTATTTATTCAATCGCTAGCTTAGATAATCTTCGCCATTTTTTTATTTTATTTTTATTTTTAAAGATCGCTTTACTATTATAAAAAAAACTCTTTTTCTCCAATTTTCCTGTATATTTTTTTTTTTTTAAATTTCAAAACAATTTAGCTTCAACGTGTTTTGAAACAGTTCACTTTTCACGCATTAGCTCATCATCATGCCTTCCTTTCAAATATACAAAAAAAAAGAATATTTTTTACTTGTTTTAAACAACACGTTAGTATGCCATTTATTCATTGGTTTTACTTAAATGTTTGAACAATTGACGAAATTCGAATAGATAAATATGATCATGGTTGGACCTACGCATGATGATGGTTGGACCTATGTGTTTCCTAAGACGGCTACTAGGTGCGCTTCGGTTTGTTTACATCCTTTATGCACAGCTGATTTGAAATTCGATTCCGCATTGGCCGAGTGTTCAATTTCTTCGATTGAAAAAATGGCTAAATAAAAGAGTTAACCGGCCGAAAATCTTCGAAAAGCTGTTCTTTTAGCGAGAAATACATCACTTACCACATACCAGGCACAGACAAAGTACAATATTTCGAAAACGACACTTTACGCAAAAATTAAGGGAAGCTACGGCAAGAAATATGGAAGTGAAATAGTGTTGAGTGTTCATTTGGAGAACCAGCTAAGGGATTGGGTTTGTATGTGCGATGCTTCTGGCAGTTCCAAGACGACCAAAGAGATCTTGGAAGCTGCTAAGGACCTTACGACACTAGATGGGCGTCAATTTAAAGGAGGGATTCCAACGTCAGGTTGGCTGAAAAGGTAAGCATTAAAAATCTTCAAAATTGCATGCTACAATATGCAATTTATTTTTTACTTGCAGTGTTATTCCATTATCTAATTTTGTACTTTCAAGTCTGAGATAAGATTGAAATCGCATTAAATTGTTCCTTTGTTATAAAATGTCTCTTCCGGTATAGCTTTATGGACCGGCATCCAACAATCTGAAAACGTACTCCTGAGGCACTGGCACATTCTGAAGATACCAACAACAACAACTGCTCATAAGCAACATCGCCCAAGAAAAGGTCTGAAAGTATTTTATGGTATCAATGTCCGATTGGAAATAATCCCTGAAATCGAGAACTGAGAATTAGAAGAACTGAAAATTGCAGACGATCTCAAGAAGGATGAAAATGCTAAGCTAGAACGGAACAAAAAATTGAGCGAAATGAAAGAAAAATTGTTTGCTGAGACCAAAGCCCTAAAATCCACACGAAACAAGGCTTCTTAATTTATGAAATTAAATTAATGTTGACTTTTATGTATTTTTGAAAACATTTTGCATATTTTTGATGTTGTGTACGGAGATACAGTTAATATTGTTAGTCTGAACAATAAAGTTTTTTAATATACTTCAATACATCCTAATATGCGAATTAAAGTAATTGTGAAAAATTTACAATTAATTTTTTGGTTTGTTTACATGTTGGTTGGTTCCGATTTTTCATTTGGCGTGGAAAAGATTAAAATCTAGAACTACACTATACAAGGTACGCAACTCAAAAATCCGGATTGATTCGTGATTTTTTTTCTTTATTATAGAGATTTTTAGCCATAGGCTAGTTCATCTCTTAATTCGTGATTTGGTTGTACAAGCTTTTCTAAACAAACACGTCCATTTCGTATTTCTTGCGAATAAAAGCACAATCTTGAGAACTATCAACACAATCAGAAACACTCAACCGGGAAATGTCATATTCTATTACAGATTTGCATGAAGAGTATACTAAATTTGCAATGTTTCGCGACCTGAACAGATTCTGTAATGTAGTCGCAGAAACGTTTTAAAAATAGTTTTGTAAATTTATGTTAGGTTATTATTCGAAGAAAGTATATTGTCCCAAATGCATTGTGCCTAGAAAAACATATCGTGAAGGTTTAAAACAAAAATTTACATTGAGCATGAGCATGAGCATGATTGACCGCTCACGGTTGCTACTCTGTTATTGCCAGATCATTTGTAATTACACAGGAAACCAATAGACGATGCTTGGGTCTTATCCTCAATGTGTAAAGACTGATGATCTCAAACTAGGCAATACCAGCGCCGGCCGCGCCCGAACACAGGTCAAGAAAGAAATGGGTAGGAATGTGTTGACGTCACACTCGATGGAATCCGAGAACACCTCTGCCCTTCCACGAGGAATCACTGGGATATTGGGTAAGAGGGTTGGGATTGCAGCAGATTACGTTTTGGTAAACGATAAGCTGAATTGATGTCCTATCGATCATATCACGTAAAGGAGCTTATGATTGAACCCATGATATCCTGCTCAGTAAGCAAAAACGTTTGCCACTAGGCAAACGAGCTCCTTTTATTACCACACGCCAATGATCGATTTGCGATTAACGAATCTTGAGTCTACTCAGTAAGCAAAAATGGTCGCTCTAAGGCCACCAAGCCACTCATATCACATCATACAAGCTACGATCGCGTTGTTATTGCAACCATTCAAATCCGGCACCTACGGTGACGTTGCTAACGATGTTAAGTTTCACAAAACACACGATAATCAAGCAATGTTACTATAAGCCTCTTTAATATGGACCTGGGATTTATTCAAACTCAAACACGACGGTGGTGCCCTTTACACAAGAATAAGCCGATGATCCTTTAAACCTGGATTTGGTCCTTACGAAGGCAGGGAAAAGAATCCATAAAACTTTCACATTTTGTTTTTTTTAGCTACCGTGCCCCTTGCTTCACAAAGTAAACTACGACTGACGGGATGATTTTACCAGCGTACAAATATTTCACAACTTGTAAGCTACCTCGCCTGAACTTTAATGCGTTTTAAAACGACTGTTTTCTCCTTCATATTTCTCTGGACCGCCCTGATTATGCGTCAAACTACCGAATCAAAACCACCAAACCACATAATCAAACACGACCCGCCGTGACTACCGTCAGTCTTCATACACCGCCCTCATGATCGTGTTAAGGACACACCTAACAACACATCAAAAACTAATCGGTCAAGTGCCAAGCTTGCATGTTCGATCGCGACATTTATTTTCTTAACTTGCTTAACATGAGCATTAACTTAACATGCTTCAACATGGGATAAAAATTATAATGAATTATTAATTGGTACCTAATCGTAAAAACCAAGAAACATGATTCACGCGATCGAGGCCATCCCTCTGGCAGCGGAAAACGATGAAAATAAAACATGATTACTCCCCGGAAGGAACGCATCTGAACCAGCGTTACCGGCATTCCGCATGCCACTACCACTATCTGATAAGGGTAATTTTCCTCTACCCGATAGAGGCGGCAGCACACGTGAGCGAGCCACCAGCCACACCAAACCGACCATCAAACGTGCCTGCCACAAAAGCAAGACACGTCCCCTCGAAAACGCAATCGAGAAATGTACAAGAACGATCTTCAACTGGAACGTACTCACCAAATCAATACACCCGGCATTCCCGATGCTTCCACGCATATTGGTCTCTAGTAATGTTTAAACAATTCCTCCTCCAGCGATTCCAACCACACAATAACTAAAAAGGGAAAATGGATGTAATATCAGCCTAAATGCCCCTAATTTGAGCCCATACATAAATTCAGCAATCGACTAAATTATCAAAAGCGACCATAATATCTATTAGTACCGTCCCCATGACGCTTTTATCTAGATAAAATTGATACATAGCAAATTTTTAGCGATGGGCCCAATCTTAGATCCATAGGCCAACATTAGAGCCATTTCCCCTATCACTTTTCTTTTTCGAATTACTCTGTGCACAAAAGCAATGCACATCGTAAAAACCTAATGGGGCGTTTATATCTGTGCGGATTTGCTAGCGCTAGTGTACTAGCCAACTAGCACGAATTTCAGTTGCTCCCGAAATGTCATGCTGGTAGACGCTGACGCCCTGTTTACATTATGCTGGTGAGCTTATTTGCTAGCAGCTGGAGTGCTAGTGAAAAAGCATAAGTGTAAACACTGCATAACAATAGATCAGCGCGGTCGAGTCACACTGGCAACAAAGGGAAGCGAGAGCACACCAGGCACGTAAGCAACAGGGGAGAAAACACCAGCACAAACCATTCCAAATCAAGTTATCGCGCCCGGGACACAAAACTATTCAAATGCGAGCACCAAAAAAACTACACTGCAGTCCGAGCTCAAAAAATAAAAAATAAAATAAAAGCACGCAGCGGAGCAAAAACAAACAACCGTTCTCGAACAAATCTCAAAGCGAACTCTCTCTCTCTCTCGTGAAGGTTTAATTCAAAAATATAGACGCTAACTTGAAAGTACTCATTAATGAGTAAAAAAATACCCATTTTGAAGAAAAGTGGCTTAACTCATTAATGATTAAACAATTTTACCCATTAATGAGTATCTGTTACCCATTAATGATTAACAATTACTCATTAATGGGTAACAGATACTCATTAATGGGTAAAAAATTTACTCATTTAATGAGTTAAGCCACTTTTCTTCAAAATGGGTCTTTTTCAACCATTAATGGGTACTTTCAAGTTAGCGTGTACATTCTGGAAAAACTTTGCTTGCACGCTGCAATCCATCAACTGCCATTACCAAACAACTAAAACAAACTGAGATACAGAAAAAAAAAACGATTGCTACGACTGCCATGACAAACTCGCTCTGTCACATTGCACAGTGGTCCAGAATGCAGATTTAGGTGGAATGATATGCTTTGAGGCTGAAATTGAAACTTTAGACTAAAAGTCTCTTCTACAAAGTTCTTCTTTATAGTTAGGTCCTCATTTTTATGACAATGAATTCTAGGGTGGTTCTTATTATAATTCAAATAAAAAATCTAACTTTTTTGTTTGAATAAATTAAGGTACCGTTCCGATTCAAATTTCGTACGATTCAAATTTCGGACACTTTCATTTTTAATTAAATATTACATCCAGTTAGAAACAAAGTAATAATGTTAGATGATCGTGGAGGGCAGTAGTCAAAAAAATTTAAAATTTACAAGACATGTGGATCATATTCGACCGAGATAATCAACTTTTAAAAGTGTCCGAAATTCGAGTTTAAGTGTCCGAAATTTGAATCGGCACGGTATATATTTTTGAGCAAAGTTATAGCTGAGCTAATTTTAAGGAACTTTTTTGAAAAAGACTTTTATTTTCTCTTAAATTGTCCGATTTAGAGCTATTTTCTTGAATTGAGTTAGGGTGGCCCTAAAAAATCAGTTATTTTGCTTTAGTTTTCTTATTCCGAATTTCTCAGCAAAGGTGTCTTGAAATAACTTTTAGATCTTTAAAAGGCGCAAATTTTTGCTGCAGAAAACTATCTCTCGCCGATCAAGAATTATTGACGTTTTTATACTAAAAACATGCACTTTTCAAATGTTAATTTCTCTGGTTGGGGCAAACAAACAAAAAGTTTTCTAACGGCATTTGAAAGGGCGTATGATATTCTGAATAATATGAAAAAAGAACGTACGTTATTTTCTAAACTCGCATAAAATTTCAAATAAAAAAGTTAGTGCTAAAAAATTGAGAAATTCGAAATAAGAAAACTAGAGCAAAATAACTAATTTTTTAGGGCCACCCTAACTAGATTCACGAAAATAACTCTAAATCGGACAATTTAAGAGAAACATAAAAGTTGTTTTCAACAAAGTTGCTTGAAATTAGCTCATCTATAACTTTGCCGAAGAATGTGTACCTTAATTTTTTTTTTCCTTTGGCTTGTTTTCCGTCGATCTTCTTTTCCGTGCTGAGCACCAATGCTACTGACGCCAGAGAGGCAGCTCCCACACCTGGATCCTACCCATCGACCCATCAACTCATGAACCTGGGACCAACGGCTTTACTACCCTCGTGATCAGAGATGTTATGCCTCAGAACATCCCGGCGGCGCCGACTGGGATTGAACCCAGGCCTGCTGGGGTGAGAGGTAATCACGCTTACCACTACACCACCGGCGCCGTTATACCTTAATTTATTCAAACAAAAAAAAAATTAGATTTTTGATTTGAATGATAACAAGAACCACCCTAGAATTCATTGTCATAAAAATGAGGGCCTAACTATAAGGAAAAACTTTGTAGAAGAGACTTTTAGTCTAAAGTTTCAATTTCAGGCTCAAAACATATCATTCCACCTAAATCTGCATTCTAAACCACTGTGCATTGCTCTATCAGAATGGTAGAAGGATAATGATAATGCCTGCTTTGTTGCAATAAACACGGATGAGAACATAGCTTGATTTGAACATAACGAAAAATTCTCATTAGCACACGTGTATCATCTTCGGCTTTACTTCGCGAAGCAGCTTGCGAACAATTTGCTCGTTTCCTTCTACCGCCCGAGTTAGCTGTGTCGCACGGGCTTCTTGTCATGGAAAAGAAGGAAGAAGGTTATATCATTATTGCTTTCCACTTCTGACAAAGCGTTATCATTCGGTTCGTTGATCGCTTTGTCATTTTGTCATTTGGAGATATTTTTGTTTCCTTGGCCATTACATTTGTTGTATGAAACACCTACATAGGAGGTAATAAATCCAACCTTACATTGTATGCAAGAATTTTTTTTTGCGTGTAGAGTAAGGATGATTGCCGCAACATCCTTTGAGGAACATGGAAGTCCACATCGCCATTTAAAAGTTTCGCTACAAATAAGGCAACAACATTATTCTTCTGTGTTCTGTGTTCTGCGCAAAGCCAACCTCAAAAATCATTTCTGAACACGTTCTATTAGGATATTCCACACTAGCTCATATGGACACCAGACGACAGATGCATTCTCAAGTATGGGCCGAACTAAAGAACAATAAAGTGCCTTCAAGCAGTGAGGGTCTTTGAAATCTCGTGCAATCTTCGAAATAAATCCCAGTTGACAATTTGCCGTAGAGATGATCGAGAAATAGTGAAGATTGAAGGTCAACTTTGGGTCCAAAAGAACACCAAGATCAGTCATACGTTCTACTCTGCGAAGCGTTACATTTCCAATGCAGTAGTCGTAAAGGTTTGAACTCTTAGAGCGGTGAAACGTCATCACTGCAAACTTTGGAACGCTGATGATGAGTTGAAGAATAACGTAACCAAAAGTGGACCCAGGTTACTTCCCTGTGGTACTCCAGAGGTGCTGGTAAACGTAGAAGAGACACAAGATCCTTGTCGTACTCGAAGAGTTCGTCCAGTCATGTAGACCTCCATGGCGGTGATGCATTGATTGGTGAAATCCAAAAGGTTAGTAGCTACCGATCTACCAGGAATAATTTCATGCTGGTCAGTTGAAATGTGGTTCTTCGAACGATTCAGGACAAATTCGCTCAAGAAGATCTCAAACGATAAATCAGCGAATGATCTTTTTGTTTACATAAGAGCAGTTCTAACCAAGATTGCGAATCAAAAATTAGATTTTCGGAGAGATTTTTTGATTTTTCTTTGATTTGTATGAAACATTGCGTAATTGCACATTTTTGCTAAAATTCGGCAAATTCTTTTACAATTTATAAAATGGTGTCCTTTAAATGTTTTATAAAAATTGTAGCGCGAAGACGGCATTCCTGATCGTAAGGACATCTGAGACGAAATTGTAAAATAATCTCTTTCTGAACAAAAACACACGTTATTCTTTTTTTTTTTATTTCAGTAAATATTATTATTATTATTATTAAGCTTTATTAAGGAGGCTTTCAGCCTTGGGCTGGTTCGCCTCCAACATATTTCAGTAAATATAAATCACAATTCCAACAAACCAAAAATCTCAAAATGCCCAGCCCCGATTTTTGAAAATATTTTATTAATAAAAATTCTTATTTTTGACAGTTTTCAAGTGTTTATGGTTTTGAACATTCCGGAAGATTACATTTTTAAACATTTTTATTTAATTTTAACTAAAAATTACTAAAGCATTTTTATTATATTTGTCCAATCAAAAAGTCATTTTTCTCTACGTCATTTCAATCAAAAATGCCGATTTCGGGCTACAAATTTATGAAAAAGGTCATGGTCACCAGTTTGAAATTTTTTCAAGATCCAAAATGGCCGAATGATAGCCCATAACTAACAAATATCCAAAATTTCATGCAAATCGGAGAAAGTTTAGGTTTTCCTATTCGTCATTTGGCGTGAAACTGCTCAAAGGCATATACACTAGGGTGGGTCAAGTTTGTCAATACACTGCTCTTCCGATGTATTTTGTATGGAAAATTGATGGGAAACGAAACGATCATATTAATTTGCTAGCCAAAAAAATCATCTATTGCCCAAATTTCACAGAATCTCGGAAATAGATTGGGTATATTATGCAGAACAACTTTGTCGAAGACGTAAAGGCGTTTATAAAGTGGACCCACACTAATGTACGCCCTAATCACGCATCAGTCCAAAAAAAAGGGAGCTTGAACGGAGACGAAGCTGATGATTCTAGTCAGCCGGCATCAAATCAATCACGTCAATAGAATCACAGCAGATCACACCTTTCGAAAGGTTTGAGGTCAAATCGGCTAGTTATTCGCCAAATCCAACTGCCTCAAGTTCAACCAGCTGTCTGCCGTGTGATTGTAAGACGAACTCATGTGTGGTGTGAGGTGCTCAATGGATGTCAAAACATGTTCCGTTCGCCGATTGGACTATCCCCCTTTTCCAGTAACCTAATTGGAGTGGCAGAGACCCCGCGATGTGCGTCACGACGAAACACACTTCAGACAGCAATGACGAGGGGTTACCCAAATCACGAGATGCTGTGCCTTGAGCTTGAGGCTTGCAGGATAAAAAAAAAAAGACAAACCATCCAGAGCAACTTGGATAAATTAGCATTAAACAGTTGCTGCTATGCATCTCCGCTCCGCCGCCGGCCGACCGAAAGACGGCGGACACAAATCGTGTAAAATATTTCATTTTAGGTTTTTTGTTGTCGTTGGCCGTCCCATGGTGCTTCTTATGTAGAGCACGAGCACTCACCGCGCGCGGGGGTGATAGCTGCTCTACTGAAAGGTACCAATTACCGTGAGGTTTGCTGCTCACTGATGATCGTAAATTAAATTAATTTGCTCCGAATCAAATTGCGGTCCACGGAGACGTACGTTCGGAGGGGTCCATTCTCGAGCGAGAGGAGATCTTTTAAGACGTTGAGTGAGAAATAGGGAGAACCATTGGGGTTGTTTTTTTTTTCTTCTTGTGACTGTAAAGCCGTTTCATAGGTAAATGTTGCGTAACTGTAAAGAACATGAATAATGCGGTAACAAATGGCATTAAACGGTGACGGTGAGGAATGTAGGTTTCTGTCTGGCCTCCACTGGCTGTAGACTGTCATAGTGATACTGAGTGCTGAATTGTGAAGGAGTTTTAAATGAGTCACAAGGTGGGAAATGACTAATAAAGTAAAGCTTGGTCCGTTCAGAACCTGACTGCAACGCTCCTGATGGTCAGATGTGGACGCTTTTGACAGCAGATTGAAATTCCCCAAATCCACCATTTGAAGTGAACCAAGCAGATCAGAAGAGCCATTGGCGTAGATCGGTTGATCTGAAACTGTGGAAAAAGGTGTTGAGGTAATTTCCGAAACTAATTACCACCGTAGATAATTCCTTTATCCACTAGTCCAACCTTTTGTGTCATTATTATACCCAATTCACACATCCATATCCACGCACCTAAAATCCTTTCCAACGATTATAAAATTCCTCAGCAACAAAAAAAAACCTTCTGGGACGCCTGCTTCGACCTTGACCAACGAACGACAGGCGCCGTGCTAATAAGGAACAAAAATTGCTCTTCCATGAACCGATTTCCCACTAAAGAGCCTAATCCGAGTTAGACCTTGAATTCCAAAACACACATATAAGCCGGCTACCAATCCTTCCTCGTCAGCTTTTGTGTCGATAATCGCCATCGTCAATCGTCAATCATTCCAATTTTCGCCATGTGTTCGCCCAAGGTTAGTCCAAGTCACACTGAGTCACAACGCCATAAAGTGGTACTTCACGCTTGGACAACCCCTCCTTTCGCTTTCCATCCATATCTCAACAACCGTTTGTTTGTGTCGCGCTCTCGCTGGGCGGTATATGGTACTTTAGAGACAACACTGAAGGTACAAGCTCTCTGGGTGCGAGCACAATTGCAATTATTTCCAATACAATAATTCTCCCCCGCAAAACCTCCCCATCTCACCCCATGCATTGACCGCAGCATGGCATATCACATTAGCGCACGTTTACCAGTAATAATTGTATCAAGTTGCACAGGCGGAACAACCCCTCACACAATGCGAGCGCGCTACCGATTCGATTAGATAGACGAGCGACCCCACAATGATGGTGTTTATAGAAACATTACCATTACAGAGGGCGCTGTTTATTATGGTAAATAAATTAGTAGCAGTACACCGCCGCGCGTCGCCAGTCGTCGGTAGTAGACGGGGGGTGGGTGAAACTGGGACACCAATCAAAGGTACATACCTAGTGCTTCAAATTAAAATAATAGCGCTCTCCACCGAAGCGGATGCCCGCAGAGAGCTGATGGTGTATCGATAGCGGAAAGATGCGATTACTCCCCTGCCTGAAACGAACGAAGAACGAAGGTCGAACCGCGTGCCGGCTGCCGACTAAAGGGGGTTTCAACGTTCGTCGCTTTGAAGCAGAAGATCGATTCGTAGGGATTAACTGCAGTCCTACTGCTAGATTTCATCGTCGCAATGGCTGGGAGCGGAGAGGGGGGCGGGGGTCTTTCGGTAATGAGTTGAGAAAATGCTTGAGGAAATAGCACTCAGATCAATCACTTCGCTCGTTCGCTTGCTTGGATTGGGGATGAGTTCCTTCGGAAGCAGTTTCGCCAATCGTCTTCTCGTCGATAAGCGGATCAAATCGAACTCAATTCCAGCTAGCTGTCGGGAATGAGGGGGCAGCTCTACGAACAGATTGGAGATGGAGTTTTTTTTTTTGTTTGGTGATCATAGAGAGGCACTGGGGAAGATTTGTGGGTTGCCATTTGAATGACAAATGTGTATTATTCATCAGTGATTTTTTTTCCATGCCAGGCTTCGAAAGTTTCGATTACACGGCTGAATAGGTAACTGGAAGAGCTCTTGAAATCGTCAGTTTTCTTTTTTTTTGAAGAACAAATACTTTGTTGGGATAACAAAAACGAATGTTGGTCATTAGTAACTTTCCATAGAAATTCCTTTCCGTTGAAAGACAGACTGCAATGAATCCTGTATTTAAAACAATATTGGTTGTTTTTAAAGAACTTTTCAAGAACCTCTGGGACAGTGTAAAAACTTCAGGAAATGCCTTGAATTCCAGAAAAAAAACTTATTTTAGAGAAGACTTATTGTCATTAGGAAAATTGAGGGAATTTA